>NC_054491.1:43278822-43602632 GCF_017639515.1 Carcharodon carcharias
AATAGAGATGGAAAGAGTGTAAGCAGCACGCCTGCCAGGCTAGATCATAAGCATGCCTGGCATGTGTGGGTGGTGAGTGGTCCCATGGACGGGATGAGGACAATGAAGATGTGTGTGAAAGAGTGAGTGATGATACCCCTTGAGCTGGCAGTGAGTGAGGGCCCTGTGGATATGTGATGGGTTTGACTGTGTGAGAGTTAAGAGATTTTTTTATTAATTCACAGGATGTGGGCTTCATTGGCTGGGCCAGCATTTGATGCCCATCCCTAGTTGCCACTGAGAAGGTGGTGGTGAGCTGCCTTCTTGAACCGCTGCATGTGGCCCATGTCCATGCGGTGTAGGTACACCCACTGTGCTGTTAGGAAGGGAGTTCCAGGATTTCAACTCAGCAATAGTGAAGGAACGGCGATATATTTCCAAGTCAGGGTGGTGAGTCACTTGGAGGGGAGATTCCGGGTGGCGGCGTATCAAACTATCTGCTGCCCATGTCCTTCTAGATGATAGTGGTCATGGGTTTGGAAGGTGCTGTCTAAGGAGCCTTGGTGAATTTCCACAGTGCATCTTGTAGATGGTACACACTGCTGCCACTGTGTGTCGGTGGTGGAGGGAGTGAATGTTTGTGGATGTGGTACCAATCAAGCACTGCCTTGTCCTGGATGGTGCCAGTATTGTTGGAGCTTCACTCATCCAGGCAAGTGGGGAGTATTCCATCACGTTCCTGAGTCATACCTTGTAGATGGTGGACAGGCTTTGGAGAGTTACTCGTCGCAGGATTCCTAGTCTTTGACCTGCTCTTGTAGCCACTATGGCTAGTCTAGTTCAGTTTCTGGTCAATGGTAACCCCCAGGGTGTTGATAGTGGGGGATTCAGTGATGGTAATGCCATCGAACATCAAGGGTTGATGATCGGATTCTCTCTTGTTGGAGATGGTCATTGCCTGGCATTTGTGTGGCATGAATGTTACTTGCCACTTGTCAGCCCAAGCCTGGATATTGTCTAGTTCTTGCTGCATTTGGACATGGACTGCTTCAGTGTCTGAGGAGTTGTGAATGCTGCTGAACATTGTGCAATCATCAGCGAACATCCCCACTTCTGATCTTATGAAGGAAGGAAGGTCATTGATGAAGCAGCTGAAGATGGTTGGACCTAGGACACTACCTTGAGGAACTCCTGCAGTGTTGTCCTGCAGCTAAGATAACTGACCTCCAACAACAACAACCATCTTTGTTGGTGCTAGGTATGCACTGGTTCTCCAGCATCTGCTGGAGTGAAAGTGGCATCTATAGACCCTGGGTCTAGCTAGGCGCTAAGCAGCGATGGCTCAGTGTGGCTGTTCGGCATTTTGTGCTGGAGCCCCAGCCGTTCCTTCTTCCAGAGGGTGCTGCTCCTCCCTCTGCACAGCCAGGCACCCCTGTCGTTCTCTTACCCATCTTCTTCACTCTTTGTATGCCCTGAGGCATACAGCTAGTTCACCAACCTGATGTACTCCCCGCAGGATGAAAGAGAGAGATGTATAGGTTAGCTTGGGTGTAGCAAGAACCTGTCCTTGTTAAGTCTGGTTAACGCATGCCAGAGAGTCCTGTCCACCACTTGGATGGCCAGAGTTTAGTGCACTGCATGGCTGCCTGAACCCTACCCACCTCTGCCCCACTCCACCTGACCGATTGGCAGCAGCTTTGCCCACTGGACTGCATGCTGTGTTCTCAGCTCAGACACAGGCATTCTCCTAACCCGCACTGCAAGGCTGCACTGTTAGCTTGAACCATGGGGTAGTCTGGCCCAAACCATGTGATAACATTGCAAGGGCCTGTGAGCACCTCCAGCAGTGACTGCTCCATGGCCAGCTTTAGCAAGGAGATTGTACAATGTGCCCAGTCATCCAATTGCTCTGCCGTCCACTGAAATGACCACTAGTTTGACAAATTAGAGCTCTTGCCCCAGAGTTTCATGCCACAAGCAGCAATATCGAGGCTGCATGTACAAAAGGGTCTTCATATACTTGAGGGGAAAAGTAAAGGTCAAACCCGGAAACCAGAGAGACAGAGGCAGAGAGGGGAAGAGAGAGGCAGAATGAGACAGATGCAGAAAGAGAGAGAATGAATTAGAAGAGAAAACACTAGATGAAAATAGTGTTCCTTCCATTCATTCAAAATCAACTTGCAATTGTGTTTAACGAGAGACATTGATTACAGCTGGGACCTGCATGGATACTAAACTGTGCACTTCCCATGATCTCTCCCTGTCTCTCTCACACTGTCTCTGTCTCATTCTCCCTCTCTCTTTCACTCTCTCTTACTCGCTCTCACTTCTTGGTCATTCTCTACCTTTCAGTGCAGTTTCCTGAGTTGTATAATGTGTTCCTCCCTCTAACTGTCTCTCTACCATTTTCTATCTCTCCTCCACTCACTTTTCTTCCCTCTCACCCCCATTTCATTTACTGATTTCTCTCTCCCTCATACTGTCTCCATATCGCTCTCTCTTTCTCTTTCTATTTCTATGGCTTCTGGGATCTGTGTCTATGACCTTTGTTTTTTTGCCTGAGGTACCTGATAGGTTCCAGTCCTGCAGTGAGCTGTAACTGTTCCAGATGATGGGAAAACAGTAAATCTGTCTCAAAACCACTTTCAGCTGTTGTGAGTGATCAGTGACCGGTCCATTTCTGTCCAAAGTCACAGCCAAAGCCTGGATAATAAGTGAATCAGGTTACTCTGCTGTCTGAGAGGTAATTATTAAACCACATTAGACAGTAATCAGCAGAAGCTGTGCGGATAATGAGGTTGGACCGTTCAGTAACAGGTTCTTGTATGACATGCAGTATCCTAGCAACAGAGGCAGCTCCAGCCTCACATCCTGTGATACCAACCCTGAGAACAGCACACTGATTCACTGAAGAGGTTCAATTAAAGGACCTGTTGGACCCTGCTGACAGCCATCTGACAAGCTCCTATTTGAGGGTTCTGTCAGGTACCCTGGCCTAGAATACAAAGACACAACCAGACAGCAGGTCCACCAACATCTGTACAGAGAAAAGAGAGATTAGCAATTGCCAGACCTCCATCTGAAAGTCAAGCTGCCCTCCTTCCTTCAGATGTGGTAATTAAAACATTAGACTATAATAAAGGAAAGAGGATAGCACTCAATCTGTCAGGATAGACTGGGTGATTCTTTAATTACCACATCTGATTCCAGCGGTTTTGATTCCAGAAAGGGTCTAAATAGTTGAAAGCAGAGCCCCCGATAATGAAGTGATTACAAACAATTAAAGCTGTACAAATAAACAAGAAAAGAATCATAGCGAAGGAATGAACGTTATATCACAATATGAAGCATATCAGGAAAGACGGCTCAGGTGTTCCAATTTCAGGATAATCAGAGACCAGGTGTACCTGGAAGGTGAACTGTGGGACCCCTTGCAAGTCCCAATGTAAGCAGTCCCCTGACTAGGCCCCCCCCGAGTCCCTCCTGACGCCTGACTCCCCTCCCCAACCCACCCTGACTAGCCCCCCCAACCTGGCAACCCTTCCCAACCCATTTACCCACTCACCCACCTGCCACCCTACACATCCATCAACCTGATACCACCTCACCCACCTGCAACCCTGCCTCCTACCTACCTACCACCCTACCCACCTACCACCTCACCCACCTGCCACCCTATATACCTGTCACCCTACTACCTCACCCACCTGCCAGCCTGCTCAATTCTCTCCTGGCTAGCCTCCATAAAACTCAGTTCATTCAAATCTCTTTTGCTTGTATCCTAACTGTTACAGTGTCTCATTCACCTACCACTCCTGTTCTCACTGATCAACGTTGGCTTCCAATCCATCAATGTCTCTTGTTTAAAACTCCCATCTTCATGGCCTTGAGCTTCCTAATTCTGTAACCTCCTTCATCTCTACAACGCTCTCCCTCAAACACTCCATTCTTCTGACTGACTTCTGGTGCACCTACCCCTTCGCTTGACCATTGATAGCTATGCCTTCAGCTGCGTGTCACGTAGTATTATGTAGCATATCCCCAGAGAGCACTGGAGGCTGGGTCTTTTTGAATTTATTCAAGGCTGAGTTAGACAGATTTTTGACAGATTAGGGAGTCAAGGGTTATGGGGGCAGACAGGAAAGTAGAGCTGAGACCACAACCAGATCAGCCATGATCTTATTGAATGGCTGGGCAGGCTTGAAGGGCCAAATGGTCTACCCCTGCTCCTGAGTCCTGTGTTCCTGTATACAGACCAAAACAGCCCAGCCGGCCTGTGGTAGTGTTTATATGACACATGAGCCTCTTTCCACCTTTCTTCATCTAACCCTGTCAGCATATCCTTCTATGGAGAGCAAGGTAGATAGCAGCTTAAGGGTTTTCAGGCAGAGAGGGAATGCTTACTGACAGGTAGCCAAGGAGGATCAGGCAGGTAGCGCAAGAGTCCCCTGAGTGCATCACGTTCTCCAACTGGCATTCAGATCTGAATATGATCAGAGTGACGGTTCATCTGGAGAGCACGGCCTGCAGAGCCAAGTCCAGGCAGCATGGCTAGCTCAGCTAGACGGGGGAGGGGGTGTTGCAGTGAGGCCTGGTGAGGGGTCTGGATGATGATTGGGAAAACAATTGTGCTAGGGGGTTCTATAGCTATGGAAACAGACTGGGAGAGACAGATAGCATCAGAGTAGGAAAAAGTCTCAGAGCAAGAGGGAAATTATGTTTACTGTGAACGTGTGTAAATGCACGTACCTTAGTAAATAAAATTGATGAGCTGCAGGCTCAGATAACCACATGGGTGTATGATGTTGTGGCAATAACAAAGACATGGCTCAGAAAAGGGCAGCACTGCATACTAAATATTCCTGGATATGAGGTGTTGAGGAAAGATAGGAAGGAAAGCAAAGAGGATTGATTAAGGAAATATTACAGTGCTGTAGAGAGAGAGAAAATGTCCCAGAGGGGTCAAGGGCAGAATCTATTTGGTTGGAGGTAAGAAACAATGGAGGTACCATGACACAACTGAGGGTATTCTATAGGTCACCAGCTACTGGGGAAGATAAAGAGGAGGTATTAGAAAGACAGGCTGTACATGAAGTCGATAAATCATCATGGCCAAATGGGATGCATCTGAGGATACTAAGGGAAATAAGGGTGGAAATTGCAGAGGCGCTGGTCATAATTTTTCAATCCCCTGTGGATACAGGGTTAGTACCAGAGGACTGGACATTGCAAATATTATATTATTGTTCAAAAAAATGTGAGGATAAACCCAGTAACTTCAGGCTAGTCAGTTTAACCTCATTGGTGGGAAAGCTTTTAAAAATGATAACCCAAGACAAAATTAATAGTCACTTGGACAAATCTGGATTAGTGAAGGAAAGGCAGCAAGGATTTGCTAAAAGAAAATCATGTTTAACTAATATGATTAAGTCCTTTGACGAGGTAACAGACAGGGTTGATGAGCATAATGTAGTTGATGTAATGTACATGGACTTCCAAAAGGCTTTTGACAAAGTGCTACATAATAGACTTCTCAGCAAAGTTGAAACCTATGGAATAAACTGGACAATGGCAGCAAGAATACAAAATTAGCTAAGTGACCAGAAACAGAGCGTCGTGATGAACGGTTGTTTTAAGAATAGAGGACTGTATACAGTGGGGTTCCCCAGGTTTCAGTATTAGAACCACTCCTAATATTAATGACCCAGACCTGGGTGTGCAAGACACAATTTCAAAGTTTGCAGATGACACACAACTTTGGAAATATTGTGAACTGTGAGGAAGAGAATGATAGACTTCAAGAGGACATAGACAGGCTGGTGGAATGGGCAGGCTGGTGGCAGATGAAGTCTAATGCTGAGAAGTGTGAACGAGGAGAGGCAATATAAAATAAAGGAAACAATTCTAAAGGGGGTGCAGGAGCAGAGAGTCAATGGGGGTGCATGAACCATTGAAGGTGGCAGTGGTTAATAAGGCATATGGGCTCCTGATTTTTATAAGTATGGATGTAGGAACAAAAGCAAAGATGGACCTTTATAAAACACTGGTTTCGCCTCAGCTGGAGTATTGTGTCCAATTTTGGACACTGCACTTTAATACGAATGGGAAGACTTTAGAGATGATGCAGAAAAGACTTCAGTTACATAGCTAAATGGGAGAAGCTGGGGGGGTTTCTTCTTGGAGAAGAGAAGAATGAGAGGAGATTTGATAGAAGTGTTCAAAATCATGCAAGTGTATAGAGAAATAGTTCCCATTGGTAGAAGGGTTGAGAAGCAAAGGATGCTGATGTAAAGTGAATGACAAAAGAACAAAGGCAATGTAAGGAAAAGCTTTTTTACACAGCGTGTGCTTAAGATTTGGAATGCACTGCCTGAGAAGATGGTGGATGCAGATTCAATTATGGCCTTCAAAAGGGAATTGGATAAGCACCTGAAGAGAAATAATTTTACTATGTTTAATTAGGAAAATGCATCTTAAAAATCTTGGTAGAAGCAGTGATAGCAGATGCAATGGACAGTGTGAAAATTGAAATGGAGGAGGTACTGGAAAGACTGGATATGTTTAGGGTAGGTAAGGTGGTTTACATCCCAGGTTACTAAAGGAAGTGGGGGTGGAGAGGGCAGAAGAGCATGTCGTTATCTTTCAATCATCCCTAGATATGGGGAGAGGTGCCAGAGAATCAGAGAGTGGCAAATGTGACACTCTTATTCAGCAAAGGGTGTAAGGACATTCCTGGTAACTATAGGCCAGTTAGTTTAACATCAGCGGTGGTTAAGGTTTTGGAATCTATATTTAGGGAACAAATCAAAAGGCATTTGGAGAGGTTTGAGTTAATTAAGGAGAGCTAGCATGGATTTGTAAAAGACAGATCATACTTGACTAATCTAATTTAATCTTTTGATGATGTGTCCAGTTGGATAAAAAAAATTGGCTTAAGGACAGAATGCAGTGAATCAATGTAAATGGTTGTTTATCAGACGGAAGGCTGATAGACAGTTGGGTTCCCCAAGGATCAGTGCTAGGACCACTGCTTTTTTTGCTATATAAAAATGAAATGGATCTTGGAATGTAGAGTAACATTTCAAAATTTGCTGATGATACCAAACTTGGAGGAGTGGCAAACAGTCAGGATGATACAAATTACCTGGAACAGGACATGGATGGGCTAGCCGAGTGCACAGACAAGTGACTGATGAAATTTAATACAAAGAAGTGCCAGGCAATGCACTTTGCAGAAGGAATAGGGAGAAGCATTATAAAGAGTGCAAGGGAACAGGGGAACTGAGGGTGCATATGCATCAATCTTTGAAGGTGGCAGGACATATTGAGAGAATGGTTAGCAAAGCGTAGGCAATCTTGGGCTTCATAAATAGAGGCATCGAGTACAAAAGCAGGGAAGTTTTGCTGAACCTTTACAAAGCTGTAGTTAGTCCCCAACTGGAGTACTGCCTCCAATTCTGGTCACCACACTTTAGGAAAGATGCGAAAGCTCTCAAGAGGGTGCAGAAGAGATTTACCAGAATGGTTCCAGGACTGGGGTTTTTTAGTTACCAGGTTAGGGTGGGAAGGCTGGGGCTGTCCTGCTTGGGAAATAGGAGATTGAGGGGAGATTTGATAGACTTGAATCTCTTATTGTGGGTTTGTCTCAACATTCCTTTGTTTCTTACTCTAGAAGAGATCTTGCTGGAGGCAATGGTCTTACATTCAAAATACCTTTACTTACATCATGAACTATTTACAAGATTATAGAACATCAGGACATAGCTACAGCTCCGCCTAAGGTGCTTCTCACTCATTGTCTCTCAGTGAATGACATCACCACGACATAGCTCCTTCCACACATTATCAGTAGCTATTATTAGAGTTACCCTTTACTCTACATTTCCCCCTGTCCCCCCCACCCCATCCCACCGAGTCTTTATCTCCACATTATCATATACACATTCTCCTTCTACCGGCCCACCATAGGGCCTGTTGTGCCCTGACTTGACACTTGGTAATACCAAGATGTCCTTGGTGAATCTTCTGAAGGACTTCTAGGCGGAGATCCCATGGTATCTATGTATCAGGAGGTCATCTACCATGCTAATGTGGTGACATTGTTCATAGTATTGCCTCAAGACAGAGTTGCTTAGAATGTAGTGTGGCCATCCATCCAGGTGGTATGCGTGAGTGTGGATGAACTCTTCATCCTGCTTTCGAGCCTCATGAGATTCTTGCAACTTCTGCTGCAGAGCTTTCCTCAATGAAGGTTTAATCTTCCTGTACTGGGTAAGTGATGAGAATTCGTACCAGTGTCAGCTGTAGTTTGGTGTTTACCCAGTATGTACTCGGTAGTAGCACCATCAGTCTCAAACTGAATCTCTGGATCCTGGGTGGCATCCCCACGAATAATTTTGTCTTCAACAAGGTTACTAGCAGCTTATGGTCAGCTTCAATCTTAAACCAAAAGCTCAGGAGGTAATCAGAGAATTTCCCATATGCCCAAGTCACTGCAAAAGCTTTTTCTATGACAGCATAGTGCTGTTCGGTCTCGGTGTGCATAGTATTGTAAGATGTTGTGCCTAGTCTGGTAGGTCTAATTAAGATATTCATAGCCTTATGTAATTATTAACTACTGCACTTCCTGGAAGCCTGGTGGAGGCAGATTCAACGGAGGCATTCAAAAGGGCATTGGATGATTATTTGAACAGAAACAATCACAGAATCACACAGTGCACAATGCCCTTCAGCCCATCGAGTCTGCACCGAACACGTGAGAAACACCTGACCTACCTACCTAATCCCGTTTACCAGCCCTTAGCCCATAACCTTGAATGTTATGATGTGCCAATGGCTGATCTGGATACTTTTTAAAGGATGTGAGGCAACCCGCCTCCACCACCCTCCCAGGCAGTGCATTCCAAACCCTCACCACTCTCTGGGTAAAAAAGTTTTTCCTCACATCCCCCCTAAACCTCCTGCCCCTCACCTTGAACTTATGTCCCCTCGTGCCTGACCCTTCAACTAAGGGGAACAGCTGCTCCCTATCCACCCTGTCCATGCCCCTCATAATCTTGTACACCTCGATCAGGTCGCCCCTCAGTCTTCTCTGCTCCAACAAAAACAACCCAAGTCTATCCAACCTCTCTTCATAACTTAAATGTTTCATCCCAGGCAACATCCTGGTGAATCTCCTCTGCACCCCCTCCAGTACAATCACCTCCTTCCTATAATGTGGTGACCAGAACTGCACACACCACTCCAGCTGTGGCCTCACCAAGGTTCTATACAACTCCAACTTGACCTCCCTACTTTTATAATCTATGCGTCGATTGATAAAGGCAAGTGTCCCATATGCCTTTTTCACCACCCCACTAACATACCCCTCCGCCTTCAGAGATCTATGGACACACACGCCAAGCTCCCTTTGTTCCAATTGCAAGGGTATGGGGAAAAGGCAGGAAGTCAGAATATAAGTCAGAAGTCAACCACATTGCTGTAGGCCTGGAGTCACATGTAGGCCAGACCAGGTGAGGACAGCAGATTTCCATCCCTAAAGGACATTAGTGAAGCAGATGGGTTTTACAACAATCGTCAATGGCTTAATGGACATCATCAGACTTTTAATTCCAGATTTTTTTTATTGAATTCAAATTTCACCATTTGCTATGGTGGGATTTGAACCTGGGTCCCCAGAGCATTACCCTGGGTCTCTGGAATACCAGTACAGTAACAATACCAATACACGATGGGCCGAATGGCTTCCTTCTGCAGTGTAACATTCTGTGATTCTGTGACTAGTAATTATGTACATAGGTACAGTGAAGGTCCAAGTTAGGAGCTGTCTCTATGCTTGTTTCTATACATGACTCTGTCACTACAGACACTAAAACACCATTGACCCCAAGGTGCAGGTCATGTCTTCCCTTACATCACTGTGTGAGCAGTACTGTTCTCAGTCCCATGTTAACCTGTTTTGTGCCAGACCCTTATATTACTCATAGTAGACAGGTCTTCTTGTCCCATCACTTTGGACCTGGACAGAACGGCTTCCACCCCTGTTGCAGATATATCCATCGGTACAATTGTTGGAAGGTTAGGATTGTAGTGGGCTAGGACCTCTGAGGATGTTAACATCATTTTGATTTGAGCAAATGATTACTGCTGATACTCAGACCAGCACCATGCCTGGTCTTGTCACAAGAGTTGTCTCGGGTTCATTTACCTGGACTATGTGAGGTAGGAATTTACCTAGTTGGTTGACCATACCCATTAACCTTTGTAGTTCGCTGCTATACTTGGTCGGTGGGAATTCCTTTGTAGCTTTTGTCTTCTGTGGGTCGGCAGTTACTCCAGTTGCCTGTATAAATGATCCATGAACATTATCATGGGCTGAGAAAACTCACATTTGTCATTGAGAGTCAAGTCGGACTCTTGCAGCGTTAGTAAGACTTCTCGGCCCATTGGTCATGTTCTTTCTCCATTGAGCCATGGATCAAAACATGATATGTGATGCCTTCCATGCCCTCTGGTATGTTGAATTTTGTAGTTTGGAAAATTTTGGGGGTAGACATGATGCCAAATGACAGATATTTGAAATGTTAATGTCCAAAGGACTAATGAGAGTGGTTTGGAGTTTTGACTCCTGATCCAGAATCCACTGTTGGCATCAAGTTTGTTGAAGATTGTATTTTTCGCAAGTTGGTCAAGTTCTCAAGTGCCGATTCCACTGGGTGTATTTCTTGCTCTATCACCTTGTTCAAGTGTGTCAGTTCAACACAGATTTGGATGGATGCATTTGTTTTTCAGACTGATACCAAAGCAGAGCACCACCCAGTTCTGTTGAAGGGTCACGAGGACTCGAAACGTCAACTCTTTTCTTCTCCGCCAATGCTGCCAGACCTGCTGAGTTTTTCCAGGTAATTCTGTTTTTGTTTCAGAGCACCACCTAATTGGTTTAGAGACTGATGAAATGACCACTTGTTGAAGCATCGCCTCTATATCACTCCTGATTATTTTCAGAAGTAGGTGTGTGACTTCTTTGGTGTAAATAAACAAATAGGTTTTGCAACTGTCTTGAGCGTGATGTGGTACAGTCTTCAATTTATATCAGCCTTTGAAGAGTGGGGGGATTCCCCTTCTAAATTCCTATCTTGTGTTTGTTCATTGACTTCACCAGCTTTTAATGAGCAAGTTCAGGGTTATGCAGGCTTTTCTGATGAACAAAGAGCATTCTTGATTCTGAATAACATATAATGTTTCAGAAATTTTCCTATCTTTCTAATTTACTGTTGCATCAAGCTGACCTTTAACATTTAGCATGATTTCTCCTGGATCTTGGAGTTGAACAGAGAAAGGTTGCAGAATTATTTTGTTCAGCAATGAAACTCTTGTCAGATAAAACAGAGACTCCAGCTCTTCCATCCAATTTGAATTCAGTAGGATGTCCATTGATCTCCATGTCAGTACTCCAATACTGGACTTTATTTTCTTTTATTTCTCCTAGGAAGGTGATTTCCTGGTTGTCAGGATCTTGAATTCTTGAATGGAGGTTTCTTTAACAGATTTCTCGTTCTGTCTTGTGAACACAGATTTCCTAGAATGACGGACTGCTTTAAAATGGCCTATCTTGCCACACCCATGGCACTGTGCAATTCAGGCAGGCATTCTTCCCGCCTGTAGACCACCTTCTGGCCACAGCAGGGACATTGGAAAATGATGCTTGGCATTTATCAGGTTGCTAAACTTCCGGTTTTACAACCCACAAATTGAACGACATCACTTGGCTGATCCTGTGGAATTTCCTTCACACCCTGTACAAAGACTCTATTCTGCCTCTGCTCTTGGACCTGTCTGGCCACCTGAAATTAAATCTTTCCGAGATTGGAAGAAGTCAGAGAGGTTTTCATCTAAAACACCTACAACTACTCTATCTCTGAACAAGTTGTCTTTTAATGTTCTGTACTAACAATTGTCAGCTAAATGGTATAATTCATTGATGAATGAGTTGATCCCATCAGCCTGTTTTTGACTGCATCGTTTAGATGTTGTCCGCTCTATCACAATATTTTTACAGTGACTGAAGTATGAGTCAAAGGCTCTGATGACATCCTCATAGGAGGCTGTCTCTTTGTTCACCCAGTCTGGCAGCACGTCATCCACAATACTCCCAACAGCATATAACAAATTGCTAACCTGGTCTGTGTTATTTTTACTCACATTACCAGGTGAAACGCCTTCACCAATTTTGCCATTGCTCAGTCTGTCTGGGCCCTCTATGTTTTGGAACGATTTCGGGAGAGGTAAGGCACCAATTCTCACCCAGGGTCAAAGTTCCCTTTTCCAGTGCTCCTTGCCTTGCTAGTCACTGGGGCAACCTAGTGTTTTTCCTCTCTGGTGTGGTTGCTGGGTTGGCCTTAAAGTCCTTCACCCACTGCTCTGTACTGCTGGGTTTCTCTTCAGGCTTCTCCCACATTTTTCTACTATTCCTCTGTGGGTGTAGTTACTGCTGCCACCATCTGTTATTGTGGGTGTGTCTTGGGGTTCCCTGGTTTCTTATTCTAGAAGAGATCTTGCTGGAGGTAATGGTCTTTCATTCAAAACACCTTCATTTACATCGCGAGCTATTTACTAGGTTATGGAACATCAGGACATAGCTACAACTCCTCTCTAAGGTGCTTCTCACTCATCTCTCAGTGAGTGACATCACTCCTTATGCACATGCTCAGTAGCTGTTATTAGAGTTAACTCTTTACAATGTACAAGATTATGACAGGCAAGTAGATGAGGAAAATCTCTTCCTATTAGCTGATGGTACAAGGACTGGGGGACACAGATTTAAAATTTTGGGTAAGAGATTCCCAAACGAGAGCAAGAACTTTTTTACACAGCATGTAGTAATGATTTGGAACTCGCTGCCCATGAGGGTGGTGGAAGTGGAGATGATCAATGATTTCAAATGGAAATTGGATGGGCACTTGAAAGAAATAAACTTGCAGGGCTACAGGGTTAGAGCAGAGAAGTGAAACTGACAGGATTTCTCCATGGAGAGCCAGCATGGTCTCGATGGCCTGAATGTTGTCCTCCAGTGCTGTAAATCACTACATGATTCTATGGCTGTGGGGAAAGTGCATGGAAGTAGGACTAGCTGAGTTAATCTTGTAGAGGGCCAAATGGCCTTTTTCTGTACGGTAACTATTCTATGATTTTATTGTGCTATTACTTGCTCACTGGTGTTTATCTGGCTTGCTTTTAAATGAATCTATGTTATTCAGTTCAACAACTCCATATAGTAGCAAATTCCACATTCTTACCACTCTGGGTAAGACTTCTCCTGAATTCCTTATTGGATTTATTAGTGACTATCTTACATTTTGGCCGCTGATTCTGGTCTCACCTACAGGTGGAAGCATCTTCCCTTTTTTACCATATCAAACCCTTTCATAATCTTAAATACCTCTCTCACCCATCAGCCTTCTCTTTCCTAGAGAAAATAGCTCCAATCTGTTTGTCTTGATTAGGTATGCATGAGTTCTGGTCTCATTCTAGCAAATCCTTTTTGCTCCTTCTCCAGGGAGCATGAAAAAAAAATTGGTAAGTTAAATCAAAGAAAACACGAATATTTTTTATAAATATATAAAGAGCATGGGGATAACTAAAGAAAGAGTAGGACTTATTAGGAACCATAACAGTAAGCTATGTGTTTGTGTCTGTTTTCACAAACGAGTGGGACGATAGACATTGCAATCAAAAACAAATGAGTGTAACTTTGAAACTGAGTGCATTCCTTGGAGTTTGGTGAGTGGGGGAAGTTTAAAGTGTTAGTCTAACTGTTCTTGAGAAATCTACTCTAGTCTGTAATTAGTAGTGACTGGAAAGTGTGTGTAAGTAGACTAAATTTATTTCCTTCGTCCAGCCTTAGTCAAGGAAAGCACACTCTACTGAGAGAGCTGAGTAATTAATTAGCGAACTAGTTGAATCTGGTTTCACCAGCTCCAGTTCAATTTACTATAAATTAGGGGTTCATTGTGAGGCTAAGGCAAACAAGTACAGTTTTGGAACAGATCGCATACCTGGGAGTTTGGTGAGTGGGGGAGTGAGGTGAGGAGGGGAGGGAGGTGTTACTTTCCTTTTGCTGTTTCTACCTTTTTCACTCTGTAGGAATTGGTTCTTATGGTTCTTCATCCACAAACATTCATTCCCTCCACCACCAATGCACAGTGGCCAGTGTGTACCATCTACAAGATGCACTGCAAGAATTCACCAATGTTCATTAGATAGCACCTTCAAAACCCATGACTGCTACTGCCTCAAAGGACAAGAGGCAGCTTGCAGAGGATGCAGAGGAACAACACCACCTGGAAGTTCCCCTCCAAGCCACTCACCATCCTGACTTGGAAATATATCGCCATTCCTTCACTGGGTCAAAATCCTGGAACTCCCTTCCTAACAGCACTGTGGGTGTACTTACACCACATGGACTGCAGCGGTTTGTGAAGGCAGCTCACCCGCCACCGTCTCAGGGGCAGTTAGGGATGGGCAATAAATGCTGGGCCCAGCCAGTGACTCCCACATCCCCTGAATGAATAAATAAAAAAAACACTCTACTCCAGGGAAAGGAGCTAACTGTTTGGTGAGTATCTGGTAAATTGTTAAGGACCATTCCAATCCTAAGTTATAAAATAGTATATGAACTGATCATAAATTTAATAAAGAATATTTAAAAAGAAAATAAATAGGTGAATAATATAACTAAACAATTAATTAAAACACATTAAGGATGACAGGACAGGTGATGTGTCAAGGCTGCAGCATGTTGTAGCTCCTGGATGCCAGTGTGTTCCAGGGCAAAGACATCTGCAGTAAGTGTTTGTGGCTCAAAGAGCTTCGGCTCAAAGCCATTGAGCAGGAGGCTGAGCTGCAGACACTGCGACACATCGGGAGGGAGGGGGGCAGGAAAGTTAGCTGAATGCTTTGCACCAGGAGGCAGTCACACCACTTAGGATAGGGTTTTCTGATTTGGACAGTGGTCAGGGACAGGAGGGTGTGACTACGAGTGAGGCAGGTAAGGGGATCCAGGGGCCAGGAGTACAGGAGCCTCAGCCTTTGCAGTTGTCCAATGGGTTTGAGGTTCTCTCAGCTTCCTTTGATGAGAGTGGGGCTGCAGGGTGAAGGGGCAAACTGGCCATAGATCAGTGGCACAGTGAAGGAAGCAAAAAGAACATAAGAACATAAGAAAAAGGAACAAGAATAGGCCATTCGGCCCCTCAAGCCTGCCCCACCATTCAATAAGATCATGGCTGATCTGCCCCAGGCTTCAACTCCTCTTTCATGCCAGCTCCTCATAGCCCTCACCTCCTCGGTATTTCAAAAATCTATCAACCTCCTCTTTAAATACTGTCAGTGATCTAGCCTCCACAACTCTCTGGGTTAGAGAATTCCAGACATTCACTACCCTCTGATAGAAGAAATTCCTGCGTATCTCAGTTTTAAATGAGTGCTCCCTTATTCTGTAACTATGTTCCCTAGTCCGAGGTTCCCCCACTAGTGGAAACATCTTCTTAACATCTACCCTGTCAAGCCCCCTCGGAATTTTGTACGTTTCAATAAGATCACCCCTCATTCTTCTAAACACTAATGAATAAAGCCCTAATCTGTTTAGCCGTTCTTGATAAGCCAACCCCTTCATCCCAGGAATCAGCCTAGTGAACCTCTTTTGAACTGCCTCCAATGCCAGTATAGTCCTTTCTTAAATACGGGGACCAAAACTGTACACAGTACTCCAGGTGTGGCCTCACCAATACCCCTGTACAATTGTAACAAGACTTCCCTATTTTTAACTCCAACACCCCAGCAATACAGGGCAAAATTTCATTTTCCTTCTTAATTACTTGCTGCACCTGCATGCTAACTTTTTGTGTTTCATACACAAGAACACTCAGATTCCTCTGTGCTGCATTTTTTTGGAGTCTCTCTCCATTTAACTAATAGTTTGCCTTTTGATTTTTCCTACCAAAGTGCATGACCTCACACTTTCCTACATTAAACTCCATCTGCCAGGTTTTTGCCCACTCACTCAACCTATCTATATCCCCTTGAAAATTCCTTATGTCCCCATCACAACATGCCCTCCCACCTATTTTTTGTATCATCAGCAAATTTGGATGCATTACACTCTGCCCCCTCCTCCAGGTCATTAATATAGATAGTAAATATTTGAGGACTGATCCTTGTGGCACTCTTTCATCTTTCCAGCCTGAAAAATACCCATTAGTCCCGACTCTCTGTCTTCTGTGTGTTAACTAATCCTCAATCCATACATTACCCCCAATACTGTGAGCTCCTACCTTGTGCAATAAACTTTTATGTGGCACCTGATCAAATGCCTGGTGGAAATTCAAATACCCGACATCTATCGGTTCCCCTTTATCAACTCTGCTTGTTATATCCTCAAAGAACTCTAGCAAATTTGTCAAACATGATTTCCCTTTCACAAAACCATGTTGACTCTGTTTGATTATGTTAAGCTTTTCTAAATATCCTGCTGTTTCTTCTGTAGTAAAGGGGTCGAGCACTATGTCTTGCTGCACTCAGTCAAGCTGTACCATCACACAGCCCATGGAATAGCAGAACATGGACTGTACTGAGACCAGGACCAGAAAGATGGTCTTACTTTCAGTAGCCAGACCAACTACAATTGAATTATCTTTTAGTGTTAGCTGTGTTAATGTCCCAGTATGCAGTGATAACAACACATTTCCTTAGCGCTGCTCTTGTTGCCCTTATAACTTCAGCAGAAGTCTAATGGGAATCCACAGCTACAGCTTAAGGAAATTCACAGACATGTGGTCCCAACAGTAACAGTTTTCCAGCTTTCTCTTCCATCCACTATTCTAGTTCAGCTAATATCTGAGTGCCAAATACAGGAGCTGAATGTTCATAAGGAGTAGTCTTCACAATCCTTACAGAGTGGAGGTAGCTAGCTACAGTCAATATCTGTACACTGCAATGAACAGAAGTGAGTGAACAACATAAGCACACATCAATAGGTGGAGGTGGCATGTTGCCTCCCTGGTGCCAGAGTCCAGGATGTCACTGAATGGCTGTTGTGATGAGGACATAAGAAACCTGCAAGGGGATATAGACGGGTTGAGTGAGTGGGCAAAAACTTGGCAGATGGAGTTTAATGCAGGAAAGTGTGAGGTCATGCACTTTGGTGGGAAGAATCAAAAGGCATCCCAAAGCGGGGAGGGTGATAAGGCAGAGGTCATGGTATATATTGGTACCAATGACATAGGTAGAAAGAGGGATGAGGTCTTGCATCAAGAATTCGGGGAGTTAGGCAGTAGACTAAAAAGCAAGACATCTCGGGTTGTAATCTCTGGTTTACTCCCAGTGCCACGTGCTAGCGAGTTCAGAAATAGCAGAATAGCACAGATGAATATGTGGTTTAAGAGTTGGTGCAGGAGGGAGGGCTTTAGATTCCTGGATCACTGGGACCATTTCTGGGGAAGGTGGGACCTGTACAAGTGGGACGGTCTACATCTGAACCAGAGTGGGACAAACATCCTTGCGGGCAGGTTTGCTATTGGGAGGAGTTTAAAATAATTTAGCAGGGGGAGGGGACACAGAATGTTAGCAAAATAGGGACACATCATAATACAGTAAAACAATCAAGTCAGAGGGAGTACAGCTGCATTAAGTTTCCGGGGAGTATGGCAAGGCTGGATGGCCTCTACTTTAATGCCAGGAGTATTACAGGTAAAACGGATGAGTTAAGGGTGAGGATTGACATGTGGAATTGTGATAGTGTAGCCATCACTGAGACGTGGTTGAGGAAAGGGCAGGATTGGCAGCTCAACAATCCGGGATATAGAATCTTCAGGCGAGACAGGGGAGGGGGTAAAAGAGGAGGAGGCATTGCATTATTAGTTAAGGAGTCAGTTACTGCAGTAAGGAGAGATGATATCTTGGAGGGGGCATCGAATGAAGCTTTGTGGATAAAGCTTAGGAATAAAAAAAGGGGCAACCATATTATTAGGTGTTTATTATAGAGCCCCAGATAGTCAGTGGGAAATTGAGGAGCAAATGTGTGCACAATTTGTGGAGGTGTGTAAAAACAATAACAGTAGGGTAATTATATTAGGTGATTTCAACTTTCTCAACATTAATTAGGATAGACATTGTGTTAAGGGCTTGGATGGAGTGGATTTCTTGAAATGTGTTCAGGAGAACTTTTTAGGTCAATATGTAGAGGGTCCAACAAGGGTGCAGTGCTGGACCTAATTCTGGGGAATGAAGCCGGACAAGTGGCTGATGTGGTTGTGGGGGGGCATTTTAGTGAAAGCGACCACAACATGGTACAGTTTAAGTTTGTTATGGACAAAGAAATCAACAATTTGCAAAAAAATGTTTTGGATTGGGGGAAGAGTGGATTTTAGTAAAATAAGGCAGGATCTGGCCAAGGTAGACTGGGAACAGTTACTTGTGGGGAAATCTACAGAGGAACAGTGGGAGGTGTTCAAAAAGGAAATGGGGAGGGTACAGGCTTAACATGTTCCCTCTTGGGTGATAGGAAGGAGTAACAAGCCCAGAGAACCATGGATGACCAGAGATATTCAGGTTAAGTTGAGAAGGAAAAGAGAGGCTTTTAGCAGGTACAAGGGGAGCAAATCAGCGGAGGCATTAGTGGAGTACAGACAGTGCAGGGTGAAGCTTAAGAAAGCAATTAGGAGAGCAAAGAGGGGATATGAGAAAGCTCTGGCTGGTAAAAGTAGGGAAAATACCAAGATATTCTATAAGTCTATCAATGGGAAGAGGATAACCAGGGAAAGAGTAGGGCCCATAAGGGACCAAGGGGGCATTCCATGGGTGGAGCCAGAGGACATCGCTAGAGTGTTGAATGAATACTTCACGTCCATCTTCACCCAAGAGAATGAGGATGAAGGTATCGAACTCGGGGAGAGAGACTGAGAGGTTCTTAAGAAAATTGATATAGGGAGTGACAAGGTATGGGAGGTGTTGGCTGGCTTAAAAGTGGACAAATCTCCAGGTCCGGATGATTTGTGTCCCAGACTGCTGAGGGAGGAAAGGGAGGAGATCACAGGGGCCCTGACCCACATTTTTAATTCTTCTTTTGCCACGGGGAGGTGCCAGAGGACTGGAGAACAGCTAATGTGGTTCCTCTATTTAATAAGGGTTGGAAAGACAAGCCAGGGAACTACAGGCCAGTGAGTCTCATGTCAGTGGTAGGGAAAGTTTGAAGAAAATGCTGAAGGAGAGTATCTATCTCCACTTGGAGAGGCAAGGTTTGCTCAGGGATAGTAAGCATGGCTTTGTTAGAGGGAGGTCATGCCTAACAAATTTGATTGAATTTTTTGTGGAGGTGACCAGGTGTTTAGATGAGGGTGGTGTAGTTGATGTAGTTTATATGGATTTTTGCAAAGCCTTTGACAAGGTCCCATATGGGAGACTTATAAAGAAGGCAAAGGCACATGGGATAAGGGTAGTTTGATAAGGTGGATTCTAAATTAGCTTAGTTGTAGGAGACAGAGGGTGATAACAGAAGACTGCTTTAGTGACTGGAAGCCAGTGTCCAGTGGTGTACCACAGGGATCTGTGCTGGGTCCCTTATTATGCGTCATTTATATAAATGACATAGATGACTATGTGGGGGGTAGGATTAGTAAGTTTGCCAATGACACAAAGATTGACCAGATGGTTAACAGTGAGGTTGATGGTCTTGGGCTACAGGAAGATATAGACGGGATGGTCAAATGGGCAGATAAGTGGCAGATGGAATTTAACCCTGAAAAGTGTGAGGTGATACACTTTGGAAGGAGTAATTTGACAAGGAAGTATTCAATGAACGGCATGACACTAGGAAGTTTTGAGGAACAAAGGGACCTTGGCGTGTGTGTCCAAAGATCTCTGAAGGCGGAGGGGCATGTTAGTGGGGTGGTATGAAAGGCATATGGGACACTTGCCTTTATCAATTGAGGCATATATTACAAAAGAAGGGAGGTCATGTTGAAGTTGTATAGAACTTGGTGAGGCCACAGCTGGAGTAGTGTGTGCAGTTCTGGTCGCCACATTATAGGAAGGATGTGATTGCACTGGAGGGGGTGCAGAGGAGATTCACCAGGATGTTGCCTGGGATGAAACATCTAAGTAATGAAGAGAGGCTGGATAGACTTGGGTTGTTTTCATTGGAGCAGAGAAGACTGAAGGGCGACCTGATCGAGGTGTACAAGATTATGAGGGGCATGGATAGGGTGGATAGGGAGCAGCTATTCCCTTTAGTTGAAGGATCAGTCACAAGGGGGCATAAGTTCAAGGTGAGGGGCAGGAGGGTTAGAGGGGATGTGAGGAAAATCTTTTTTACCCAGGTGGTTACTTTTTGGAATGCGCTGCCTGGGAGGGTGGTGGAGGCGGGTTGCCTCACATCCTTTAAAAAGTACCTGGATGAGCACTTGGCATGTCATTCAAGGATATGGGCCAAGTGCTGGTAAATGGGATTAGGTAGGTAGGTCAGGTGTCGGTGCAGACTCAATGGGCCGAAGGGCCTCTTCTGCACTGTTATTTTGTGAGGTGGGGGTAACATCTCCAGATTGCAAGGGACAGAATTGGTCATGTGCACCCCTCAAGAAAAGATAAGGGCAACACCAGCATACATCAAAGAGCAGAGGCTCAGCAACACCTACACACCTCATTGAGCAGAGATGGGTCCAATATATTTACACAACAAGCAGCAGAGTTAGGAGCCATAACAACACACCACAAGAACAGAGATATGGGAAACCTCTACACCGCTCAACGAGGAGAATACCAGTGATGAGGCAATAACCAGAAGAGGCAGGCACGCTCAGGAGGCCCTCATAGCTGCTAGATTTGTGGAGGATGGTGATAATATGCAGTGAGGAGACACCATAGATCCTCACATTGAATCTGTGAACATTTGACTCCTGTCTGGCTGATGGCAGTGCACATACTCTCTGGGATAATGCTTCTGTCATGGAGACGCAGCAGTTGCCCATAGTCCCTACATTCCAGGAGGATGATGACTCCATAGACGCTCACATAACTTATGTGAATGTCTGACTCCTGCCTGGCTGATGGCAGCTCCCTTGTACCCTGAACAGGGTCATATCATGGAGATGACCACACTGACGTCAGACACACGTGCTGATGAGATGGGGGTCCAGCTGCACCTCAAAGGTGCTGGGGGCACACGGAGAGAATGACAGAACTCTGTGCTGCCGGCCCGGGACATTCTGGCTGCGATGATAAACCCCATCGAGGTGCAGGCATGGCTCATGTGACCAGTGACAGTGAAGGACTGTGCCTGTGCTGAGGATGAGATAGAACTCCCCCAGGAAGCCAGCGAGGATGCTTCCAGTTTGCAGTTGTCAGCTACACCCACTGAGTGAGAGATATATTTAATTAAGGAGCCTGCTTAGTCATTCACTAAATCTTTCTTTTCATTATTCCAGGTAACAGCAAGAAATGGGGGAGGACAAGAACCTAGACTAGCCACAGTCCCAGCCCAAATCCACCTCTGAGGGTGATGCCTCGGAATCCTCAGAGGATGCCTATCACAGCATTCACCTGCACCCTCCGCCAGCCCAGAACACTCACCTCGGTGGGTCCTAGTCCTAGAGTAGGCTCGGGGTCACAGTCTGGTGAGCACATCATTGACACAGGTCCACAGCTAGTGGATCAGTGACAGCCAAGATCTTTACACTCTGCTGGAGACCAGGCCCCTGCTCAGCCCCACGCAGATGATGAGCTTTTGGACTCTGCCATAAGAGACATGTTGGAGATGCAGAGTCAGCCAGGAGAACTTCAGGTAGAGAAGACAGAGGCCATGTGCAGACTAGACCAAAGGCTGGAGGAGTCCATCCATGTTCTGTCTTGGCTCTGGCATGCGAGCTCTTGGCTGCCTCCATGGAAAGGGTGGCGACTGCCTGGGAGGCTGAATTTATATAAGACCCTTGTTTGACCTCAGCTGGAATGTTGTGTACAGTTCTGGGCACCATATTATAGGGAGGATGTGAACACATTGGAGACAGTGCAGAAGAGGTTTACAAGAATGGTTCCAGGGATGAGAAACTTCAGCTATGA
Source organism: Carcharodon carcharias (assembly GCF_017639515.1). Lineage (NCBI taxonomy): Eukaryota > Metazoa > Chordata > Chondrichthyes > Lamniformes > Lamnidae > Carcharodon > Carcharodon carcharias. Next base: position 43,300,906 of record NC_054491.1, read on the forward strand.
GGATAGAGTGGAGAGGTTGGGACTCTTCTCCTTGGAGAGAAGAAGGCTGAGAGGAGATTTGATAGAGATGTTCAAAATCATGAGGGGTCTGGACAGAGTAGATAGGGAGAAGCTGTTCCCACTCGTAAAAGAATCAAGGACGAGAGGGCACAGATTTAAAGTGATTTGCAAAAGAAGCAAGTGTGAGGTGAGAAAAAAATTTTCATACAACGAGTGGTTTGGGTCTGGAATGCACAGCCTGGAAGTGTGGTGGAGGCAGGTTCAATCGAGGCATTCAAATGGGCATTAGATGATTATTTGAATAGAAACAATGTGCAGGGGTATGGGGAAAAGGCAGGGCAATGGGACTAGGTCATAATGCTCATTTGGAGAGCCAGTGCAGACATGATGGGCCGAATGGCTTCCTGTGCTGTTCAAATTCTGTAATTCTGTGACACTTGGTGATTTGTTAATTTCAGTAACCATGCAGCTGAACGAAACAAGTAAGGATGCAATGGGCACCTTACCCTTGACTGCAAGGGGGGTTTGAGTGTAGCATTTAAGACGTGTGTACATCTGGCTGAAGTCTTTGCCAGACCTGACATGGAAAGTTGTTTGACCTGCTTGCCTCCTTATCAAGGGTGTCAATAGACCTTGGGTAAAGGGATAGCACTGAAATCAAGTTGAAATTCACTTCATTACAGGGTTTTAGTGATTTAGGAGAGACTAGAATGAGTTTATGTGCTGTACCATCTCAAGGACTGCGATTCCATCAATGTGATGTGAGGTCTCTTTCAGACCTGTGCAGAGTCCATTTGACTGGCGTGTCCAAAATGATGGCTCACAGTCTCACACTAATGTAAAGGCCATCGAAGAAATAAACTTTTAAATGTTTGGACGATTGCAGGGTCTCAAGTGGTTGCAGCTCAGCAATCCATAGTCCAGGTGAGAAACTGTCAGGGAGGACACTTCAAAGAAGCCTCGAAGCTTCACTGCATGATAAAGATGTCAAGGGTTCTGGGTTTATAATGTGTGAGTAGCGATTGGTGGGGGGGGGCGGGTGGACAGGAGCACGATCATATCTCATCAATCTGCATGGAGAAGCGATGTCAAGGGGACGTATGGTGCTCTCATGCTGCTCCTCCCTGTTGACTCAAACATCTGGCTCTGTCTGATAGAGTGATCTGTCTGCTTGGCCTCCCTTTGTGAGCAGATGTCAGGGTGACAGGAGTGCATTCCTGGCTAAATATGAGGTCAAATGGCTGTTAAGTTGCCATGGGTGAGGGAGTGAGCGAAATCACGATTCCAGTTAGTTGGCTCAGGTTGTGGGAGAAGGGACTGCTATTCAGGCTCCACAGTGGCCATGTGCCACCAGGGCTCTGCATTGAACCATGGTTTTGCACATTCAAGTGACCAAACCAACATCAGGGCAGGCGGTGAGTACTGATACTTCATTAAGTAAGAAGAAAACATGGAACTTTTGAGAGAAATGATGTTTGTGAGCAAAAGATTGCCAGGGACTTCCCGCTAGCGTAGGCAAGAAAAACAATGATGAGACTGTGTCGACACATTACACCTCCTGGAACCCGGTAGCTATCAGAGTGTCGAGGGCATGTCTGCTGCGTTATACCCTTGGTATAGCCTCTTCATGTGGCTCATCGACATCCTGGCCCTCATCAGGCCCATGCCCTTTAACGTCAACCTCATTGGAGACTTCCCGCTCCTCCATGTCTCCCTCAGGTAAGACATCCCCTTTTGTAGTGCAAGATTGTGCAGGGCGCAGCAGACAACGAATATCCGGGGCAAGCCCTTGGTGAGTGTTGGATGGCCTCACCTGAGCAGTTCAAACATCGGTTCAGCCTATTTTCTGCTCTATCACGGAGCTGGTGGAGACATTTTCAGCATTTTATCGTTCTTCAGCAGCACCATGTGGATGGTGAGTTGGTGTCATCAGCACAAACATGTTGGATTTGCTTTCTGTGATCACAAATGAACTGGACATTCAGAGAGTGAAATCCTTTTGAATTAGTGAATCACACTGGCTGCTGCCAGAGAGCTCTCGAGGCCACACATGTACAGTCCATAACATCCTGCACTTGTGGGAAACCAGATATCGCTGTGAATTCCATAGCTCTGGCAGCCTGGATTTCGGCATCCTCGAAGAACTGGATATGGTGGTCCACTCCAGTGAACAGGGCATCTGTGACCTCCTGGAAGCATTTGTGTGTTGCTGACTGGGAGATGCCGCACAAGTCCCCAGTGGACCCCCCTGGAAGGAACTGTAAGCAAAAATGTTCAATGCGGCAGTGACCTTCAGCGTCACTGGCATGGGATGGACTCCAAATCCTTGAGGCCGCAATTCATCCTGGAGATTCTGGCAAATATGAGCTACCACATCTCGGTATAAGGTATAAATCATTTCCATATATGAGCACTGCCTGTGATATACCCATGGTTGGGTCAATGGCCACCATTGCATCTTGACACTCGGGACCACGCTCCCTCTTGCTGCTCAAGCTGCTGCTCCTCCCGGCCCTGTGCCAATCGGCGATGGGCCCTCCTCCTAATTTGTATGACAGCCAGAACCAAGGCATAGATACATAGATACATAGAAACTAGGAGCAGGACTAGGTCATTCACCCCTTCAAGCCTGCTCCGCCATTCATTATGATCATGGCTGATCATCCAATTCAATAACCTGCTCCCGCTTTCTCCCCATTTCCTTTGCTCCCTTTCACCCTAAGAGCTATATCTAACTCCTCTTGAAAACATACAATGTTTTGGCCTCAACTACTTTCTGTGGTAGCGAATTTCACAGGCTCACCACTCTCTGGGTGAAGAAATTTCTCCTCATCTCAGTCCTAAATGGTCTATCCGTATCCTCAGACTGTGACCCCTGGTCCTGGACTCCCCCACCATCGGGAACATCCTTCCTGCATCTACCCTGTCTAGTCCTGTTAGAATTTTATAGGTTTCTATGAGATCCCCCTTCATTCTTCTGAACTCCAGCGAATATAATCCTAACTGACAATCTCTCCACTTATGTCAGTCCCACCATCCCAGGAATCAGTCTGGTAAACCTTTGCTGCACTACCTCTATAGCAAGAAGATCCTTCCTCAGATAAGGAGACCAAAACTGCACACAATATTCCAGGTGTGGTCTCACCAATGCCCTGTATAATTGCAGCAAGACATCCCTGCTCCTGTACTCAAATCCTCTGGCTATGAAGGCCAACATACCATTTGCCTTCTTTACCATTGCCTGCAGCTTGCATCATTGATGCCTCTTTGTATCTGTCAATTAATTCACTTGATATATTTATTAAAACAGTTTCCCTCCACCTCCAAGCCAGCAGGTCAGTGCTAAGCCTTTGGCCTGCCCTCCGTCAAGACATGGCATCCCCACAGCCCACCCTTTCCAGGTGAAGGACCTCCTGGAGAACCATGGATGGGTGTTAGTCCCCTTCAGGACAGAGAAAGCTTCTCGGAGTCCACATGGCACAGAATGTGCATTCCATCAGTTTGAGGTATCCTTCCCTTTCAATTTTTGTTAAACTAGTAACTAAATTATTGTCTTATGAGGAAAGGCTCATATCCACTGGAATTTAGAAGTGTAACAGGCAACTTAATTGAAACCTTTAAGACCCTGAGGGGCCTTGACTGGAGTGGTGGATGTGGAGAGAATGTTTCCTCTTGTGAGAGAACCTAGAACTGGGGTCACTGTTTAAAAATAAGGGGCCATTCAATTAAGACAGAGATGAGGAGAATATTTTTTCTCTCCAAGAGTAATGAGTTTTTGGAACTCTTCCTCAAAGGACAGTGGAAGCAGAGTGTTTGAATATGTTTAGGGCAAAGCTAGATAGATTTTTGATTAACAAGAGGGTAAAAGTGTATCGGGGGTAGGCAGGAATGTGGGCTTGAGGTTACAATCAGATCAGCCACGATCTTATTGAATGGCGGAATAGGCTTGAAGGGCCGAGTGGCCTACTCCTCTTAATTCATATGTTCATAAAAATCACTGCACTGGAGACGATGGGCATTGATGGGGTTGGTAACAGACATGTGCGAGAACCCTCTGTCAGGCAATTGTCAGCTTGTCTCCATTACCCTAGATACGAGAGAAAACATAGACTTGACACAATGGAAAGACTTTTGGCACAATCCCTTGTCAGCCAGGACCATTTAGCTGGGGTTACCGAGGTTTGGAGCCTGGATCTGGTGCTGCCCAGCAGTCATGCCCCTTGCAGGAATTCACCTCCATCCCTCCTTTCCTGCCCCTGTCAGGAGCAGATGGCCAATCACACCCACTCAACTCCAGCTCCAAACATTGATGGGTTTTTGCAGGAATGTGATGCATTAGTCATGGAGTAAAGGCCCTTCAATGGCATTTCAGCCCCGAGAACAGTACTCAGCTGAGCCTGATTCTCCATATTCTGAGCAAATAATTAAAGGGCACCCCTTCACTTGGCCCAAAAGAGGAGTCAGTAACTCCTCCCATCTGCTTTAGGACCCCTCCCGTATTGCTTTTTTTTCCGAAGCTTTTTCGAACTACATTAATTTAGAAAGTAGAAGATGGTTTGTTTACAATATGTGAGTGCTTCCAGCGTACTTCAACCTCTCTGTCACCCACCAAGTCCCTCCCATCATCCTCTACAGTCACCGCCTCCTAATTCCTCTCCCTCCTGTGGTCATTCAGCCTCCCCGTTACCCTCAACCGCACTAATATTTGTTTCCTTCAATGCTGACATCCCCATGCTCCTCATGAATCTGATCTCTCCAGTCCTCGAGGCCAGCTACAGCCTCAGTTTCAGAGACCCCTCCCCTGAGATCTTCCACTACCCTGCCTAAGAGACTCAAACCTCCACCCTATCGGATCCAACTGTTTCGCCCGAATGTGGCTATGCCCTCTGCGTTCTAGGACCATGCCTCCAACCCCCAGGACCAAATGCAGTAACTCATAGACCATGCTCTTCTGACTCATTTCTCTAAAAGCGTCACAGCCTAGAGAGACCTTTCCCTGCCAAGACCAGGACTAAGACATGAGTGTAATGCTGAGTCCTCAAACATGACAGTCTGGCCTCATTCCCCTGAAAGTCTTTTAAACATACCCTCTGGCAGTCCCCCACCACCCCCCACCCCCCAACCCTGCCGGCGGCAGCCCCCAACTAGCCCTGCCTCCAACTGACCCTTCCTCAGACAGTCCCTCCTCCACCTCCCTGGACAGTCCACCCTCCCCACCCCACTTTCAGCCTTCTCCTGCCTCCCATGCCCAGCCTTTGCTCCTCCTGCCCTCCCGTGTCCAGCTTTGGTGCAGCTCGTGCTACTTGCACCCGATATGCGTGAGGTTCTGAGCGGTCCTCAAGAGGGTGAATCAGAATCTACTGACCTCAAAGTCTGGAAGAGGTGAAGTTCACCAGGTTCACGCTACTTGTATACCATCGTAAAACTGAATGTGCTAATTTCTCACTTGCAGGGAACTTAATTCTAGTGAGGTGGCTTTTTAATTACCCTGCATGACATGTGAATGCAGACCAAAGGGCTTCTCGGCATTGTTCATTGGAAAACCCTACCCGCCTTTAAACCGCCATTAAAGTCCTGAGAACAGAATCCCTACAGTTCCTCCCAACATTGGAAAACTGATTTTTTGGCCTGGCACCACATTAAGTTTCTCCTGCCTGCCTGATTTCTGCTGCTGCTGGCGAGACGGAATGATTCCAGACCCTATTTCTGACCCTGATCAGACAAAAAAAAAAATGCATGCTTACCTTCTTCCGAGAAACATCAGAGGGAGCAGTGGAGACATTCCATGTTGGAGCCAGCACCCCTTCTACAGCACTTGCTGCCATATTCCGGTAAGAGCTTAAATGTTCCAAAGCTCCTTTGAGAGCAACTACAGAGAAGATAAGTGGGGAAGGTGGATAGGGTGAGATCGGTGAGGCGGGTAGGGTGGCAGGTGGGTGGTTAGGTGGGTCGGGGGTAGTGGAGTTGGGTTGGGTCAGATCAGATCAGCGGGGGAATGGGGGGCGTAGTTGAGGAGGTCACAGAGGTGGGCGGGGGGGGTAGTTGAGGGGGTCAGGTGGGTAGTTGGGGGATCAAGGGAAGAAACGGGGGCCTCAGTTTTATAGTTACCCAGGCGTTAGATCAAGTTTTTTCTCTCTAACATTTCCCGGTTAGCTATCCAGGTAATTAAGTCGTAACTGCTCGAGTTCTCTGACTCTATCTCAGAGTCAGAGACTTTTAGAGGGTCCCAGGGAGCAGGGGAATTGCCCATTGGAAGTTCATACATCCCAGACAATTCCCACAGAGACTTTGCATTGGGACTTCCAAGGGGTCCATAGCACATCCTTCAGCATAAGTCCGGTCTCCAACAATCCAGAGACCAGGAGATCTGGGCCACAATTTACTCTTTCCTAATATTTCCACAATGAATTCAGGTCTGAACACTTGCAATAGTGAGATCAACATGCAGAGCAGCAACTGATTCAATTTCCTCTTGCAAAGACAACCCTGTGTTTGTTCCAGTGAACAATTTCTGGAGATTCATTGGAACAAACGAATGGGATCCACCAGACCAAACCAGTGCTGTAAGGATTGTTTACATTTAGTACAAGGAGTTTTAGGTAGTTGAGATGAAGTGACAAACCAAATATTACTATTTTAATAAGAGCAGAGGTGTGACGGACGCCAGGTTCCTTGGGAAGCATTACTGGTGCAGCATTGCTCCACTGTTCACTGTTTTATTCAACTCTCTGGTGTACTGGGCCTTCCTAGAGCTAGTGAAGTGTGAAGTGAAGTAGTTGCAGTTGAAATGTGAGCCCATTATACACTCTTTCCAATGTTCAGCTCAATATAAAGGAAAGTTGAGTGTGTAACAAGGAATGTGTTTAATGGAGGAGTGTGTACTGAAGGAGTGTGTAATGAGAGTAATTGAAAAGTGTTTGATGAAGGCATATATGATTGGAGGAGTAATAGAGGATTGTGTAATGGAGGAGTGTGAATTGGAGGGATGTGTAATGGAGTGTTGCATAGTGGAGTGTTGTGTAATGAAGAAGAGCATAACGGAGGGGTGCATAATGGAGGGGTGCGTAACAGAGGGGTGTATAATTTAGGAGTGTGTAATCAAGGGTTGTGTAATTGAGAGCTGTGTAATTGAGGGTTGTTTAATGGAGGAGTGTGAAATGGAAAGTGTGTGATGGTGGATGGAATCTTGTTAGAGCGATGGGGCCCCAACAACAGGCGTTACACATCCCTCCATTACACAACCCTCTGTTACACATCCCTCTGTTACACATTCCACCGTTACACATCCCTCCGTTACACATTCCACCGTTACACATTCCTCCATTACACATCCCTCCATTACACATTCCTCCATTACACATCCCTCTGTTACACATCCCTCCATTACACATCCCTCCATTACACATCCCTCCATTACACATCCCTCCGTTACACATCCCTCCATTACACATCCCTCCGTTCCACATTCCTCCATTACATATCCCTCTGTTACACATCCCTTCATTTCACATCCCTGCGTTACACATTCCACTGTTACACATCCCTCCATTACACATCCCTCCATTTCACATCTCTCCGTTACACATTCCACCGTTACACATCACTCCGTTACACATTCCTCCATTACACATTCCTCCGTTACACATCCCTCCGTTACACATTCCACCGTTACACATTCCTCCGTTACACATCCCTCCGTTACACATCCCTCCGTTAAACACTCCTGCATTATGCCCCAACGACAGGCCAGATAGCCAGGGGAAACCCCTACTTGCCTGTTTGTGAGACCCCCAGCCGCATTTTTTGGCTGTGCAGCAACTAATTAATAACTGTCAGTGTTGCTGTTCCTATTAAGGACTGCAGTCCACACCATCCCATCCCCTCATCTTCCCTCTCCACTTTACAGGCTACTGCAGCCTCCCAGCCTGACCCTAAAAGACTGATAAAATCAGTCTGTGCGTGTGCAATGGTGGGGAAGTGAGTCTCCTGGCTTCCTGTCACGGATGATTGTAAATATTATCTGGATGGATATATCTGGGTCAAATGTGGTCCCAGGTGTAGGATGTTTCTGAGGCCTGGTGTTCTGCTGTTCTTGGACTAACCTGAGAATGAGAGAGATGATATTAGACCGATTGTGATTTTTTAATTTAATATGTGGTTTATTCTGATATTATTGACAACAGATTCCAGCAAAAAGGGAAAAAAACATAATAATAGACACTGGGCACACTTCCCATAGGTTCTTTCTTCTCTCCTTGCTTTTTGTTTATTGTTGAACGCAGTCAATCACCCTTACGTTGGTCCTCAAATTACTGATGACATCATTACTTATCATAAATTAGAGTGGTCACAACATCTGCCCAGATAGTGAGAACTAAAGTGACTATAACTGATTGTGTACAAGTTGCCACAAGCATGTCCTAATGGATCGGGATCTATTCTTCAAGCAGTCGCTGGATCCTGGGAAAGTGCACTGCTTGTCATATTGCCAGCCAGTTTCCATAGGGATATCATTGTCCATACCAATACACCTGCAAGATGCAGCTGCGCGTTCACTGATTTTCAGATTCCCCCGACATCACTGTCATCAATGTGGCTTCAAGATCTGACTGTTCAGTAATTGGCCTCTTCAATGAATCATTGATGTGCAAATACTTAAATCTAATTTACATCATTATTTACACCGTTGCCTGTGATCGCTGACAGAAGGTTACACTGCAGTTACATGTGGAGCTCTTTTGGATATAGTTATTGACGTGAAACAAATGCAAATTCAGTGTGACCAAGAGAAGCTGAGGAAATTTGGGTGGAGAACTAGAAGAGCATCATTCATAGACAATTTTTCAGCTTTGGATACTAGAGCTAAGTGTCACTGCTTCTCTCTTTAGCTTCTTTAGGAATTTCTTTATTCTGTGTGCTTCAACATCTCAAAAGCATTTTCATTTATTCATTCAAATGGGATGAGCACCCCAGTGCCATTGGTGTCCACTGGGCAGAAAACCAGGGGAACCAAGAGGGGGACCTGCACCTTGGTGGATCAGGTGCAACAGGTGGCAGCTGCATTCGGGTCTACAGATCTCTAGTAAGAGAGAGTCAGGCACCTGGCAGAAGGTCTTGTGCAAGTTATAGCCTTTGTATGGAAGTTTCTTCAGACATAGCTGGGTACAATTGTAACCACATGGGGCAGTGTGTGGGGAGGTCCTTCTTCCTTTAAAGATGAGTTGCTTTCACTCTAATTTTCTTCCGCAACAAAGAGATGCCCAGAGAGATACTCATTACACCCAATGAAATTTCTCTGGGGAAATCAAATGATGTCGAGGTTTAAAAAGCCCTCCATATAACAATAAAGCAACTGAAGCATAATAGTCATCAGGGGAGTTGGAGGAGGGGCAAAAGGTTGTTGGGGTGCAAGCTTCTGATACACAAACACCATGGGCATCACACGCCCTAGCAGATAGGTTGCTGGGTCCAACAGTCTCTGCTTTATGCTACCTTCCTGGATCACAGTGATAGGAAAACATCTGGACTAATTTTCCTGAAAACCTTGCATATCCCTCTGGGTAAAGCTATTTGTGCTGCCTCTATGTCTCCTCCTCCTTGTTGATCTGGGTCTCTCCATCTGGCCTGGACTGCCTGTCATGTCATGGTCGCCTGCTCTTTGTCTATTCTCAGGATGTTTTTGTGGATGAATGACCCTGAGGCAACTGGCCTGTTAGCAATGTGTTAGAAACTTATCTGTGACTGAAGCTTGGATGAAGCTGAAGCGTTCTCATTTATTTATAACAGCACACTCCCGCTAGTACAGCTGTTACATCCACTGAGGTCCCGATTACACAAACTCAACTTCTACAATATCCAAAAGGCCACAGCACCATTTGCGATATATAGTATCCTATTGTTAGTGATACAGTATTTTGGGGTCTATAAATATCAATGTAATTTCATGGATTTTAGATAAATATAATTGGATTACACAGAGAATCACATAGCAAGTAGTACTCTAGATTTCTGCAAATCAACCACAATCTCTGGAACTGTAAAAGGGGGAACCTCAGTCTTGTCCTCACAAAATTACAAATCTTTGCAACTTAGGAAGCAATTCTCAGCTGTCAGCTGAAAAATTATTTCAACAAAGTTAAGCCAAATATAGTGACCACCAAATGACTGATGCATTCCGAGGCACTCGAAACTTATCATGGGACAAAAAATCCAACCAGTTTACAGGAGCAATAAGCAAAGTCTAGGTACTTAAGAGCCACATTTCAAAAGCATATTCTATCTACTTTCACAAAGATGATTTTTTTGGGTCCTATTGGAAAAATTAAAAATATTTTTTAAAAAATTCAAAAATTTTGCTTGAGGGAATTCATTCCAAGAGATAACAATAACAGTTGCCTGGGTCCTCAGATTGGGGATTATCTCCTGGCATTCAGCAGAGCACGCTGTTCTTTATTCTTTCACAATATGGGTGTTACGGGCAAGGCCAGCATTTGTTGCCCATCCCTAATTGCCCAGGAACTGAGTGGCTTGCTAGGCCATTTCAGAGGGCTGTGGGTCTGGAGTCACGTATAGCCAGATCAGGTAATGATGGCAGGTTTCCTTCCCGGAAGGGCACGTGGGTTTTTACAATGGTCGATGATAGTTTCATGGTCACCATTATTCGTTATTGAAATGAGCTTTATATTCCAGTTTCAGATTTATTAGTTGAATTTAAATTTCGGCAGCTATCGTGACGGGATTTGAACCCATGTCCTCAGGGATTTCAGATGGGCCTCGGGGTTACTGGTCCAATGACATCACCACTACGTCTCCTGGTTACAGAGCCTGATCTTCCTATCGGGGATCATTATCATCTGGGGGCACTTGTGGGCACCGCAAGCCCTGGCACGGCCTAGACTTTATTGGAGAACAGATAATGGAAACTGAGGGAAAAATCTGAAGAACAAGTTTAAGGAAGCAGAAGTTTTATTTTGACAGTTTTAGCAAAAGAGTATCAAATGTTTAAACCCATCTATTCTGCTAGAGCTGCCCTTTATCCGTTGGCAAGCTGCACTCTTATATGAAGGTTCTATCTCTGGGAATGTAGTTGTACCTTTGTGCCAATGGTGCCAGGCACCTGCCTCGCAGAGAGCTAGTTATAGGATGGCACCACTGTGCCATCAGAAGGTGGAGGAACAGGAAAAAAAAATGCCGATACAAGGAAGGATGGTCTGGGATTTGGAAGAGGGCTAGTCTGGTGTGAGGCTTCTTCATTCATTGGAGGTGGATGGGGCAGGTTTCAGGCAGGGAGGGGTAATTCTTCCTATGTTTGGAGGGGGGGGCCGATGGGAAAACAGGTGTTAATGTCTCGGGAGAATTGCAGTGAATTTCTTCAGAGCTGTCAATCTGGTTTCTTCTGACCAAGCTGTGAAATTCTTGGGAAGGAACAGTAAGATTCAGTGAGAAGCAGAACTGCTGCACATGCTGTTAAGATATTGATAAAAATAAAAAAAACTGCGGATGCTGGAAATCCAAAACAAAAAACAGAAACAGAATTACCTGGAAAAACTCAGCAGGTCTGGCAGCATCGGCGGAGAAGAGCACAGTTGACGTTTCGAGTCCGAATGACCCTTCAACAGAACTGTGCTCTTCTCCGCCGATGCTGCCAGACCTGCTGAGTTTTTCCAGGTATTTCTGTTTCTGTTAAGATATTGATTTCTTTATTCTCCTTCTAGACGCCTTCTGCTAATAAATGTTTTTGGCAGCCTTAAATGGACAAAATGCACAATACATTACATCCTTCCCTTTCTTAGTAAATCAGAGGCATAGTGTGTTTCAATGGTTTGTTTTTGAAAGTGTAAACAATAAACTTAAGCATAATGTGAACATTTGACTCTCCAGTAGCACAATTATATTTTCTAACTTTTCTATTAAATTAATAATGTACTCAGTCATATACAATGGGTTGAAAATAGTTCCCTTCATAACCCGATCACTTAAGTATGGTGGACGTCTTATCGCACAAGTCTGATATCAGCTTTGTCTCATTTAACATTTGTTCATCATCTGAGATGTTGATATCCAAATCGGATTCAATGCTTACATTGTTTTCAGTGCTTTGAAAAATGAAACCGGATTGAATGCAGTCATCAGTGAGAACAAGCAGGTGTTCACCACTGTGAAATGGATAAATCTGTGAAATGATCTCTGACCTCAGTCCATGCTGCGAGAGGTAATTCAGACATTTCGAGCAAAAAAGGAAGATTTAACATTGTGGTTGCTTGACATGTCAAACACTGGTTGATTTTGTCCTCTACCATGCGATCAATTCCTGGGAATCACAACTTTTCCCTAAGGAGTTGTTTGGTTTTGACAATTCCCGGGTGACCTTCATGTGCCACATCGGCATCACATTCCCTCAATGATTGTGGAATGACAGCGCAGTTGCTACATGACGAGATCGGATGTGGGTGTAATAGTGAGCTCATTTCAAACATTGTGAAGACTTTGTTAGGTGTGACCAATTTCACTTGGAGGCAAGCTCTCAGTCATGTCTTTCCAGTTTTGTCATTACATTGCTGTCATACATCATTGCAATGCCTCAATTTGTTTTGTTGCTGCTTTGCTGTCAGCTACTTTTAGTGATGTTGGCACTGCCTTTATGCTTACATGGTTCAGAAGTTGTTCTGCAGCCTTTTCTTCATGACTAGTAGGACTGACTGTCAGCAACGGATATTGTAAAAGATAGTCTGCTGGGCTGAGTTCGCCTGGCTGATATTCAACATGAAACTCATACTCTTGTAGTTTGAGTATCCGATACTCTATTGGAGTGTGTGGTTTGCTATGTGGATTGTCGAACAAGCTTACTAGTGGTCTGTGATCGGTTATTACTTCAGACTCAATTCCATACGAATTGAGATAAAAGTGTAAGACAGCATTTCTCTCTCTGAATAATGGTGCTCTACAAGTGTTAGCAATCTGCTTGCCATCAAAACAGCTGATGTGTTACATATCTTGCCTTTGTGTACAAGGAGAACTGCAGCCAAACCAACCAAGCTTGCATCCACAGCTGGATAGGTGTTTTTCTCAGAGTGGAAATAGACATTTGTGCATCTTGCTGACAACCATTATTTGGTATGGAGTACAGCCTGTTTGTGTGATTTAGTCCATTCTCACTTGGTGCTTTCTTTTGTCACATCGTGTATGGGGCAGATAACTTGGCGAGGTCAAGAATGAAATGACTCATGAGTACGTAAGGAATCCTAACAGACTCTGGACTTTCTGAACGTTTGTAGGATCCACAGCTTGTGCAATGGTTTAACATTCCATGGATCAGGTGATACACCTTCACCACTGAATACATGACCAAAGAATTCAATTCTGCTTTCGTTGAACAAGCGTTTGTCTTTGTTCAAGGTGAGATTACATTCTCTAAGATATGAGAGGCAGGCGTGTAGGTGTGTAGATGCAAGCACACAGGCACATAGGCTTAGGTACGTAGGTGCAGGCGTATAGGTGCAGATGTGTAGACGCGTAGTTCACTTTCAATGAAACTGTAGATGAGAATGTCAACACTGATGCTCATGGGGGAATTCTACAGCCCCGTTGTGCTGAGGGTGGGGCTGGAAAATGCCGCAAGCTGTCAAAACTCCAGTGCCTTTAGTGGGACTGGAAGATCCCACCGGTGGGAGGGTCCATAAAATTCCACCCTCAGTTTGCCTTCAAGCCCTTGCAGTACAGACTTAATCATATGTTGAAATTCCTCAGTTGCCGAGTTGACTCTAAAGTTGAGCCACTGTATGGTATTAGTCTGATGGAGATAACTGTAAGACATCTCAATTCCGTTGCAAGCTCAATTTGATGGTAGCCTGCATCAAGGTCAAGCCTAACAAAGTATTTAGGACCATTCACTTTCTCTACGATATCATCGATTATCAGTGTTGACTGTCTTTCTCGTTGTATGGCTTGGTTTGTTGACCACATATCAACACAGATTCTTATCTGGTTCTTGCCTTTGAGTTTCTTGATAACTTGTATGGGTGAGACCCAAGGAGTGGGGTCATCCCTAACTTTCTCAATAATGTAAAGGTCAAGTAAGTTCCTTCTCTGTCTGCTTTCTGACATGAAACAATATACAATATTTTCCTATGTCGTTGCATGACTGGGAGCACATCAGGGACTACATACATCCAGCCATTGCCTCCTCCTGAAGCGATGAGTCCTCACAAGCTACAGACTTCCTGCCAGAGTGGGAGGGTGAGCAGCCAGAGGTCATGGTTCATGACATTGGTAGAAAAAGGAATGAGATCCTGAAAGCAGATTTTAGTGAGCTAGTTAAGACATTAAAAATCAAGACCTCAGAGATAGTAATCTCTAGATTACTGCCAGTGTCATGAGTTAGTGAGCATAAAAATAAGAGGTTAGAGCTGATGAATGTATGGCAGGAGAGATGGTGCAGGAGGGAGGGCTTCAGATTCCTGGGACATTGGGACCAGTTGTGGGAGAGGCGGGACCTGTACAAGCTGAATGGTTTGCACCTTAATAAGGCCGGGACCAATATCCTTGCTAGAGCTCTTGGGCAGGTTTAAAATAGTTTGGCTGGGGGATGGGGACCTGAGAGTAAACTCAAATGACACATAATCAGAAATGAAAATGGAGAGCAGAAACTTAGAGAATGAATTTGGAGGGCAGAGGAAACAAAGGATAGAAAATAAATAAGAGCTTGACATTGCTCAAGGGTATATACTTCAATGCAAGAAGTATAGCAAATAAAGCAGGTGAGCTGAGGGCACAGATAGAAACATGGCAGAATGATATCAGAGCTAATACAGAATCATGGCTTAAAGAAGGACAGGAACGGCCACTCAACATTCCCGGTTACCGGTTTTCAAATGAGATAGAAGTTAGAGGAATTTTCGAGCCTGGTTGGAAGAAGACGCTGGGTAGAATTTTCTGGATGTTTGGGGGGGGTGTGAAGCAGGCTCGGTCCGCAATGCAGCAGGGACAGGGAATGAGGCTGGGTGTGCGGGAGCACCTGGGGGAGATACATGAGGCTATGCTGGGCCCGAAAAATCAATACTTGAGAGAGCAGACTCGCAACTCCAGTCAGCCTTCTTATCCCACCCGTGGATGAGGCTTCTGCAAATGGTGTCCTACCCGCCTGCTCGCTGCGCCCGTGAACTGGCCTGAAGATCACATGGGCGCTGAAAAATCAGCGTCGACTGGTGAGTCAAGGCCTGAAGTGGCCCGTTATTCAATGGCAGGCGCATGCAGTGGACATCATCGTGCGCCTGCCCAACGAAATGTCGCGATTGTGCGTGGTGATGCTGGGCCGCTCGCCCGCTGTCACTGCTCATCATTTTATGCGCAGACGTGTGGGACCTGGAGACACAACCCCTCCCCCCCCCGCCCCCCCCCCCCCCCCCCCGCCCCCCACACACACGCCAACGGGAAAATTCTGCCCACTGTGACTGGGAGGCTTTTGGTGAGGACTGTTTGTTGCAGAGCTTACTTCTCCACTCTAACAACCTCACACCCAGTGTTTTCTTTTAATGATACCAATTAAACTAAATTAGGAAAAAACGAGGGATGAAACGAGATGCAGACCCTCAAAGGTACACGTGAACATAAAGTCAAATGTTCAAAGGAACATTATAAACATTAAGCCAAATTGTGATTAAAGGGGTCTATAAAACACCCCAGTCCCTGCCATGCCCACTGAGCACAGAGGGCATCTTTTGTGCCAGTGGACACCGCATGCTCCCTCTCCTGGGAGACCGGCCATGAACATAGCTGCGGAGAAAGGGCAGACAGTCAGTCCAAATGGCCCCCTGAGTCGCTGCTGCCTGGACCTGTTAATGGCCAACTTGGCCCGGCCCAGGAGCAGGCTCACAAAGGGGTCCTCCTCTCTTCCCACCCCCCCTCCGCACTGGGTGCCTAAAGATCAGCAGCGTGGGGTTGAAGTGCAAACAAAACAGAAGCAAAAGGATTTAAATAACCAAAAGGGGCTGCAGTCTACAGCATGAAACACAGACATGGTCCACAAACTCCACAAGGCTGAAAAACAGCACCCAGTGTTGGCTGACTCTTCTTTATAAACACATCTGAGTATAATTAATTTATCAATACCCAAACCTGCTCACCTTATTACCTTAAACTACTGGGTATTCAACATTCAACAGAACCCATTAGATATGAACAGATCCCGTTCTTTGCTTTAAATTAATCTGCAAACAAAAAATTATTCATAAGAAAAAATACAAAATGATAATATGTTATATTATTTTACATTCTTTAACATACTCCCTATTTCCCCATCTTGAAAACAAAAAAATAGATTTAATAAGGTTATGACACAAAAGTTTCTGTGTTCTCATAATCCATTCTAACCAAGGTGCCCCTCTTTGAGGAAATCCAACAATTTCTTTGGACAAGCAGTTCTTTTTGTGAAACAATCTGACAACTTGCAGCAACTCATTTTATTTCTGAAATGTCTTTCCTTTCCAACATCTTTTATCATCACGAGATCAATCCTCCACCTCTTTCCTGAGACACTGAATGGACATTGTCCCAGAGCAAACAATTATCTATATAGCATCTATTGGCACGTTTTTCCCCTGATGCCCATTATACAGGAGTTCCTTTAAAATACTCAGTAAATATATATATGGGGGGAAGTGGTGATGTAGTTTTTTTTTTAATTCATTCACAGGATGTGGGCTTTGCTGGCTGGGCCAGCATTTATTGCCCATCCCTAGTTGCCCTTGAGAAGATGGTGGTGAGCTGCCTTCTTGAACCGCTGCACTCCTTGTGGTGGTATTATCACTGCGCTAGTACTTCAGGTACTCTGTGAACCCGGTTCAAATCCCACCATGGCAGAAGGTGAAATTTGAATTCAATAAGAAACCTGGAATTAAAAGTCTAATAGTGACCATGAAACCAATGTCAATTGTCGTAAAAACCCATCTGGTTCACTAACGTCCTTTAGAGAATGAAATCTCCCATCCTTACCTGGTCTGGTCCACATGTGACTCCATACCCACAGCAATGTCTCTTAAGTGCCCTCAGAAATGGCCTAGCAAGCCACTCATTTCTCAAGGGCAGTTAAGGATGGGCAATAAATGCTGGCCCAGCCTGCAATGACCCTATCCCATGAATGAATAGAAAAAAAAATAGCCATATCAGTCATTTCTACCAGCATAAGTGTCTCCTCAGCCAAAATGCTTTTAACTACGCTCTTTATTTTTTTGGATTCCCAGACTAATGGACAACATTAATCATTTCTTCCCACCAAAAATCCTGCTGCAATCAAATCACCATTGGGAAGGTTAGTGTGTGAGACATTACTAAAAATAATTAATAATTTCATCCCTTCCATGTCACCCAGGTCTGGAAATCTGAGCGTAAATTCTTCTAAACTTAATTTCTTCAATGTCTTATTAGCTTTTAGCTCTTCCCCAATAATTGCATATCTCAGCATGGTGCTCAATTCTAATACAGCATACACACATCTGGTCTAGTTTGTGTACACAGCCAGTTTAATTAAACTTCTTAATTGTTCTACTTTTTCCTTGGTTGCAGAGTCTTCATTTTGTGAGGATCTGGCCCGATTTATCGGGATCTTATTGACATTCTCTAGGTGAGACTGTTGAGTCAGGGTTATTCCTTGGTTAGTCTGCTCAATGTCCAACCTTATATACTCCAAAGCTCCAGGAGCCCAAATTCCAATTTTGAATTCCATTATCGTTTTATCAATCACAAATTCCTCAAATGTCACAAATCCCACCCCCACACGAAATCATCTACGTGCAATAAGAAAATGTCTGCTAGTTTTCCTTCATACTTACAATAAAACATTGCTGGATCTGCTGAAGACAACCAGCTTTTAATAGGACAGACGTAACTGAAAAATACCAAACCCTGGATACATCGTTTAGTCCGTAAACACACTTATTCAACCTCCATAATTCCCCCTCAATCTCCAACTTCTTTTGGAGGCTTTAAAAATACTTCTCTTTGAAAGTGCTCCCCTTGCAAAAATGCTGCTTTGATGTCAATGGATTTACATTCCCGTGAGTCTGTCACTAAAAGTGCTAGGAAAATCTTCAAACTTACTTTTCCTGCTGTGGGGGAGTCTACTCCAACTTCCTGGTCACCCAGTTGTTCCTCAAATCCTCGAGTTACAAGTTATACGTATCATCAGGAAGTAGTTTCTCCGTACATAACCATCTCTGGGACAATGCTGGCTGTGCTTTGTTCGTGTAAACACTAAACTCTCTCCCACTGTCAATTTCTTTTTGCCTCCTTTGCCATTTACCATCTAACTTGTTTGCAGCCTCTAGACGTTTTCTATCATATGGGCTTCTACTTCTTGTGTCACTCCTCACCTGTTCTTTGGTCTTTGCGCTTGTTAAACTAAATTTGTGTCAGGAATTCGCTGCCACAGGAGGTGGTGGAAGCAGGTACGATAGTGGTGTTTAAGAGGCAGCTTGACAAATACATGAATAGGATGGGAATAGAGGGATACGGACCCCGGAAGTGCAAAATGTTTTAGTTGACGGGCAATATGATCGGCGCAGGCTTGGAGGGCTGAAGGGCCTGTTCCTGTGCTGTACTTTTCTTTGTTCTTTGTTCTTTGTACATCCCCTACTAGATGTCCTGTCCCTATCTGGACTATTACTCAACCTGTCCCTCATGCAACTAGACTCCCTTTCGCAAGTTCTTGATCTTTTCCTTTGGCTGTGATCAATCAGGCTCACTGTCTGAATCTACACTACGTTTCCTGGCTTTCCATATTCTTACTTCCTTCTGGCAAACTGAAGATTTGATATTCTGCCACTTCTCTTGTACATCCAGCCAGATTTTGTATTTCCCCGTGGCCTTCAGAGCTCATACAGAATCACTGTTAATTCTGTTTCTCTCTCAACAGATGTTGCCAGAGCTGCTGAGTTTTCTGTTTTTATTTCAGATTTCCAGCATCCGCAGTATTTTGCTTTTATTTTAGTGCTTAAGAATGTTCTCCTCCCTGCGTGGCATTTCAAATGTTCTGCAAAATTAAACTAACGGTAGTCCCCTTCAAAGCCGGGGGGTGGTGCCACATTATTGAAAGTACCTTCCGATTCCTGCTGTAAGCTAACTGGTAGGGGCTGTAGCCTCCGACTGTCTGGACCGTGCTTTTTGCATGTACTGCCCAGGCTAGAGCAGTTGTCAATTTACAATTCAGCTGATCGGCTAAGATTTTTCGGAGCATTTTGTCAATCAAGGCGTGATTTCTCTCTCATGTCGCGTTGATAAAAGAACTTTCTGCTGCTGTGTGCGTTGCTACAATATTCACATCTTCACACACACTCCAGAATTCATCATTGGCAAATTCTCCTCCATTGTCTGTTAAGAATTTAGCTGATGCTCCCAGCCCCATTCCTATCCATGTTTCCATTACTTTATCGATAATTACTTTTTCCTTTTAGTAAAAATTACTGTTGACAAACTGAATCTAGTGGCTACATTTACAAAATATAAAAGAAAATTTTTTATTTCTTCATCCTTCGCTACAGTTTCATTAAGGCCTCTCGTCAGTGGAAGACTTACCAGAATGGTAAATGTGGAAGTGTGCAGTTTTGGTCTCCTCATTTAATAAGAATGTAAACGTGTTGGAGGTGGTTCAGGGGAGGTTTACTAGATTGATACCTGGAATGAGCGGGTTGTCTTATGAGGAAAGGGTGGCCAGATTGGGCTTGTTTCCACTGGAGTTTCAAAGAGTGAGGGGTGACTTGATTGAAGTATATAAGAACCCGAATGGTCTCGACAAAGTGGACACGGAAAGGATGTTTCCTCTTGTGGATGAGTCCAGAACTAGGGGGCACTGTTTTAAAATTGTGAGTCGGCCCTTTAGGACAGAGATGAGGAGAATGTTTCTCTCTCAGAGGGTTGGATGAGTTTGGAATTCTCTGCCTCAGAAGGCAGTGGAGATGGGGTCACTGATTATTTTTAAGGCGGAGGTAGATGGATTCTTGTTAGGCAAGGGAACCAAAGGTTATCAGGGGTAGATGGGAATGTGAAATCCTAAACACAGATTACCCATGACCTTATTAAATTGCTGAGCAGGCTTGAGGGGCTGAATGGCCTACTTCTGCTCCTAATCCATATGTCCGTATGTACTACTAGTCATGATGGCATTCTCCTGTAATTTTTACAAATATCATATTTTTCATTAAACCCCCAACAAATCTAGTGTATTCCTCCATCCAGTACCCCTGCATCCTTTAACAGAATCTTCAGTCTATGGCCAGAGGGATGTGCAAATTGTTGGTGTAGTTTGGTAATAATTTGTTGCTGCTTCTTTACATCCTTATCCCCAGCTGTCATAATTACCTCTTTAACACTCTGTCTGGAGATGATAGGCTTTAAAGGAAACAATAATGCCCTGACTGTGTGAATAGGAAATCTACAGATCTCCCAAAAACAATTGCTTTATCATGCTCCATGTCCAACTTCATTTGGGTCTTTTTCATTGAAGGCTTACTTAACAGTAAAGCTGGTTCACTCGACGCCACATCAATGCTGACAAAGTGATTTACCCTTGCTATATCACATGGAATTACTATTCTTTTCAGTGGTTTCAATGTGTTACCATCATCAAACCTGAAAAAATTGCACTGTCATGTTCTTTGACTTTACTCCAGTCGTCCTTACTTAAAGAATCCATGTAACAGTTTCACCAGTGCACTCCACACACCATGGATGTACACCCACTATCTAGAACTGTGCAATTGAACAAATCTGCAAATAGGGTACTTATTAACAGACTAAAGTTTCTAAGCTTCTGGTGATCAATACAATTCCTTCTGATTGGTCAGTATCGTTGCCCTCACCTTCCGTACCTTTCATGTCAAGAGTTGTCTCAAAAACCCTGTGTTTCATTTTTGGGCAGTTCAACACATAATGATACTTAGAGTCATATTTGAAGCATCTGTTGGTCATCCCTTGGTTATTTCTGGGGTTCATCCTCCTTCAATAATTGCCCAACTCCCATCACCCTTTGTAGCTCCCAAAAGAGCCTCTGTTCTCATCCGTTTGTTTGTAGATCTTCTCTTATACAGGCATTTGAGCTCTATGTTTGAACAGTCTTGAAATGCTGCTCACATTGTATCCTCCATCTTTGGTGTCACTGCTGAACAACCCATTTGCGCTGTAAAAACAGCAAGAACTGAATGCTTTCCCGGAATTTTTTTTAAGGCTTCGGACATTTGATCTGTAAGCATTTCTTTCTCTTTGAATCCAACTTTGGTTAAAACTAAGAGCCTATCCATGTTTCATATCCTAGCACAGTCCAATAATTTAAAGGTTCATAAGGAATCGAAACATCAACTCTTTTCTTCTCCTTCGATGCTGCCAGACCTGCTGAGTTTTTCCAGGTAATTCTGATTTTGTTTTGAATTTAAAGGCAAGGTCTGTTTTAGGAATTTCCAGGTGGATTTGCTAAAATCTGCTATATAGTCAGTTAAACTCCATGATGTATTCCTCTAAAGAAAAAAAATCATCCATTTTTCTAAATTTATCAAAGGCCAACCAAACCTCATGGGCATTCAATAGGTTATCTTTCATTTAAATTTTAACCATGAATTTTAAGCAAGTGTCCAAACCTTGGTCATTGTGCAGTTCCTGAGTGTCTAGTTCCAAGAATACTTTGCAGTGGACCTTGTTCCTGGTAGGAGGTAAAAGTGTCAGAGCCATCTCACGCTTTCTTTTTGGTAGAGACGTAACCCATGTCCATGCCTCGATCTTATTTTTCCATTGATCAGAAGGTTCCATGTCACAAAACATGGTGGAAAGTCATATCCTGCCACCTTATACCTGGTTTCAGTCATCTTTCTTCAAAGAACCTCCAAATACTGCCATCTCTTAAAAAAATAACTCCAATCCCAACCTTCTGTCTGGAAGTAAATCTCAGTCTCCAATCTTTACTTTCAGGCAAATATCCTCTGCTACCTGTCAGAGGAATTATCAAGTGCAATCTTAAAGAAGTGACGGGGACACTTTTGACAAAGACTGTTTATTGTAGAGTTTACATTTCCACTCTAACAACCTCATACCCTGTGCTGGCTGACTCTTCATTATATACACATAATTAATGAATCAATACCCACACCCGCTCACCTTATTGCCTTTAGCCACTGGGTATTTAACATCCACCAACAGAACCGATTAGATCCTCACAATAGAGAGGGGGGGACGGGTAAAAAGTGAGGGGTTTCTTTGTGATTTTTTTCTCTTTGGCAGTATCCCTTTAAGGAGCTGCTTCTTACATTGTCCCTTGTTTCCTTTAGTTTAGTTTAATTGGTTAACTCAAAAGAGTAAAAAGGGAGGGGGTGGCAATTTTGGTTAGAGAGACAATTACATCTGTGAGGAGGGATGATATGTTAGAAGGATCGTCAAATGAGGCCATATGGATTGAGCATAGGAACAAAAAAAGGGGCACTCGCACTACTGGGTGTTTACTATAGGCCAGAGAGAGAGAGAGAAGAGTAAATATGTAGGCAAATCTCTGAGAGGTGTAAACACAATGGGCAGAACCATCCCCGATTTGTACTAAGTGTGGCAGCAGGAGGGAAAAATGACATTTTACCTGCTGTCGGCAATGGCAGCTTGTCACATCGTATCATCCCAAACCCACCGCATTAATTATGCATTCTCAGGAAACACACCGTTTCTGTGGTGGGCGGGCTCCCATTCCCACCACGCCATCAGCTCACCGCTTCATCCTGCCGGGCACCATATTTAAACTGCAGCTGCGCACACAAAGCTCAGTGCTTCTAGACCACAACTGCTGCATGGAAGACGTGGCCCCAAAAGGCAAAAAGACTGCAGGCCCCAGGTACAATAACGTGTCCCTCGAGCGCTGTGGTGGTCCGCTGCGATGTTCTCTACCCCGGCTCTGGCCGCAGGATGGGCAGCAGCATGACCAACCGAGCCTGGGAGGCAGTGGCAGCGGTGGTCAGCGCCAACATCCTACAAAAGAGGACAGCCACCCAGTACTGCAAAAGAATGAATGATCGCCAGGGTAAGTCATTCTTCTCATCACTCTCAACTCACACTCACAAACCCATTGCACATCCTCAGGACCCTCACTCACTGCCAGTGCAAAGGGCATCACCACTCACTCTCTCACACACACCGTCATTGTCCTCATCCTGTCCATGGCACCACTCACTACCCATACATGCCAGGCATACTTACCATCTAAGCCATGGTTGAGCCACCTTTCCTGTTTTACCTTTGCACCAGACAGGAATGAATAATTGTTGTAATTCATGCATATGTTCCTTAAATATTAGCCATTGCCTATCCACTGTCAACATTTTTAGTAAGGATCCCCAATTTATCATTGCCAACTCGTACCTCATACCCTCATGATTCTCTTTGTTTAAATCCAGGACCCTAGTTTCAGATTCATCTTCTTCACTCTCCATCTTAATGAACAGTTCTATCATTTTATGATCACTCTTCGCAAAGGGACCCCACACAACAAGATTGTTAATTAATCCTTTCTCATTGCACAATACCCAGTATAGGATAAATTGCTCTCTCATTGGTTCCTCAGCATATTGGTCTATAAAACCATCACACACACACTCCAGGAAATCCTCCTCCACAGTATTATTGCTAGTTTGGTTTGTCCAATCTATATGTAGATTAAAGTCACCCATGATTACAGTTGTACCCTTATAACATCTCTAATTTCCTGCTTAAAGTCTTCCCTTACATCTCTGTTACTCTTTGGGGGCTTATAGACAACCCTCACCAACGTTTTCTGACATTGGTGTTTCTTAACTCCACCCAAACAGATTTCATATCATGATTTTCCGAGCCAATATCCTTCCTGAATATTGCATTGATTTCTTCCTTTTCTAACAGTGCCACCCCACCTCCTTTGCCTATTTGTCTGTCCTTCCTAAATATTGAATATCTCTGGACATTCAGTTCCCATCCTTGGTCACCCTGCAGCCATGTCTCTGTAATTGTAACTGTATCATAACCATTTATATCTATTTGCACTGTTAATTCATTTATTTATTGTGAATGCTCCGTGCATTAAGATACAATGCCTTTAGACTTGCCTTTCTAATCTTGTTAGTCATCTTAGCTTTACTTTGCACTATGGCCCCATTTGTTTTTTGCCCTTGTTTTTTTCTGCCTTCCACTTTTGCTTCTTATTTTTCTGTCTTTTGTTTCTTTCCTTGTTTCCCCCTCCTCTGTCTCCCTGCTCAGGTTCCCATCCCCCTACCATTCTAGTTTAGACCCTCGCTGACCACACTAGCAAACATCAGCCCCACCCTCTGAGGACATTGGTTCAGGTCCTGCCCAGATGTAACCCGTCCTGTTAGTACTGGTCCCACTTTCCCCAGAACCGGTCCCAAAGCCCCAGGAATCTGAACCCTCCCCACTACACCATTTCTTCAGCCATGTATTCATCCCATATATCCTGCTATTTCTACTCTCACTAGCACATGGCATTGGTAATAATCCTGAGATTACTCTGAGGTCCTTCTTTTCAATTTATGTCCTGACTCCCTATATTCAGCTTGTAGGACCTCATCTCTTTTTTTTACCTATGTCATTGATACCAATATGTACCACGATCCCCCTCCCCCTTCAGAATGCCCTGCAGCCTCTTTGAGGCATCATTGACCCTGGCACCAGGGAGTCAACATACCATCCTGGAATCTCTTTTGTGGCCACAGGAATGCCTGCCTGTTCCCCTTACTATTGAATCCCCTATCACTATAGCCCTGCAACTCTTCTTCCTCCCCTCTTGTGTAGCAGAGCCACCTGTGGTGCCATGGACTTGGCTCCTGCTGCTTTCCCCTGAGAAGTTACCTCCCCCAACACTATCCAAAGTGGTGTATCTGTTAGAGAGGGGGACGGTCACAGGGGACTCCTGTACTCCCTGCCTTCCTCTCCTCTGCCTGGTGGTCACCCATCCCCTTTCTGCCTGTTCAGTCTTTACCTGCGGTGTGACCACCTCAGCGAATGTGCTGTCCACATGATCCTCCTGGAGGAGGTGGCTGTCAGGAGGGACACCCTTGTCCTCAGGGATGGGAGGAAGAGGCTACCGCATCTCACAAAGAGGTCATGGGAAGAGGTGGCAGTGCTGGTGAGCAGCCATGATGTGGTGCGGCACACATGGGTGCAGTGCCGGAAGCGGTTCAATGATCAGCTGTGCTCAGGAAAGGTGAGTACCGTGTTGTCATGGGTCTGTGTGCAGAAATGTTAAGGTGTGGCCATCCCCTGTGGACCTCAGGGGTGCTAGAGTCTGAGTGCCAACCGTCAATGGCACTGGAGCTGGTCAAGGGGGGTGAGCCCTGGCTGCTTGGACTGAATGCCTTGCAGCTCGAGGGACACGACTCAGATTTGCCTGTGAGGTGTTCCTCAGCTGGGGTTGGCCAGGCTGCAATGGTGCTGCAGGTAGAGAGGGGACTAATCAATGCTCCTCTGTCCTTTTAGGAGAAGACGAACCATAAGCAAGCAGAGAGGTCACAGACAGGCAGAAACCTGCCACACCTGCTGCTGATGACCATGTTCGAGCAGGGTGCCCTGAGCTGGAGAGCTGGCACGCTCCACTTGAAACTGGGCATGAAGAGGTGGGGGTGCAAGGTGAAGGTAAGAGTGCAGTGCACAGAGGGAGAATTTCAGATTGAGCAGCCATTCTAGTATATTCCCTTCATTGACGGGAACCTCAAACCTGGAGTGCCTTTGATCATTGGAAGATGAGAGCACCATGATGTGGATCTCCATTGTCTCACCAGGGTGCCTGACATGCACAGTGACAGTGTGATGACATTAACTAATGACATGTGCTTGTTCTCCCTTTTAGATTTGCCAGGATGTACTTGCTCTCTGGACCCCAAAGGGCCCCTGACACCAGAGGACCACCGGGCATCATTTTCACCTGCGTCACACCCATTCTCTGAACCAGGCATCAGAGTAGATACCAGCATCTTAGTGGGCATTAGTGCGGTGGCTAGTATTTCAGTGCACATTGGTGAGGGCATTTCACACTGTCTTAAGGTGCAGGCGGAGACAGAGAGTCCCCAGGGTGCCGGCAGTCAGAGGATTGCTGGGGACCAGGACAATGCTGAGTCGAAGGCAGATGATGAACCTCTGGAGTCGTCCATTAGGCGGCAGATGCTGGGTGTGCAGCGGGATATGTGGCAGGATCTGACGGAGATTCATGAGGGTCTGCGTGCCATGGTCTCTGTTGTGGAGGAGTCCATGTGGAGCATAAGCACTGCGTTGACCCTTATGGCCGAGCACACTGCCTCCCCCACTGAGGGAGTGGTGACTGTTGTGGAGAGGCAGATCCAGGAGCAGAATCAGGGGTTCCTAGGGTTGCGCTGGGACCTGCAAGCCCTCACACAGGAAATGACCTCAGGTGGTCAGTGCCAGTGTGGGAGATGGATGAGGCGACACCCAGTATCCCATCTTGGAGCCCGTCCATCACTGGTGAGCAGGGAGGTCCACAGGGACCATACGTTGGTGCACGAGCTGCTTGTCATCTCTGCCGGCTCCTCTCCGGGCACTCTGGATGAGGGCAGCAGCTCCTCCACCCCTCTGCCAGTGACCGTTGCATCCAATGAGGCTGCGATGACTGGGGAGGTGCCAGCCATGGCACTGGCCACTCTTTCCCAAGTGGGGCCAGCACAGGCTCCACTGGCCAGAGGACGACCACCAAGGTCATCAAGGCCAACAGGACAGCGGAGTCAGTGAGCTGCCTCCAATACCGGTGCCAGTGAGGGGGGGCACCAAGATGTCACGCTCGTAAATGTAAATTAAAGGCACCATGAGCATGAGAGGGATAGTTTACCGGTGCTTTTCTGTTCATTTATGTTTTGTTTATATGTCTGCTGGTGTGGACATCAACACCAGTAATGGTAATGTCATTATGCTTTCAATGTGACAATAACATTAGATCTGCTTTGGTTTTGATGGCCTGAGTATGCTTCACCTTTTTCTTTCTAGTGCAGGGTACTCCAGTCTGTACTGCTGGACGTGAGTGGCTCAATACTTTATTGCACAGGCATTGGGTGCGAATGAAAGGGTCATTTCAGACATCCAGGATGGAGGTGACAGGCCTGGTTGGGGGTGGAATGAGATATTTGGCAGCCTAGCTGAAGGACAGTTGGACCTTTCGGTTCCCCCGGGCAGAATGTTTTGCTCGGTGTGTGGGTGTGCGCCCCACATGCTCGAGTGTAAAATGATGCACAATGATGCCTGGTGAGCGTCCCAATGTCATCGCGCACTGGCTCGCTCAGCCTGGCTGGCCTTGTCCATATGGTAAAGAATAAAGGTCAGTAGCTGCCTGAACAGAGCACCTGTCACCAGCTTGATGTAACTGTGAACAGCTGATTGGGAGGCTCCACACACATTCCCCACTGAGCCCTGGAATGATCCGGATGCATAGAGGTTGAGGGCCACTGTGACCTTCAGAGCCACTGGCATGGGGTGTCCGCCCACACAGCTGGAGCTGATCTCAGGGCTGATCCTCTGACAAATGGAGGTCACTGTCTCCCTTGAGAGATGAAGCCTCCTTCGCCATTGCACCTCAGACATATTGAGGTAGCTGCATTGCCGCCTGTAAACCCTGGCAGCAGGAAAGTGGCATCTTCTGCAGCCCCTTCCACCTAGGACTACCTGCTGGCCCTGTCCCCCTTGTGCCTGCGCCTCTCCTCCCACAGGTCCCTCCTCTGGAAGCTGCATTGGGACACCTTCTGACACTCTCTCCCTCTCAGAGGAGGTGCCTCCAGCAGAGATCACAATCCCTATTACCAGGGTCCATATGGTCTGAATTCCCCTGAGGCCTCAGAGACACCAAAGAGTCCTGAACTGAAGCCTGGAAATGCTAAGAATGAAGCCCCGAACAGAGATGAAGCTGCCAAGCATCAATAGGTTACCAGCAGCAAAGTATCTACCAAACTCCTCACTACTCACACTCGCAATGCAGCTGACCCTTTTTATCCCACCTGTGGATGAGGTTTTTGAATTGTCGGCTGGCTGCCTGTCTGTTTTGCCCGTGTGACAAGGGCGAAATCGCACAGGCAACGAAAAACCAGCATCAATTGACTCTTTAATGGCCTTAAGCGGGCTCTTAATTGATGGGGGGCGCAGCTCTGGTACCCACTTGTGCCCGCCGACTGAAATATTTTGCGAGTGCCCAATGACATTGGGACGCTCAGCCGACATCATCTCACGCCGTTTTACACTCAAGCATGTCGGGTGTACACCGAGCGAAAAGCTCTGCCCAAGGAGAACTCAAAGATGTTTCATCAATACATTAAAGCCAGTGTTTTACAGCCCCTCCCGCTCGGTGGGATATTGCAGAGCTGCTGAACTGAATGGAGATTTAAATGGCTCACCACATCCACCGGGGAGACACGCAGCAGCAGGTGGTAAAATCCTGGCCAAAGAGTAAGAGGATAACTAAGGAAAGAATAGCACCCACAGAAGAACAAAAAGGTAACCCATGTGTGGAGGTGGAGGATTTGGGTATGGTTCTTAATCAATACTTTGCATCCCTCTTCACAACAAAGGGGAAGATGCAGACATTGTAGTTAAGGAGGAGGAGTCTGAAGTATTGGATATGATGAACATAGGGCGAGAGGAAGCACTAAGGGGATTAGCGTTTTTGAAAGTGGATAAATTCCCAGGGCCAGATGAAATGTACTCCAGGTATTAAAAGAAGCCAGGGATGAAATAGTGGAAGGTTTGACCATCATTTCCCAATCCTCACCGGACATGGGTAAGGTGCCAGAGGATTGGAGGTCCTGCTAATATTGTACCTTTGTCTAAAAAGGGAGCGAGAGATTACTGAATAATTATCCTAAGGGGTGTGACTGCCTCCTGGTACAATTCATCTGGGTGACCTTCCCCCTCCCTGAGATGTGTCACAGTGTCTGCAGCCCAGCCTCCAGCTCAATGACTCCAAGCCAAAGCTTTTTGAGCCACAAACGCTAAATGCAGATGTATTTTCCCTGGATCTACTGGCATCTGGGAGCACCCACATGCTACAGCCGTGACACATCACTTGTCCTGCCATCCTTAATGTGTTTTAATTAAGTACTTAATTATTTTATTCACTTATTTATTTTTCTTTTTTATATATTTTATTCACTTTGCCAACAGTTCCTGTACTGTTTTAAACCTTAGGGCTGGGATAGACCTTAGCCACTTGCCAGATACTCACCAAACAGTTTCTTTCCCTGTAGTAGAGTAAGAACCAATTCCTAAGGGTGAAAAAGTTAGAAAAAGCAAAGGAATACCCCCTTCCCCTCCAACTCCCCCACTCACAGGTATGCACTCAGTTCCAGCTCCTTCCCCTCCATCTCTCCCACTCCCACTCACAGGTATGCACTCAGTTCCAGACTGCACTTGTTTACAAGGCTGCATTAATGACCCCTGAATTTATATTAAATTGAACTGTAGCTAATGTTGACAAATTTCCTTTGAATTTTGTCTTTACTTTTGCAGTTTCCCTTTAAGGGGCTGCTTTTACTTTATCCCTGATTTTGTTAATTTAGTTTAATTGTTTAACTCAAAAGAGTTACAGAATCAGATTAAACCAATTAACTAACTAAATACTCAGCTGTCAGTAGAGTGTGTTTACCCTGTCTAAGACTGGAAGAAACTTTACTTATTTACACAGGTACTGCTAACCCCAGACAAGACTAGATGTTTCAAGAACAAGATTAATACTTCAAACACCAACCCCCATTCCCCCTTTCAAAAGGTCAATGTATGTGTTGAAGAAGAGGACGACTTTACACTAATGGGGAGAAAGCAGAATGGAACTTAACTGGGCAGAACTTGCGAAGAACCAGCAAAACCATATGGCCTCTCTCTGAGCCGGAAAATTCAGTGATTCGGAGGAAATTGTAATGTGTACCCTCTATCATTTATTTACATGTAATTTACATTGCTTTACACGAGCAGTTCCCAAACTGTGTGTCCGGCCCAAAATGGGCTCTCCGAAAGAGAAGCTGGGGTCATGAGCCCTCCCTGCTCTGAGACCGCTTGCTGCTCCAAGGGCCAGTCCTGCCCTGGCCCTGCTCATGGCAAAATCTGTGAATTTTTTTCTTCCTCTCAAAACAATTTTAAAATGTTGCCAGCAGGACTGTATCTGCACAGCGGCTGGGACTGGGGCTGGACTGGGACTGGGCTAGGGGCTGGGCCTGGGAATGAGCTGGGGTTGGGGGTCTCAGAGGTGCCAAACTCCTCCTTAGCTGCCATCAGCTGATTTATCAGTGTGGAGGGGAGGAGGGGGAGAGGAGCTGATTACAGTCAGTGTGTGGGGAGAGGGGATGATTACAGTGAGTGTGTGTGGGGAGAGGGGATGATTACAATGAGTGTGTGGGGAGAGGGGATGATTACAATGAGTGTGTGGGGAGAGGAGCTGATTACAGTGAGTGTGTGGGGAGAGGGGATGATTACAATGAGTGTGTGGGGAGAGGAGCTGATTACTGTGAGTGTGTGGGGAGAGGGGATGATTACAATGAGTGTGTGTGGGGAGAGGGGATGATTACAATGAGTGTGTGGGGAGAGGGGATGATTACAGTGAGTGTGTGTGGGGAGAGGGGATGATTACAATGAGTGTGTGGGGAGAGGGGATGATTACAATGAGTGTGAATGGGAAGAGGAGCTGATTACAGTGATTGTGGTTGGAGAGGGGCTGATTACAGTGAGTGTGTGTGGGGAGAGGGGATGATTACAATGAGTGTGAATGGGAAGAGGAGCTGATTACAGTGATTGTGGTTGGAGAGGAGCTGATTACAGTGATTGTGGTTGGAGAGGGGCTGATTACAGTGAGTATGTGGGTAGGGGCTGATTACAGTGAGTGTGTGTGGGGAGAGGGACTGATTACAGTGAGTGTGTGAGGGGAGAAGGACTGATTACAGTGAGTGTGTGAGGGGAGAGGGACTGATTACAGTGAGTGTGTGTGGGGAGATGGGGTGATTACAATTAGTGTGTGTGGGAAGAAGGGCTGATTACAGTGAGTCTGTAGGGGGGATGGGCTGCTTACAGAGCGTGTGTGTGGACAGGGGCTGATTACTGTGAGGGTATGAGGAGTGAGGAGCTGATTACAGTGCGTGTGTGGGGAGAGGGGCTAATTACAGTGAGTGTATGAGGGAAGAGGGGATGATTGCAGTGAGTGTGTGAGGGGAGAGGGGCTGATTACAGTGAGTTTGTGCGGAGTGGGGCTGATTATAGTTAGTGTGCGTGGGGTGAGGGGCTGATTACAATGAGTGTGTGTGGGGAGAGTGGCTGATTACAGTGAGCATGTGGAGAGCGGAGCTGATTATAGTGAGTGTGTGTGAGGAGAGGATCTGATTAGAATGAGTGTGTGTGGGGAGAGGGCTGATTACTGTGTGTGTGTGTGAGGGGAGAGTGGCTGATTACAGTGAGTGTGTGTGAGGGGAGAGTGGCTGATTACAGTGAGCATGTGGAGAGCGGAGCTGATTATAGTGAGTGTGTGTGAGGAGAGGATCTGATTAGAATGAGTGTGTGTGGGGAGAGGGCTGATTACTGTGAGTGTGTGCGGAGAGGAGCTGATTAGAGTGAGTGTGTGTTGAGGGAGTGGCTGATTACAGTGAGTGTGTGTGAGGGGAGAGTGGCTGATTACAGTGAGTGTGTGTGGGTAGAGGGGCAGATGACAGTGAGTGTGTGTGAGGGGAGAGTGGCTGATTACAGTGAGTGCCTGGGGGGAGATGGGCTAATTACAGTGAGGGTGTGGGGGGAGACGGGCTGATTACAGTGAGTGTGTTTGGGGAGAGGGGCTGATTACAGTGAGTGTATGTGGGGACAGGGGCAGATGACAATGAGTGTGTGTGGGGACAGGGGCAGATGACAGTGAGTGTGTGTGAGGGGAGAGTGGCTGATTACAGTGAGTGGGTGTTGAGAGAGGGGCTGATCACAGTGAGTGTGTGTGGGTAGAGCGGCTGATTACAGTGAGTGTGTGGGGAGAGGGACTGATTACAATGAGTGTGAATGGGAAGAGGAGCTGATTACAGTGATTGTGGTTGGAGAGGGGCTGATTACAGTGAGTGAGTGTGGGGAGAGGGGCTGATTACAGTGAGTGTGTGGGGAGAGGGGATGATTACAGTCAGTATGTGGGTGAGGGGCGAATTACAGTGAGTGTATGAGGAAAGAGTGGATGATTACAGTGAGTGTGTGAGGGGAGAGGGGCTGATTACTGTGAGTGTGTGGGTGGAAAGGGGCTGATTACAGTGAGTGTAATTGGGGAGAGGGGCTGATTACAGTGAGTATGTGGGTAGGGGCTGATTACAGTGAGTGTGTGTGGGGAGAGGGACTGATTACAGTGAGTGTGTGAGGGGAGAAGGACTGATTACAGTGAGTGTGTGAGGGGAGAGGGACTGATTACAGTGAGTGTGTGTGGGGAGATGGGGTGATTACAATTAGTGTGTGTGGGAAGAAGGGCTGATTACAGTGAGTCTGTAGGGGGGATGGGCTGCTTACAGAGCGTGTGTGTGGACAGGGGCTGATTACTGTGAGGGTATGAGGAGTGAGGAGCTGATTACAGTGCGTGTGTGGGGAGAGGGGCTAATTACAGTGAGTGTATGAGGGAAGAGGGGATGATTGCAGTGAGTGTGTGAGGGGAGAGGGGCTGATTACAGTGAGTTTGTGCGGAGTGGGGCTGATTATAGTTAGTGTGCGTGGGGTGAGGGGCTGATTACAATGAGTGTGTGTGGGGAGAGTGGCTGATTACAGTGAGCATGTGGAGAGCGGAGCTGATTATAGTGAGTGTGTGTGAGGAGAGGATCTGATTAGAATGAGTGTGTGTGGGGAGAGGGCTGATTACTGTGTGTGTGTGTGAGGGGAGAGTGGCTGATTACAGTGAGTGTGTGTGAGGGGAGAGTGGCTGATTACAGTGAGCATGTGGAGAGCGGAGCTGATTATAGTGAGTGTGTGTGAGGAGAGGATCTGATTAGAATGAGTGTGTGTGGGGAGAGGGCTGATTACTGTGAGTGTGTGCGGAGAGGAGCTGATTAGAGTGAGTGTGTGTTGAGGGAGTGGCTGATTACAGTGAGTGTGTGTGAGGGGAGAGTGGCTGATTACAGTGAGTGTGTGTGGGTAGAGGGGCAGATGACAGTGAGTGTGTGTGAGGGGAGAGTGGCTGATTACAGTGAGTGCCTGGGGGGAGATGGGCTAATTACAGTGAGGGTGTGGGGGGAGACTGGCTGATTACAGTGAGTGTGTTTGGGGAGAGGGGCTGATTACAGTGAGTGTATGTGGGGACAGGGGCAGATGACAATGAGTGTGTGTGGGGACAGGGGCAGATGACAGTGAGTGTGTGTGAGGGGAGAGTGGCTGATTACAGTGAGTGGGTGTTGAGAGAGGGGCTGATCACAGTGAGTGTGTGTGGGTAGAGCAGCTGATTACAGTGAGTGTGTGGGGAGAGGGACTGATTACAATGAGTGTGAATGGGAAGAGGAGCTGATTACAGTGATTGTGGTTGGAGAGGGGCTGATTACAGTGAGTGAGTGTGGGGAGAGGGGCTGATTACAGTGAGTGTGTGGGGAGAGGGGATGATTACAGTCAGTATGTGGGTGAGGGGCGAATTACAGTGAGTGTATGAGGAAAGAGTGGATGATTACAGTGAGTGTGTGAGGGGAGAGGGGCTGATTACTGTGAGTGTGTGGGTGGAAAGGGGCTGATTACAGTGAGTGTAATTGGGGAGAGGGGCTGATTACAGTGAGTGCCTGGGGGGAGATGGGCTAATTACAGTGAGGGTGTGGGGGGAGACGGGCTGATTACAGTGAGTGTGTTTGGGGAGAGGGGCTGATTACAGTGAGTGTATGAGGAGTGAGGGGCTGATTGCAGTGAGTGTGTGGGGGAGGGGCTAATTACAGTGAGTGTATGAAGGAAGAGGGGATGATTACAGTGAGTGTGAGGAGAGAGGGGCTGATTACAGTGAGTGTATGAGGGAAGAGGGGATGATTACAGTGAGTGTGTGTGTGCAAAGGGGCTGATTACAGTGAGTGAGTGGGTGGAAAGGGGCTGATTACTGTGAGTGTGTGGGGGGAAAGGGGCTGATTACAGTGAGTGTAATTGGGGAGAGGGGCTAATTAGAGTGTGTTTGTGGGGATAAGGGCTGATTGCAGTGAATGTGGGGTGAGGGGCTGATTACAGTGAGTGTGAATGGTGAGAGGGACTGATTACAGTGAGTGTGTGAGGGGAGAGGGACTGATTACAGTGAGTGTGCGGTGGAGAGTGGCTGATTACAGTGAGTGTGTGGGGAGAGGGGATGATTACAGTGAGTGTGTGGGGGAGGGGCTAATTACAGCGAGAGTATGAGGAAAGAGGGGATGATTACAGTGAGTGTGTGGGTGGAAAGGGGCTGATTACAGTGAGTGTAATTGGGGAGAGGCGCTGATTAGAGTGTGCTTGTGTGGAGAAGGGCTGATTTCAGTGAATGTGTTGGGGGGAGGGCCTGATTACAGTGAGGGTGAATGGTGACAGGGGCTGATTACAGTGAGTGTGTGGGGGGAGAGTGGCTGATTACAGTGAGTGTGAATGGTGACAGGGGCTGATTACAGTGAGTGTGTGGGGGGAGAGTGGCTGATTACAATGAGTGTGTGGGGGAGAGGGACTGATTATAATGAGTGTGAATGGGAAGAGGAGCTGATTACAGTGATTGTGGTTGGAGAGGGGCTGATTACAGTGAGTGTGTGGGGAGAGGGGATGATTACAGTGAGTGTGTGGGGGAGGGGCTAATTACAGTGAGTGTTTGAGGAAAGAGGGGATGATTACAGTGAGTGTGTGGGGGGAGAGTGGCTGATTACAATGAGTGTGTGGGGGGAGAGGGACTGATTACAATGAGTGTGAATGGGAAGAGGAGCTGATTACAGTGATTGTGGTTGAAGAGGGGCTGATTACAGTGAGTGTGTGGGGGGAGAGGGGCTGATTAGAGTGAGTGTGTGGGGAGAGGGGCTGATTACAGTGAGTGTGTGTGGGGAGTGGGGCTGATTACAGTGAGTGTGTGGTGGAGAGTGGCTGATTACAGTGAGTGTGTGGGGGGAGAGGGACTGATTACAGTTTGTGTGTGGGGAGAGGGGCTGATTACAGTGAGTGTCTGGTGGAGAGTGGCTGATTACAGTGAGTGTGTGGGGGGAGAGGGACTGATTACAATGAGTGTGAATGGGAAGAGGAGCTGATTACAGTGATTGTGGTTGGAGAGGGGCTGATTACAGTGAGTGTGTGTGGGGAGAGGGGCTGATTACAGTGAGTGTGTGGGGAGAGGGGATGATTACAGTGAGTGTGTGTGGGGAGATGGGGTGATTACAATGAGTGTGTGTGGGAAGAAGGGCTGATTACAGTGAGTCTGTAGGGGGGATGGGCTGCTTACAGAGCGTGTGTGTGGACAGGGGCTGATTACTGTGAGGGTATGAGGAGTGAGGAGCTGATTACGGTGCGTGTGTGGGGAGAGGGGAGAATTACAGTGAGTTTGTGCAGAGTGG
This sequence comes from Carcharodon carcharias, assembly GCF_017639515.1. Taxonomy (NCBI): domain Eukaryota; kingdom Metazoa; phylum Chordata; class Chondrichthyes; order Lamniformes; family Lamnidae; genus Carcharodon; species Carcharodon carcharias. Next base: position 43,336,413 of record NC_054491.1, read on the forward strand.
GGCTGATTATAGTGAGTGTGCGTGGGGTGAGGGGCTGATTACAATGAGTGTGTGTGAGGAGAGTGGCTGATTACAGTGAGTATGTGGAGAGCGGAGCTGATTATAGTGAGTGTGTGTGAGGAGAGGATCTGATTAGAATGAGTGTGTGTGGGAGAGGGCTGATTACTGTGAGTGTGTGCGGAGAGGAGCTGATTAGAGTGAGTGTGTGTTGAGGGAGTGGCTGATTACAGTGAGTGTGTGTAAAGGGAGAGGGGCTGATTACAGTGATTTTGTGCTAAGAGACTGGCTGATTACAGTGAGTGTGTGTGGGGACAGGGGCAGATGACAGTGAGTGTGTGTGAGGGGAGAGTGGCTGATTACAGTGAGTGCCTGGGGGGAGATGGGCTAATTACAGTGAGTGTGTGTGGGGAGAGGGGCTGATTACAGTGAGTGTGTGTGATGGGAGAGGGGCTGATTGCAGTGAGTGTGTTGGGGAGAGGGGCTGATTACAGTGAGTGTGTGTGATGGGAGAGGGGCTGATTGCAGTGAGTGTAATTGGGGAGAGGGGCTGATTAGACTGTGTTTGTGTGGATAAGGGCTGATTTCAGTGAATGTGCTTGCGGGAGGGCCTGATTACAGTGAGTGTGAATGGTGGCAGAGGCTGATTACAGTGAGTGTGTGTGGGGAGAGTGGCTGATTACAATGAGTGTGTGGGGGGAGAGGGACTGATTACAATCAGTGTGAATGGGAAGAGGAGCTGATTACAGTGATTGTGGTTGGAGAGGGGTTAATTACAGTGAGTGTGTGGGGGAGGGGCTAATTACAGTGAGTGTTTGAGAAAAGAGGGGATGATTACAGTGAGTGTGTGGGGGGAGAGTGGCTGATTACAATGAGTGTGTGGGGTGAGAGGGACTGATTACAATGAGTGTGAATGGGAAGAGGAGCTGATTACAGTGATTGTGGTTGGAGAGGGGCTGATTACAGTGAGTGTGTGGGGAGAGGGGATGATTAAAGAGTGTGTGTGGGGGGAGAGGGGCTGATTAGAGTGAGTGTGTGGGGAGAGGGGCTGATTACAGTGAGTGTGTGTGGGGAGAGGGGCTGATTAGAGTGAGTGTGTGGGGAGAGGGACTGATTACAGTTTGTGCGTGGGGTGAGGGGCTGATTACAATGAGTGTGTGTGGGGAGAGTGGCTGATTACAGTGAGTATGTGGAGAGCTGGCTGATTATAGTGAGTGTGTGTGAGGAGAGGATCTGATTAGAATGAGTGTGTGTGGGAGAGGGCTGATTACTGTGAGTGTGTGCGGAGAGGAGCTGATTAGAGTGAGTGTGTGTTGAGGGAGTGGCTGATTACAGTGAGTGTGTGTAAAGGGAGAGGGGCTGATTACAGTGATTGTGTGTTGAGAGACTGGCTGATTACAGTGGGTGTGTGTGGGGACAGGGGCAGATGACAGTGAGTGTGTGTGAGGGGAGAGTGGCTGATTACAGTGAGTGCCTGGGGGGAGATGGGCTAATTACAGTGAGGGTGTGGGGGGAGAGGGGCTGATTACATTGAGTGTGTTTGGGGAGAGGGGCTGATTACAGTGAGTGTGTGTGATGGGAGAGGGGCTGATTGCAGTGAGTGTGTTGGGGAGGGGCTAATTACAGTGAGTGTATGAGGGAAGAGGGGATGATTACAGTGAGTGTGTGTGTGGAAAGGGGCTGATTATAGTGAGTGAGTGGGTGGAAAGGGGATGATTACTGTGAGTGTGTGGGGGGAAAGGGGCTGATTACATTGAGTGTAATTGGGGAGAGGGGCTAATTAGAGTGTGTTTGTGGGGATAAGGGCTGATTTCAGTGAATGTGTTGGGGGGAGGGGCTGATTACAGTGAGTGTGAATGGTGAGAGGGACTGATTACAGTGAGTGTGTGAGAGGAGAGGGACTGATTACAGTGAGGTTGAATGGGGAGAGGGTCTGATTACAGTTTGTGTGTGGGGAGAGGGGCTGATTACAGTGAGTGTGTGGGGGAGGGGCTAATTACAGTGAGTGTATGAGGAAAGAGTGGATGATTACAGTGAGTGTGTGAGGGGAGAGGGGCTGATTACTGTGAGTGTGTGGGTGGAAAGGGGCTGATTACAGTGAGTGTAATTGGGGAGAGGGGCTGATTAGACTGTGTTTGTGTGGATAAGGGCTGATTTCAGTGAATGTGCTTGCGGGAGGGCCTGATTACAGTGAGTGTGAATGGTGGCAGAGGCTGATTACAGTGAGTGTGTGTGGGGAGAGTGGCTGATTACAATGAGTGTGTGGGGGGAGAGGGACTGATTACAATGAGTGTGAATGGGAAGAGGAGCTGATTACAGTGATTGTGGTTGGAGAGGGGTTAATTACAGTGAGTGTGTGGGGAGAGGGGAAGATTACAGTGAGTGTGTGGGGGAGGGGCTAATTACAGTGAGTGTTTGAGGAAAGAGGGGATGATTACAGTGAGTGTGTGGGGGGAGAGTGGCTGATTACAATGAGTGTGTGGGGGGAGAGGGACTGATTACAATGAGTGTGAATGGGAAGAGGAGCTGATTACAGTGATTGTGGTTGGAGAGGGGCTGATTACAGTGAGTGTGTGGGGAGACGGGATGATTAAAGAGTGTGTGTGGGGGGAGAGGGGCTGATTAGAGTGAGTGTGTGGGGAGAGTGGCTAATTACAGTGAGTGTGTGTGGGGAGAGGGGCTGATTAGAGTGAGTGTGTGGGGAGAGGGACTGATTACAGTGAGGTTGAATGGGGAGAGGGTCTGATTACAGTTTGTGTGTGGGGAGAGGGGCTGATTACAGTGAGTGTGTGGTGGAGAGTGGCTGATGACAGTGAGTGTGTGGGGGGAGAGGGACTGATTACAATGAGTGTGAATGGGAAGAGGAGCTGATTACAGTGATTGTGGTTGGAGAGGGGCTGATTACAGTGAGTGTGTGTGGGGAGAGGGACTGATTACAGTGAGTGTGTGGGGAGAGGTGATGATTACAGTGAGTGTGTGTGGGGAGATGGGGTAATTACAGTGATTGTGTGTGGGAAGAAGGGTTGATTACAGTGAGTCTGTAGGGGGGATGGGCTGCTTACAGAGCGTGTGTGTGGACAGGGGCTGATTACTGTGAGGGTATGAGGAGTGTGGAGCTGATTACAGTGCGTGTGTGGGGAGAGGGGCTAATTACAATGAGTGTATGAGGGAAGAGGGGATGATTGCAGTGAGTGTGTGAGGGGAGAGGGGCTGATTACAGTGAGTTTGTGTGGAGTGGGGCTGATTATAGTGAGTGTGCGTGGGGTGAGGGGCTGATTACAATGAGTGTGATGTGGGGAGAGTGGCTGATTACAGTGAGTATGTGGAGAGCGGGGCTGATTGTAGTGAGAGTGTGGGAGACGGGATGATTACAGTTAGTGTGTGTGGGGAGATGGGCTGATTAGAGTGAGTTTGAGGGGTGGGGGCAGATTACAGTCAGTGTGTGTTGAGAGAGGGGCTGATTGCAGTGTGTGTGTGAGGGTAGAGTGTCTGATTACAGTGAGTGTGTGTGGAGAGAGGGGCTGATTAGATTGAGTTTGAGGGGAGAGGGGCTGATTACAGTGTGTGCGTGGAGAGGAGCTGATTACAGTGTGTGAATGGGGAGAGCGTTTGATTACACTGAGGGTGTATGGGGAGAAGGCCTTATTACAGTGAGTGGGTGTTGAGAGAGGGGATGATTACAGTGAGTGTGTGAGGGGAGAGCGGCTGATTACAGTGAGTGTGTGTGGGGAGAGGCGCTGATTACTGTGAGTGTTTGGGTGGAAAGGGGCTGATTACAGTGAGTGTTTGGGTGGAAAGGGGCTGATTACTGTGAGTGTATTGGGGGAAAGGGGCTGATTACAGTGAGTGTAATTGGGGAGAGGGGCTAATTAGAGTGTGTTTGTGGGGATAAGGGCTGATTTCAGTGAATGTGTTCGGGGGTAAGGGGCTGATTACAGTGAGTGTAATTGGGGAGAGGGGCTAATTAGAGTGTGTTTGTGGGGATAAGGGCTGATTTCAGTGAATGTGTTCGGGGGAAAGGGGCTGATTACAGTGAGTGTGAATGGTGAGAGGGGCTGATTAGAGTGAGTGTGTGTGGGGAGAGGGACTGATTACAGTGAGGGTGAATGGGGAGAGGGTCTGATTACAGTTTGTGTGTGGGGAGAGGGGCTGATTACAATGAGTGTGAATGGGAAGAGGAGCTGATTACAGTAATTTTGGTTGGAGAGGGGCTGATTACAGTGAGTGTGTATGGGGAGAGGGGCTGATTACAGTGAGTGTGTGGGGAGAGGGGATGATTACAGTGAGTGTTTGTGGGGAGAGGGGCTGATTAGCATGTGTTTGAGGGCAGAGGGGCTGATTACAGTAAGTGTGTGTTGAGAGAGGGGCTGATTACAGTGAGTGTGTGTGGGGAGAGGGGCTGATTAGATTGAGTTTGAGGGGAGACGGGCTGATTACAGTGTGTGCGGGGAGAGGAGCTGATTACAGTGTGTGAATGGGGAAAGCGTTTGATTACACTGAGGGTGTATGGGAAGAGGGGCTGATTACAGTGAGTGGGTGTTGAGAGAGAGGCTGATTACAGTGAGTGTGTGTGGGTAGAGCGGCTGATTACAGTGAGTGTGTGGGGAGAGGGACTGATTACAATGAGTGTGAATGGGAAGAGGAGCTGATTACAGTGATGTGGTTGGAGAGGGGGTGATTACAGTGAGTGAGTGTGGGGAGAGGGGCTGATTACAGTGAGTGTGTGGGGAGAGGGGATGATTACAGTCAGTGTGTGGGTGAGGGGCTAATTACAGTGAGTGTATGAGGAAAGAGTGGATGATTACAGTGAGTGTGTGAGGGGAGAGAGGCTGATTACAATGAGTGTGTGGGGGGAGAGGGACTGATTACAATGAGTGTGAATGGGAAGAGGAGCTGATTACAGTGATTGTGGTTGGAGAGGGGCTGATTACAGTGAGTGTGTGGGGAGAGGGGATGATTAAAGAGTGTGTGTGGGGGGAGAGGGGCTGATTAGAGTGAGTGTGTGGGGAGTGGGGCTGATTACAGTGAGTGTGTGTAGGGAGTGGAGCTGATTAGAGTGAGTGTGTGGGGAGAGGGACTGATTACAGTGAGGTTGAATGGGGAGAGGGTCTGATTACAGTTTGTGTGTGGGGAGAGGGGCTGATTACAGTGAGTGTGTGGTGGAGAGTGGCTGATTACAGTGAGTGTGTGGGGGGAGAGTGGCTGATTACAATGAGTGTGTGGGGGAGAGGGACTGATTACAATGAGTGTGAATGGGAAGAGGAGCTGATTACAGTGATTGTGGTTGGAGAGGGGCTGATTAAAGTGAGTGTGTGGGGAGAGGGGATGATTAAAGAGAGTGTGTGGGGGGAGAGGGGCTGATTAGAGTGAGTGTGTGGGGAGAGCGGATGATTACAGTGAGTGTGTGAGGGGAGACGGGCTGATTAGAGTGAATTTGTGGGGAGAGGGAATGATTACAGTGAGGTTGAATGGGGAGAGGGTCTGATTACAGTTTGTGTGTGGGGAGAGGGGCTGATTACGGTGAGTGTGTGGTGGAGAGTTGCTGATTACAGTGAGTGTGTGGGGGGAGAGGGACTGATTACAATGAGTGTGAATGGGAAGAGGAGCTGATTACAGTGATTGTGGTTGGAGAGGGGCTGATTACAGTGAGTGTGTGTGGGGAGAGGGACTGATTACAGTGAGTGTGTGGGGAGAGGGGATGATTACAGTGAGTGTGTGTGGGGAGATGGGTTGATTACAGTGAGTGTGTGTGGGAAGAAGGGCTGATTACAGTGAGTCTGTAGAGGGGATGGGCTGCTTACAGAGAGTGTGTGTGGACAGGGGCTGATTACTGTGAGGGTATGAGGAGTGAGGAGCTGATTACAGTGCGTGTGTGGGGAGAGGGGATAATTACAGTGATTGTATGAGGGAAGAGGGGATGATTGCAGTGAGTGTGCGTGGGGAGAGGGGCTGATTACTTTGAGTGTGTGGGGGGAAAGGGGCTGATTACAGTGAGTGTAATTGGGGAGAGGGGCTGATTAGAGTTTGTTTGTGGGGATAAAGGCTGATTTCAGTGAATGTGTTGGGGGAGGTGCTGATTACAGTGAGTGTGAATGGTGGGAGGGGCTGATTACAGTGAGTGTGTTTGGGGAGAGTGACTGATTACAATGAGGTTGAATGGGGAGAGGGGATAATTACAGTTTGTGTGTGGGGAGAGTGGCTGATTACAATGAGATTGAATGGGAAGAGGAGCTGATTACAGTGATTGTGGTTGGAGAGGGGCTGATTACAGTGAGTGTGTGGGGGAAGGGGCTATTTACACTGAGTGTATGAGGGAAGAGGGGATGATTACAGTGAGTGTGAGGAGAGAGGGGCTGATTACAGTGAGTGTGTGTGGGGAGAGGCGCTGATTACTGTGAGTGTGTGTGTGGAAAGGGGCTGATTACAGTGAGTGTTTGGGTGGAAAGGGGCTGATTACTGTGAGTGTGTGGGGGGAAAGGGGCTGATTACAGTGAGTGTAATTGGGAAGAGGGGCTAATTAGAGTGTGTTTGTGGGGATAAGGGCTGATTTCAATGAATGTGTTCCGGGGAAGGGGCTAATTACAGTGAGTGTGAATGGTGAAAGGGGCTGATTACAGTGAGTGTGTGTGGGGAGAGGGACTGATTACAGTGAGGTTGAATGGGGAGAGGGTCTGATTACAGTTTGTGTGTGGGGAAAGGTGCTGATTACAGTGAGTGTGTGGTGGAGAGTGGCTGATTACAGTGAGTGTGTGGGGGGAGAGGGACTGATTACAATGAGTGTGAATGGGAAGAGGAGCTGATTACAGTGATTGTGGTTGGAGAGGGGCTGATTACAGTGAGTGTGTGTGGGGAGAGGGGCTGATTACAATTTGTGTGTGGGGAAAGGTGCTGATTACAGTGAGTGTGTGGGGGAGAGTGGCTGATTACAGTGAGTTTGTGGGGGGAGAGGGACTGATTACAATGAGTGTGAATGGGAAGAGGAGCTGATTACAGTGATTGTGGTTGGAGAGGGGCTGATTACAGTGAGTGAGTGTGGGGAGAGGGGCTGATTACAGTGAGTGTGCGTGGGGAGAGGGGCTGATTACAGTTGCTGTGTGGGGAGAGGGACTGATTACAGTGAATGTGTGTGGGGAGAGGGGCTGATTAGAGTGAATTTGAGGGGAGGGGGCTGATTACAGTAAGTGTGTGTTGAGAGAGGGGCTGATTGCAGTGTGTGTGTGAGGGGAGCGGGTCTGATTACAGTAAGTGTGTGTGGAGAGAGGGGCTGATTAAATTGAGTTTGTGGGGAGAGGAGCTGATTACAGTGTGTGCGAGGAGAGGAGCTGATTACAGTGTGTGAATGGGGAGAGCGTTTGATTACACTGAGGGTGTATGGGGAGAGGGGCTTATTACAGTGATTGGGTGTTGAGAGATGGGATGATCACAGTGAGTGTGTGAGGGGAGAGCGGCTGATTACAGTGAGTTTTAATGGGGAGTGGGGATGATTACAGTGAGTGTTTGTGGGTAGAGGGGCTGATCACAGTGACTGTGGGGAGAGGGACTGATTGTGGTGAGCATGTGTGGGGAGAGGGGCTGATTACAGTGAGTGTGTGGGGGAAGGGGCTATTTACACTGAGTGTATGAGGGAAGAGGGGATGATAACAGTGAGTGTGAGGAGAGAGGGGCTGATTACAGTGAGTGTGTGTGGGGAGAGGCGCTGATTACTGTGAGTGTGTGTGTGGAAAGGGGCTGATTACAGTGAGTGTTTGGGTGGAAAGGGGCTGATTACTGTGAGTGTGTTGGGGGAAAGGGGCTGATTACAGTGAGTGTAATTGGGGAGAGGGGCTAATTAGAGTGTGTTTGTGGGGATAAGGGCTGATTTCAGTGAATGTGTTCGGGGGGGAGGGGCTGATTACAGTGATTGTGAATGGTGAGCGGGGCTGATTAGAGTGAGTGTGTGTGGGGAGAGGGACTGATTACAGTGAGGGTGAATGGGGAGAGGGTCTGATTACAGTTTGTGTGTGGGGAAAGGTGCTGATTACAGTGAGTGTGTGGTGGAGAGTGGCTGATTACAGTGAGTGTGTGGGGGGAGAGGGACTGATTACAATGAGTGTGAATGGGAAGAGGAGCTGATTACAGTGATTGTGGTTGGAGAGGGGCTGATTACAGTGAGTGTGTGTGGGGAGAGGGGCTGATTACAATTTGTGTGTGGGGAAAGGTGCTGATTACTGTGAGTGTGTGGGGGAGAGTGGCTGATTACAGTGAGTTTGTGGTGGGAGAGGGACTGATTACAATGAGTGTGAATGGGAAGAGGAGCTGATTACAGTGATTGTGGTTGGAGAGGGGCTGATTACAGTGAGAGTGCGTGGGGAGAGGGGCTGATTACAGTGAGTGTGTGGGGAGAGGGACTGATTACAGTGAATGTGTGTGGGGAGAGGGGCTGATTAGAGTGAATTTGAGGGGAGGGGGCTGATTACAGTAAGTGTGTGTTGAGAGAGGGTCTGATTACAGTTTGTGTGTGGGGAAAGGTGCTGATTACAGTGAGTGTGTGGTGGAGAGTGGCTGATTACAGTGAGTGTGTGGGGGGAGAGGGACTGATTACAATGAGTGTGAATGGAAAGAGGAGCTGATTACAGTGATTTTGGTTGGAGAGGGCTGATTACAGTGAGTGTGTATGGGGAGAGGGGCTGATTACAGTGAGTGTGTGGGGGGAGAGGGGCTGATTACAATTTGTGTGTGGGGAAAGGTGCTGATTACAGTGTGTGTGTGGGGGAGAGTGGCTGATTACAGTGAGTGTGTGTGGGGAGAGGGGCTGATTAGAGTGAGTGTGTGGGGAGAGAGGATGATTAGAGTGAGTTTGAGGGGAGAGGTGCTGATTACAGTGAGTGTGTGTTGAGAGAGGGTTTGATTGCAGTGATTGTGTGAGGGGAGAGGGTCTGATTACAGTGAGTGTGTGTGGGGAGAGGGGCTGATTAGATTGATTTTGAAGGGAGAGGGGCTGATTACAGTGTGTGCGGGGAGAGGAGCTGATTACAGTGTGTGAATGGGGAGAGGGGTTGATTACACTGAGGGCGTATAGGGAGAGGGGCTTATTACAGTGAGTATGTGGGGGAGAGCGGCTGATTACAGTGAGTTTGAATGGGGAGTGGGGATGATTTCAGTGAGTGTTTGTGGGTAGTGGGGCTGATTACAGTGACTGTGGGGAGAGGGGCTGATTACAGTGAGTGTGTGTGGAGTGGGGCTGATTTTAGTGAGTGTGCATGGGGAGAGGGGCTGATTACAATGAGTGTGTGACGGGAGAGGGGCTGATTGCAGTGAGTATGTGGGGAGCGGGGCTGATTACAGTGAGTGTGGGCGGAGAGGGACTGATTATGGTGAGTGTGTGTGGGTAGGGGTCTGATTGCAATGAGTGTGTGTGGGGAGAGGGCTGATTACTGTGAGTGTGTGGGGAGAGGTGCTGATTATAGTGAGTGTGTGAGGAAAGAGGGGCTGATTACCGTGAGTGTGTGAGGGGAGAGAGGCTGATTACAGTGAGTGTATTTGGGGAGAGGGGCTGATTACAGTGAGTGTGATGGGAAAGAGGCTGATTACAGTGAGTGTGTGTGGGGAGAGGAGCTGATTATAATGAGTGTGAATGGGGAGAGGGGCTGATTAGAGTGAGTGTGCAGGAGGAGAGGGGTTCATTACATTGAGTGTATGAGGGGAGAGGGGCTGATTACAGTGAGTGTGTGTGAGGGGAGAGGGACTGATTACATTGTGTGATTGGGGAGAGGTGCTGATTACAGTGAGTTTGTGGGGAGAGGAGCTGATTACAGTGAGTGTGTGTTGAGAGGAGCTGATTACAGTGAGTTTGTGTGAGGGGAGAGGGGCTGATTACAGTGAGTGTGAATGGTGAGAGGGGCTGATCACAGTGAGTGTGTGTGGGGAGAGGGACTGATTACAGTGAGGTTGAATGGAGAGAGGGGCTGATTACAGTTTGTGTGTGGAGAGAGGGGCTGATTACAGTGAGTGTGTTGGGTGAGAGGGACGGCTTACAATGAGTGTGAATGGGAAGAGGAGCTGATTACAGTGATTGTGATTGGAGAGGTGCTGTTTACAGTGAGTGTGTGGGGAGAGGGGATGATTACAGTGAGTGTGTGGGGGCAGAAGGGCTGATTAGAGTGAGTGTGTGAGGAGAGGGACTGATTATAGTGAGTGTGTGGGGCTCGGGGGGCTGATTAGAGTGAGTGTGTGTGGGGAGAGGGGCTGATTAGTGTGAGTTTGAGGGGAGAGGGGTTGATTACAGTGAGTATGTGTTGAGAGAGGGGCTGATTACAGTGAGTGTGTGAGGGGAGCGGGTCTGATTGCAGTGAGTGTTTGGGAGAAGACGGCATGATTACAGTGAGTGTATGTGGGGAGATGGGCTAATTGGAGTCAGTTTGAGGAGAGAGGGGCTCATTAGAGTGAGTGTGAATGGGGAGAGAGGCTGCTTACAGTGAGAATGTGGGGACAGGGGCTGATTACAGTGAGTTTGTGGGGAGAGGGGCTGTTTACAGTGATTGTGAATAGGGAGAGGGGCTGATTACAGTAAGTGTGTGGGGAGAGGTGTTGATTACAGTGAGTTTGTGTGGGGAGAGGTGCGGATTACAGTGAGTGTGTGTGAGGGGAGAGGGACTAATTACAGTGAGTGTGTGTGGGGAGAGTGGATGATTACAGTGTGTGATTGGGGAGAGGGACTGATTACAGTGAGTGTGCAGGGGGCGAGCGGTTGATTACAGTGAGTGTGTGTGTGGGGAGAGGGGCTGATTACAGTGAGTTTAAATGGGGAGAGGGGCTGAATACAGTGAGTGTGAGTGGAGAGGTTCTGATTACAGTGAGTGTGAATGGGGAGAGGGGCTGATTACCATGAGTGTGTGGGGACAGGGGCTGATTACAGTAAGTGTGTGGGGAGAGGGGTTGATGACGGTGAGTGTGTGAGGGGAGAGGGACTGATTATGGTGAGTGTGTGTGAGGGGAGAAGGACTGATTACAGTGAGTGTGTGGGGACAGAGGCTGATTACAGTGAGTGTGTGTGGGGAGAGGGAATGATTACAGTGAAATTGTGTGAGGGTAGAGGGTCTGATTACAGTGAGTGTGTGGGGAGACGGCTGATTACAGTGAGTGTATGTGGCGAGAGAGGCTGATTAAAGTGAGTGTTTGTGGGCAAAGTGACTGATTACAGTGAACATGTCGGGAGAGGGTCAGATTACAGTGAGTGAGTGTGAGGTGAGAGGGGCTGATTACAGTGAGTGTAAATGGGGAGAGGAGCTGATTACAGTGAGTGTGTGGGGAGAGGGGCTGATTATATTGAGTGTGTGGGGAGAGGGGCTGATTATAGTGACTATATGTGGGGAGAGAGGCTAATTACAGTGAGTGTTTGGGGAGAGGTGCTGATTATAGTGAGTGTGTGAGGGGAGAGGAGCTGCTAACTGTGAGTGTGTGCTGAAGGAGGCTGATTACAGTGAGTGTGTGTGGTGAGAGGGTCTGATTACCATGAGTGTGTTTGGGGAGAGGGGCTGATTACCATGAGTGTGTTTGGGGAGAGGGGCTGATTCCAGTGAGTGTGTGTGGGGAGACGGTCTGATTACAGTGAGGGTGAATGGGGAGAGTGGCTGATTACAGTGAGTGTGAGGGGAGAGGGGCTGATTACAGTGATTGTGTGTCGGGACAGAGGCTGATTACAGTGAGTGTGTGTGGGGAGAGGGAATGATTACAGTGAGATTGTGAGAGGGTAGAGGGTCTGATTACAGTGAGTGTGTGGGGAGAGGCTGATTACAGTGAGTGTATGTGGCGAGAGGGGCTGATTAAAGTGAGTGTATATGGGCAGAGTGACTGATTACAGTGAATATGTCGGGAGAGGGTCAGATTACAGTGAGTGAGTGTGATGGGGGCTGATTACCGTGATTGTGTTTGGGGAAAGGGGCTGATTACAGTGAGTGTGTGGGAAGAGGGGCTGATTACATTGAGTATTTGAGGTGACAGTGGCTGATTACAGTGAGTGTGTTTGGGGAGAGGGGCTGATTAGAGTGAGTTTGTGGGGAGAGGGATTGATTACAGTGAGTGTATGAGTGGAGAGGGGCTGATTACAGTGAGTGTGTAGGGAGAGGTGCTAATTACAGTGAGTGCATGAGGGGAGAGGGGCTAATTACAGTGAATGTGTGTGAGGGAAGAGAGGATGATTAGAGTGAGTGTGTGGGGGAGAGGGTCTGATTACAGTGAGTGTGTGTGTGGAGGGGCCTGTTTACAGTGAGTGTTTGTGAGGGGAAAGGGGCTGATTACAGTGAGTGTGTGGGGAGAGGGGCTGATTACACTGAGTATGTGAGGTGACAGTGGCTGATTACAGTGAGTGTGTTTGGGGAGAGGGGCTGATTAGAGTGAGTTTGTGGGGTGAGGGACTGATTACAGTGAGTGTATGAGTGGAGAGGGGCTGATTACAGTGAGTGTGTAGGGAGAGGTGCTAATTACAGTGAGTGTATGAGGGGAGAGGGACTAATTACAGTGAATGTGTGTGAGGGAAGAGAGGATGATTAGAGTGAGTGTGTGGGGGAGAGGGTCTGATTACAGTGAGTGTGTGTGGGGAGGGGCCTGTTTACAGTGAGTGTTTGTGAGGGGAGAGGGGCTGATTACAGTGAGTGTGTGGGAGGAGAGGGGCTGATAAGAGTGAGTTTGTGTGGAGAGGGGCTGATTAAAGTGAGTTTGTTGGGGGGAGGGGCTGATTACAGTGAGTGTGTGGGGAGAGGTTATGATTACCGTTAGTGTGAATGGGGAGAGGAGCTGATTACAGTGAGTGTGCGGGGGGAGAGGGACTGATTACAATGATTGTGAATGGGGAGAGGAGCTGATTACAGTGAGTGTGTGGGGAGAGTGGCTGACTACAATGAGTGTGTTGTGAGAGGGGCTGATTACAGTAAGTGTGTGAGGGGAGAGGGGCAGATTACAGTGAGTGTGTGTGGGGAGAGTGGCTGATTACAGTGAGTGTGTGAGGGGAGAGGGGCAGATTACAGTGAGTGTGTGTGGGGAGAGGGGCTGATTAGAGTGAGTCTGTGTGGGGAGAGGTGCTGATTACACTGAGTGTGTGCGAGGGGAGAGGGACTGATTACAGTTAATGTGTGTGGGGAGAGGGGCTGATTACATTGAGTGTGCAGGGAGAGATGCTGATTATAGTGGGTGTGTGTGGAGACAGGCTGATTACCGTGAGTGTGTGTGGGGAGAGGGGCTGATTACCATGAATGTGTGGGGAGAGAGGTTGATTACCGTGAGTGTCTTTGGGGAGAGGGGCAGATTACAGTGGGTGTGTGGGGAGAGAGGCTGATTACAGTGAGTGTGTGTGGGGAGAGGGGCTGATTACAGTGAGTGTGTGTTGGGAGAGGGGCTGATTATAGTGAGTGTGAATGGGGAGAGGGGCGGATTACAGTGAGTGTTAATGGGGAGAGAACCTGATTACAGTGAGTGTGAGGGGAGAGGGTCTGATTAAAGTGAGTGTGTGGGAACAGGGGCTGATTAAAGTGAGTGTGTGTGGGGAGAGGGACTGATTTCAGAGAGTGTCTATGAGGGGAGAGGGACTGATTGCAGTGACTGTGTGTGGGGTGATTGGCTGATTACATTGAGTGTATGTGTGGAGAGGGGCTGATTACAGTGAGTGTGTGGGGTTAGGGGCTGATTACAGTGAGTGTGTGGGGAGAGGGACTGATTTCAGAGAGTGTCTATGTGGGGAGAGGGACTGATTGCAGTGAGTGTGTGTGGGGTGATTGGCTGATTACATTGAGTGTATGTGTGGAGAGGGGCTGATTACAGTGAGTGTGTGGGGTGAGGGTATGATTACAGTGAGTGTGTGTGGAGAGGGTCTGATTACAGTGATTGTGTGGGGACAGCATCTGATTACAGTGAGTGTGTGGGGAGAGGGGCTGATTCCAGTGTGTGTGGGGAGAGGAGCTGATTACAGTGTGTGAATGGGGAGAGCGTTTGATTACACTGAGGGTGTATGAGGAGAGGGGCTGATTACAGTGAGTGGGTGTTGAGAGAGGGACTGATTGTAGTGAGTGTGAATGGGGAGATGGGCTGATTACAGTGAGTGTGAATGGGGAGAGAGGCTGATTACAGTGAGAATGTGGGGAAATGGGCTGATTACAATGAGTTTGTGGGGAGAGGGTCTGATTACAGTGAATGTGTGGGGAGAGGGTCTGATTACAGTGAGTGTTTGTGGGGAGAGCGGCTGATTACAGTGAGTGTGTGGCGACAGGGGCTGATTGCAGTGATTGTGTGAGTGGACCTGGGCTGATTACAGTCAGTCTGTGTGTGGAGAGTGGCTGATTACACTGAGTGTATGTGAGGGGAGAGGGAGTGATTACAGTTAGTGTGTGGGGAGAGAGGCTAATTACAGTGAGTGTGCGGGCAGAGGTGCTGATTATAGTGAGTGTGTGAGGGGAGAGGGGCTGATTACCGTGAGTGTGTGGTGAGAGAGGCTGACTACAATGAGTGTGTGTGGGGAGAGGGGCTGATTACATTGACTGTGTTTGGGGAGAGGGGCTGATTACAGTGAGTGTGTGGGTTGAGGGGGGGCTGATCACATGAGTGTGTGTCGGGAGAGTGGCTGATTACATTGAGTTTGCGGGGAGAGGGGCTGATTACAGTGTGTGTGGGGAGAGGAGGCGATAACAATGTGTCAAAGGGGAGAGGGGTTGATTACAGTGAGTGTGTTTGGGGCCAGGGGCTGATTACAGTGAGTGTGTGTGCTGAGAAGGGCTGATTGCAGTGAGTGTATGAGGGGACATGGGCTGATTACGGTGAGTGTGTGTGGGGAGAGGGGCTGATTACAGTGACTGTCTGTGGAGAGGGGCTGATTATAGTTCATGTGAATGGGGAGAGGGGCTGATTACAGTGAGTGTGAGGGCTGATGGTTTGATTACAGTGAGTGTGTGGAGACAGGGGCTGATTACAGCGAGTGTGAATGGGGACAGGCGCTTATTACAGTGACTGTGAGGGGAGAGGGTCTGATTATAGTGAGTGTGTGGGGAGATTGGCTGATTAAAGTGAGTGTATGTGCGGAGAGGGACTGATTACAGTGAGTGTGTGGAGAGAGGGTATGATTACAGTGAGTGTGTGGGGAGATGGACTGATTATAGTGAGTGTGTGGGGAGAGCGTCTGATTACAGCGAGTGTGTGGGGAGACAGGCTGATTCCAGTGTGTGTGGGGAGAGGAGCTGATTACAGTGTGTGAATGGGGAGAGCGGTTGATTACAGTCAGTGTGTGTGGGGAAAGGGGCTGATTACAGTGAGTGGGTGTTGAGAGAGGGACTGATTGCAGTGAGTGTATTTGGGGAGATGGGCTGATTTCAGTGAGTGTGAAGGGGGAGAGAGGCTGATTACAGTGAGGATGTGGGGACAGGGGCTGATTACAGTGAGTGTGTGTGGGGAGAGGGGCTTATTACAGTGAGTGTGAGGGCAGAGGGTCTGATTATAGTGAGTGTGTGGGGACAGGGCCTGCTTACAGTGAGTGTGAATGGGGACAGGGCTTATTACAGTGAGTGTGAGGGGAGAGGGTCTGATTACAGTGAGTATGTGGGGAGATTGGCTGATTACAGTGAGTGTATGTCTGGAGAGGGACTGATTACAGTGAGTGTGTGGGGAGAGGGTATGATTACAGTGAGTGTGTGGGGAGATGGACTGATTACGGTGAGTGTGTGTGGAGAGGGTCTGATTACAGTGAGTGTGTGAGGGGAGAGGGGCTGATTACAGTGAGTGGGTGTTGAGAGAGGGGCTGATTACAGTGAGTGTGAATAGGGAGAGAGGCTGCATACAGTGAGTGTGAGGGGAGAGGGTCTGATTATAGTGAGTGTGTGGGGAGAGGGGCTGAATATAGTGAGTGTGAGGGGAGAGGGTCTGATTATAGTGAGTGTGTGGGGAGAGGGGCTGATTACAATAAGTGTTTGTGGGGAGAGTGTCTGATTACAGTGAGTGTTTGGAGGTAGAGGGGCTGATTACAGTGAGTGTTTGTGGGGAGAGAGGCTGATTACAGTGAGTGTGAATGGGGAGAGGGGCTGATTACAGTGAGTGTGTGGTGACAGGGGCTGATTAAAATGAGAATGTGGGGAGAGGAGCTGATTGCAGTGAGTGTGTTTGGGGAGAGGGGCTGATTGCAGTGAGTGTGAATGGGGAGATAGACTGATTACAGTGAGTGTGAAGGGAGAGGGGTTGATTACCGTGAGTGTGTGAGGGTTGAGGGACTGATTACAGTGAGTGTGTGTGAGGGGAGAGGGTCTGATTACAGTGAGTATGTGGGGAGATTGGCTGATTACAGTGAATGTATGTCTGGAGAGGGACTGATTACAGTGAGTGTGTGGGGAGAGGGTATGATTACAGTGAGTGTGTGGGGAGATGGACTGATTACAGTGAGTGTGTGTGGAGAGGGTCTGATTACAGTGAGTGTGTGGGGAGAGCGTCTGATTACGGCGAGTGTGTGGGGTTAGGGGCTGATTGCAGTGAGTGTGTTTGGGGAGAGGGGCTGATTGCAGTGAGTGTGAATGGGGAGATAGACTGATTACAGTGAGTGTGAATGAGGAGAGAGGATGATTACAGTGAGAATGTGGGGACAGGGGCTGATTGCAGTGAGTGTGAATGGGGACAGGCGCTTATTACAGTGACTGTGAGGGGAGAGGGTCTGATTATAGTGAGTGTGTGGGGAGATTGGCTGATTAAAGTGAGTGTATGTGCGGAGAGGGACTGATTACAGTGAGTGTGTGGAGAGAGGGTATGATTACAGTGAGTGTGTGGGGAGATGGACTGATTATAGTGAGTGTGTGGGGAGAGCGTCTGATTACAGCGAGTGTGTGGGGAGACGGGCTGATACCAGTGTGTGTGGGGAGAGGAGCTGATTACAGTGTGTGAATGGGGAGAGCGGTTGATTACAGTCAGTGTGTGTGGGGAAAGGGGCTGATTACAGTGAGTGGGTGTTGAGAGAGGGACTGATTGCAGTGAGTGTATTTGGGGAGATGGGCTGATTTCAGTGAGTGTGAAGGGGGAGAGAGGCTGATTACAGTGAGGATGTGGGGACAGGGGCTGATTACAGTGAGTGTGTGTGGGGAGAGGGGCTTATTACAGTGAGTGTGAGGGCAGAGGGTCTGATTATAGTGAGTGTATGGGGACAGGGCCTGCTTACAGTGAGTGTGAATGGGGACAGGGCTTATTACAGTGAGTGTGAGGGGAGAGGGTCTGATTACAGTGAGTATGTGGGGAGATTGGCTGATTACAGTGAGTGTATGTCTGGAGAGGGACTGATTACAGTGAGTGTGTGGGGAGAGGGTATGATTACAGTGAGTGTGTGGGGAGATGGACTGATTACAGTGAGTGTGTGTGGAGAGGGTCTGATTACAGTGAGTGTGTGGGGAGAGGAGCTGATTACAGTGTGTGAATGGGGAGAGCGGTTGATCACAGTGAGTGTGTGAGGGGAGAGGGGCTGATTACAGTGAGTGGGTGTTGAGAGAGGGGCTGATTACAGTGAGTGTGAATAGGGAGAGAGGCTGAATACAGTGAGTGTGAGGGGAGAGGGTCTGATTATAGTGAGTGTGTGGGGAGAGGGGCTGAATATAGTGAGTGTGAGGGGAGAGGGTCTGATTATAGTGAGTGTGTGGGGAGAGGGGCTGATTGCAATAAGTGTTTGTGGGGAGAGCGTCTGATTACAGTGAGTGTTTGGAGGTAGAGCGGCTGATTACAGTGAGTGTTTGTGGGGAGAGAGGCTGATTACAGTGAGTGTGAATGGGGAGAGGGGCTGATTACAGTGAGTGCATGAGGGGAGAGGGACTAATTACAGTGAATGTGTGTGAGGGAAGAGAGGATGATTAGAGTGAGTGTGTGGGGGAGAGGGTCTGATTACAGTGAGTGTGTGTGGGGAGGGGCCTGTTTACAGTGAGTGTTTGTGAGGGGAGAGGGGCTGATTACAGTGAGTGTGTGGGAGGAGAGGGGCTGATAAGAGTGAGTTTGTGTGGAGAGGGGCTGATTAAAGTGAGTTTGTTGGGGGGAGGGGCTGATTACAGTGAGTGTGTGGGGAGAGGTTATGATTACCGTTAGTGTGAATGGGGAGAGGAGCTGATTACAGTGAGTGTGCGGGGGGAGAGGGACTGATTACAATGATTGTGAATGGGGAGAGGAGCTGATTACAGTGAGTGTGTGGGGAGAGTGGCTGACTACAATGAGTGTGTTGTGAGAGGGGCTGATTACAGTAAGTGTGTGAGGGGAGAGGGGCAGATTACAGTGAGTGTGTGTGGGGTGAGGGGCAGATTACAGTGAGTGTGTGTGGGGAGAGTGGCTGATTACAGTGAGTGTGTGAGGGGAGAGGGGCAGATTACAGTGAGTGTGTGTGGGGAGAGGGGCTGATTAGAGTGAGTCTGTGTGGGGAGAGGTGCTGATTACACTGAGTGTGTGCGAGGGGAGAGGGACTGATTACAGTTAATGTGTGTGGGGAGAGGGGCTGATTACATTGAGTGTGCAGGGAGAGATGCTGATTATAGTGGGTGTGTGTGGAGACAGGCTGATTACCGTGAGTGTGTGTGGGGAGAGGGGCTGATTACCATGAATGTGTGGGGAGAGCGGTTGATTACCGTGAGTGTCTTTGGGGAGAGGGGCAGATTACAGTGGGTGTGTGGGGAGAGAGGCTGATTACAGTGAGTGTGTGTGGGGAGAGGGGCTGATTACAGTGAGTGTGTGTTGGGAGAGGGGCTGATTATAGTGAGTGTGAATGGGGAGAGGGGCGGATTACAGTGAGTGTTAATGGGGAGAGAACCTGATTACAGTGAGTGTGAGGGGAGAGGGTCTGATTAAAGTGAGTGTGTGGGAACAGGGGCTGATTAAAGTGAGTGTGTGTGGGGAGAGGGACTGATTTCAGAGAGTGTCTATGAGGGGAGAGGGACTGATTGCAGTGACTGTGTGTGGGGTGATTGGCTGATTACATTGAGTGTATGTGTGGAGAGGGGCTGATTACAGTGAGTGTGTGGGGTTAGGGGCTGATTACAGTGAGTGTGTGGGGAGAGGGACTGATTTCAGAGAGTGTCTATGTGGGGAGAGGGACTGATTGCAGTGAGTGTGTGTGGGGTGATTGGCTGATTACATTGAGTGTATGTGTGGAGAGGGGCTGATTACAGTGAGTGTGTGGGGTGAGGGTATGATTACAGTGAGTGTGTGTGGAGAGGGTCTGATTACAGTGATTGTGTGGGGACAGCATCTGATTACAGTGAGTGTGTGGGGAGAGGGGCTGATTCCAGTGTGTGTGGGGAGAGGAGCTGATTACAGTGTGTGAATGGGGAGAGCGTTTGATTACACTGAGGGTGTATGAGGAGAGGGGCTGATTACAGTGAGTGGGTGTTGAGAGAGGGACTGATTGTAGTGAGTGTGAATGGGGAGATGGGCTGATTACAGTGAGTGTGAATGGGGAGAGAGGCTGATTACAGTGAGAATGTGGGGAAATGGGCTGATTACAATGAGTTTGTGGGGAGAGGGTCTGATTACAGTGAATGTGTGGGGAGAGGGTCTGATTACAGTGAATGTGTGGGGAGAGGGTCTGATTACAGTGAGTGTTTGTGGGGAGAGCGGCTGATTACAGTGAGTGTGTGGCGACAGGGGCTGATTGCAGTGATTGTGTGAGTGGACCTGGGCTGATTACAGTCAGTCTGTGTGTGGAGAGTGGCTGATTACACTGAGTGTATGTGAGGGGAGAGGGAGTGATTACAGTTAGTGTGTGGGGAGAGAGGCTAATTACAGTGAGTGTGCGGGCAGAGGTGCTGATTATAGTGAGTGTGTGAGGGGAGAGGGGCTGATTACCGTGAGTGTGTGGTGAGAGAGGCTGACTACAATGAGTGTGTGTGGGGAGAGGGGCTGATTACATTGACTGTGTTTGGGGAGAGGGGCTGATTACAGTGAGTGTGTGGGTTGAGGGGGGGCTGATCACATGAGTGTGTGTCGGGAGAGTGGCTGATTACATTGAGTTTGCGGGGAGAGGGGCTGATTACAGTGTGTGTGGGGAGAGGAGGCGATAACAATGTGTCAAAGGGGAGAGGGGTTGATTACAGTGAGTGTGTTTGGGGCCAGGGGCTGATTACAGTGAGTGTGTGTGCTGAGAAGGGCTGATTGCAGTGAGTGTATGAGGGGACATGGGCTGATTACAGTGAGTGTGTGTGGGGAGAGGGGCTGATTACAGTGACTGTCTGTGGAGAGGGGCTGATTATAGTTCATGTGAATGGGGAGAGGGGCTGATTACAGTGAGTGTGAGGGCTGATGGTCTGATTACAGTGAGTGTGTGGAGACAGGGGCTGATTACAGCGAGTGTGAATGGGGACAGGCGCTTATTACAGTGACTGTGAGGGGAGAGGGTCTGATTATAGTGAGTGTGTGGGGAGATTGGCTGATTAAAGTGAGTGTATGTGCGGAGAGGGACTGATTACAGTGAGTGTGTGGAGAGAGGGTATGATTACAGTGAGTGTGTGGGGAGATGGACTGATTACAGTGAGTGTGTGTGGAGAGGGTCTGATTACAGTGAGTGTGTGGGGAGAGGAGCTGATTACAGTGTGTGAATGGGGAGAGCGGTTGATTACAGTCAGTGTGTGTGGGGAAAGGGGCTGATTACAGTGAGTGGGTGTTGAGAGAGGGACTGATTGCAGTGAGTGTATTTGGGGAGATGGGCTGATTTCAGTGAGTGTGACGGGGGAGAGCGGCTGATTACAGTGAGGATGTGGGGACAGGGGCTGATTACAGTGAGTGTGTGTGGGGAGAGGGGCTTATTACAGTGAGTGTGAGGGCAGAGGGTCTGATTATAGTGAGTGTGTGGGGACAGGGCCTGCTTACAGTGAGTGTGAATGGGGACAGGGCTTATTACAGTGAGTGTGAGGGGAGAGGGTCTGATTACAGTGAGTATGTGGGGAGATTGGCTGATTACAGTGAGTGTATGTCTGGAGAGGGACTGATTACAGTGAGTGTGTGGGGAGAGGGTATGATTACAGTGAGTGTGTGGGGAGATGGACTGATTACAGTGAGTGTGTGTGGAGAGGGTCTGATTACAGTGAGTGTGTGGGGAGAGGAGCTGATTACAGTGTGTGAATGGGGAGAGCGGTTGATCACAGTGAGTGTGTGAGGGGAGAGGGGCTGATTACAGTGAGTGGGTGTTGAGAGAGGGGCTGATTACAGTGAGTGTGAATAGGGAGAGAGGCTGAATACAGTGAGTGTGAGGGGAGAGGGTCTGATTATAGTGAGTGTGTGGGGAGAGGGGCTGAATATAGTGAGTGTGAGGGGAGAGGGTCTGATTATAGTGAGTGTGTGGGGAGAGGGGCTGATTACAATAAGTGTTTGTGGGGAGAGTGTCTGATTACAGTGAGTGTTTGGAGGTAGAGGGGCTGATTACAGTGAGTGTTTGTGGGGAGAGAGGCTGATTACAGTGAGTGTGAATGGGGAGAGGGGCTGATTACAGTGAGTGTGTGGTGACAGGGGCTGATTAAAATGAGAATGTGGGGAGAGGAGCTGATTGCAGTGAGTGTGTTTGGGGAGAGGGGCTGATTGCAGTGAGTGTGAATGGGGAGATAGACTGATTACAGTGAGTGTGAAGGGAGAGGGGTTGATTACCGTGAGTGTGTGAGGGTTGAGGGACTGATTACAGTGAGTGTGTGTGAGGGGAGAGGGTCTGATTACAGTGAGTATGTGGGGAGATTGGCTGATTACAGTGAATGTATGTCTGGAGAGGGACTGATTACAGTGAGTGTGTGGGGAGAGGGTATGATTACAGTGAGTGTGTGGGGAGATGGACTGATTACAGTGAGTGTGTGTGGAGAGGGTCTGATTACAGTGAGTGTGTGGGGAGAGCGTCTGATTACGGCGAGTGTGTGGGGTTAGGGGCTGATTGCAGTGAGTGTGTTTGGGGAGAGGGGCTGATTGCAGTGAGTGTGAATGGGGAGATAGACTGATTACAGTGAGTGTGAATGAGGAGAGAGGATGATTACAGTGAGAATGTGGGGACAGGGGCTGATTGCAGTGAGTGTGAATGGGGACAGGCGCTTATTACAGTGACTGTGAGGGGAGAGGGTCTGATTATAGTGTGTGTGTGGGGAGATTGGCTGATTAAAGTGAGTGTATGTGCGGAGAGGGACTGATTACAGTGAGTGTGTGGAGAGAGGGTATGATTACAGTGAGTGTGTGGGGAGATGGACTGATTATAGTGAGTGTGTGGGGAGAGCGTCTGATTACAGCGAGTGTGTGGGGAGACGGGCTGATTCCAGTGTGTGTGGGGAGAGGAGCTGATTACAGTGTGTGAATGGGGAGAGCGGTTGATTACAGTCAGTGTGTGTGGGGAAAGGGGCTGATTACAGTGAGTGGGTGTTGAGAGAGGGACTGATTGCAGTGAGTGTATTTGGGGAGATGGGCTGATTTCAGTGAGTGTGAAGGGGAGAGAGGCTGATTACAGTGAGGATGTGGGGACAGGGGCTGATTACAGTGAGTGTGTGTGGGGAGAGGGGCTTATTACAGTGAGTGTGAGGGCAGAGGGTCTGATTATAGTGAGTGTGTGGGGACAGGGCCTGCTTACAGTGAGTGTGAATGGGGACAGGGCTTATTACAGTGAGTGTGAAGGGAGAGGGTCTGATTACAGTGAGTATGTGGGGAGATTGGCTGATTACAGTGAGTGTATGTCTGGAGAGGGACTGATTACAGTGAGTGTGTGGGGAGAGGGTATGATTACAGTGAGTGTGTGGGGAGATGGACTGATTACAGTGAGTGTGTGTGGAGAGGGTCTGATTACAGTGAGTGTGTGGGGAGAGGAGCTGATTACAGTGTGTGAATGGGGAGAGCGGTTGATCACAGTGAGTGTGTGAGGGTTGAGGGACTGATTACAGTGAGTGTGTGTGAGGGGAGAGGGTCTGATTACAGTGAGTATGTGGGGAGATTGGCTGATTACAGTGAATGTATGTCTGGAGAGGGACTGATTACAGTGAGTGTGTGGGGAGAGGGTATGATTACAGTGAGTGTGTGGGGAGATGGACTGATTACAGTGAGTGTGTGTGGAGAGGGTCTGATTACAGTGAGTGTGTGGGGAGAGCGTCTGATTAGGGCGAGTGTGTGGGGGTTAGGGGCTGATTGCAGTGAGTGTGTTTGGGGAGAGGGGCTGATTACAGTGAGTGTGAATGGGGAGATAGACTGATTACAGTGAGTGTGAATGAGGAGAGAGGATGATTACAGTGAGAATGTGGGGACAGGGGCTGATTGCAGTGAG
The DNA here is from genome assembly GCF_017639515.1 of Carcharodon carcharias. Lineage (NCBI taxonomy): Eukaryota > Metazoa > Chordata > Chondrichthyes > Lamniformes > Lamnidae > Carcharodon > Carcharodon carcharias. The sequence continues at coordinate 43,359,646 of NC_054491.1, forward strand.
TGTGAATGGGGACAGGCGCTTATTACAGTGACTGTGAGGGGAGAGGGTCTGATTATAGTGAGTGTGTGGGGAGATTGGCTGATTAAAGTGAGTGTATGTGCGGAGAGGGACTGATTACAGTGAGTGTGTGGAGAGAGGGTATGATTACAGTGAGTGTGTGGGGAGATGGACTGATTATAGTGAGTGTGTGGGGAGAGCGTCTGATTACAGCGAGTGTGTGGGGAGACGGGCTGATACCAGTGTGTGTGGGGAGAGGAGCTGATTACAGTGTGTGAATGGGGAGAGCGGTTGATTACAGTCAGTGTGTGTGGGGAAAGGGGCTGATTACAGTGAGTGGGTGTTGAGAGAGGGACTGATTGCAGTGAGTGTATTTGGGGAGATGGGCTGATTTCAGTGAGTGTGAAGGGGGGAGAGAGGCTGATTACAGTGAGGATGTGGGGACAGGGGCTGATTACAGTGAGTGTGTGTGGGGAGAGGGGCTTATTACAGTGAGTGTGAGGGCAGAGGGTCTGATTATAGTGAGTGTGTGGGGACAGGGCCTGCTTACAGTGAGTGTGAATGGGGACAGGGCTTATTACAGTGAGTGTGAGGGGAGAGGGTCTGATTACAGTGAGTATGTGGGGAGATTGGCTGATTACAGTGAGTGTATGTCTGGAGAGGGACTGATTACAGTGAGTGTGTGGGGAGAGGGTATGATTACAGTGAGTGTGTGGGGAGATGGACTGATTACAGTGAGTGTGTGTGGAGAGGGTCTGATTACAGTGAGTGTGTGGGGAGAGGAGCTGATTACAGTGTGTGAATGGGGAGAGCGGTTGATCACAGTGAGTGTGTGAGGGTTGAGGGACTGATTACAGTGAGTGTGTGTGAGGGGAGAGGGTCTGATTACAGTGAGTATGTGGGGAGAGTTGGCTGATTACAGTGAATGTATGTCTGGAGAGGGACTGATTACAGTGAGTGTGTGGGGAGAGGGTATGATTACAGTGAGTGTGTGGGGAGATGGACTGATTACAGTGAGTGTGTGTGGAGAGGGTCTGATTACAGTGAGTGTGTGGGGAGAGCGTCTGATTACGGCGAGTGTGTGGGGTTAGGGGCTGTTTGCAGTGAGTGTGTTTGGGGAGAGGGGCTGATTACAGTGAGTGTGAATGGGGGAGATAGACTGATTACAGTGAGTGTGAATGAGGAGAGAGGATGATTACAGTGAGAATGTGGGGACAGGGGCTGATTGCAGTGAGTGTGAATGGGGACAGGCGCTTATTACAGTGACTGTGAGGGGAGAGGGTCTGATATAGTGAGTGTGTGGGGAGATTGGCTGATTAAAGTGAGTGTATGTGCGGAGAGGGACTGATTACAGTGAGTGTGTGGAGAGAGGGTATGATTACAGTGAGTGTGTGGGGAGATGGACTGATTATAGTGAGTGTGTGGGGAGAGCGTCTGATTACAGCGAGTGTGTGGGGAGACGGGCTGATTCCAGTGTGTGTGGGGAGAGGAGCTGATTACAGTGTGTGAATGGGGAGAGCGGTTGATTACAGTCAGTGTGTGTGGGGAAAGGGGCTGATTACAGTGAGTGGGTGTTGAGAGAGGGACTGATTGCAGTGAGTGTATTTGGGGAGATGGGCTGATTTCAGTGAGTGTGAAGGGGGAGAGAGGCTGATTACAGTGAGGATGTGGGGACAGGGGCTGATTACAGTGAGTGTGTGTGGGGAGAGGGGCTTATTACAGTGAGTGTGAGGGCAGAGGGTCTGATTATAGTGAGTGTGTGGGGACAGGGCCTGCTTACAGTGAGTGTGAATGGGGACAGGGCTTATTACAGTGAGTGTGAGGGGAGAGGGTCTGATTACAGTGAGTATGTGGGGAGATTGGCTGATTACAGTGAGTGTATGTCTGGAGAGGGACTGATTACAGTGAGTGTGTGGGGAGAGGGTATGATTACAGTGAGTGTGTGGGGAGATGGACTGATTACAGTGAGTGTGTGTGGAGAGGGTCTGATTACAGTGAGTGTGTGGGGAGAGGAGCTGATTACAGTGTGTGAATGGGGAGAGCGGTTGATCACAGTGAGTGTGTGAGGGGAGAGGGGCTGATTACAGTGAGTGGGTGTTGAGAGAGGGGCTGATTACAGTGAGTGTGAATAGGGAGAGAGGCTGAATACAGTGAGTGTGAGGGGAGAGGGTCTGATTATAGTGAGTGTGTGGGGAGAGGGGCTGAATATAGTGAGTGTGAGGGAGAGGGTCTGATTATAGTGAGTGTGTGGGGAGAGGGGCTGATTGCAATAAGTGTTTGTGGGGAGAGTGTCTGATTACAGTGAGTGTTTGGAGGTAGAGGGGCTGATTACAGTGAGTGTTTGTGGGAGAGAGGCTGATTACAGTGAGTGTGAATGGGGAGAGGGGCTGATTACAGTGAGTGTGTGGTGACAGGGGCTGATTAAAATGAGAATGTGGGGAGAGGAGCTGATTGCAGTGAGTGTGTTTGGGGAGAGGGGCTGATTGCAGTGAGTGTGAATGGGGAGATAGACTGATTACAGTGAGTGTGAAGGGAGAGGGGTTGATTACCGTGAGTGTGTGAGGGTTGAGGGACTGATTACAGTGAGTGTGTGTGAGGGGAGAGGGTCTGATTACAGTGAGTATGTGGGGAGATTGGCTGATTACAGTGAATGTATGTCTGGAGAGGGACTGATTACAGTGAGTGTGTGGGGAGAGGGTATGATTACAGTGAGTGTGTGGGGAGATGGACTGATTACAGTGAGTGTGTGTGGAGAGGGTCTGATTACAGTGAGTGTGTGGGGAGAGCGTCTGATTACGGCGAGTGTGTGGGGTTAGGGGCTGATTGCAGTGAGTGTGTTTGGGGAGAGGGCTGATTGCAGTGAGTGTGAATGGGGAGATAGACTGATTACAGTGAGTGTGAATGAGGAGAGAGGATGATTACAGTGAGAATGTGGGGACAGGGGCTGATTGCAGTGAGTGTGAATGGGGACAGGCGCTTATTACAGTGACTGTGAGGGGAGAGGGTCTGATTATAGTGAGTGTGTGGGGAGATTGGCTGATTAAAGTGAGTGTATGTGCGGAGAGGGACTGATTACAGTGAGTGTGTGGAGAGAGGGTATGATTACAGTGAGTGTGTGGGGAGATGGACTGATTATAGTGAGTGTGTGGGGAGAGCGTCTGATTACAGCGAGTGTGTGGGGAGACGGGCTGATACCAGTGTGTGTGGGGAGAGGAGCTGATTACAGTGTGTGAATGGGGAGAGCGGTTGATTACAGTCAGTGTGTGTGGGGAAAGGGGCTGATTACAGTGAGTGGGTGTTGAGAGAGGGACTGATTGCAGTGAGTGTATTTGGGGAGATGGGCTGATTTCAGTGAGTGTGAAGGGGGAGAGAGGCTGATTACAGTGAGGATGTGGGGACAGGGGCTGATTACAGTGAGTGTGTGTGGGGAGAGGGGCTTATTACAGTGAGTGTGAGGGCAGAGGGTCTGATTATAGTGAGTGTATGGGGACAGGGCCTGCTTACAGTGAGTGTGAATGGGGACAGGGCTTATTACAGTGAGTGTGAGGGGAGAGGGTCTGATTACAGTGAGTATGTGGGGAGATTGGCTGATTACAGTGAGTGTATGTCTGGAGAGGGACTGATTACAGTGAGTGTGTGGGGAGAGGGTATGATTACAGTGAGTGTGTGGGGAGATGGACTGATTACAGTGAGTGTGTGTGGAGAGGGTCTGATTACAGTGAGTGTGTGGGGAGAGGAGCTGATTACAGTGTGTGAATGGGGAGAGCGGTTGATCACTTTGAGTGTGTGAGGGGAGAGGGGCTGATTACAGTGAGTGGGTGTTGAGAGAGGGGCTGATTACAGTGAGTGTGAATAGGGAGAGAGGCTGAATACAGTGAGTGTGAGGGGAGAGGGTCTGATTATAGTGAGTGTGTGGGGAGAGGGGCTGAATATAGTGAGTGTGAGGGGAGAGGGTCTGATTATAGTGAGTGTGTGGGGAGAGGGGCTGATTGCAATAAGTGTTTGTGGGGAGAGCGTCTGATTACAGTGAGTGTTTGGAGGTAGAGGGGCTGATTACAGTGAGTGTTTGTGGGGAGAGAGGCTGATTACTGTGAGTGTGAATGGGGAGAGGGGCTGATTACAGTGAGTGCATGAGGGGAGAGGGACTAATTACAGTGAATGTGTGTGAGGGAAGAGAGGATGATTAGAGTGAGTGTGTGGGGGAGAGGGTCTGATTACAGTGAGTGTGTGTGGGGAGGGGCCTGTTTACAGTGAGTGTTTGTGAGGGGAGAGGGGCTGATTACAGTGAGTGTGTGGGAGGAGAGGGGCTGATAAGAGTGAGTTTGTGTGGAGAGAGGCTGATTAAAGTGAGTTTGTTGGGGGGAGGGGCTGATTACAGTGAGTGTGTGGGGAGAGGTTATGATTACCGTTAGTGTGAATGGGGAGAGGAGCTGATTACAGTGAGTGTGCGGGGGGAGAGGGACTGATTACAATGATTGTGAATGGGGAGAGGAGCTGATTACAGTGAGTGTGTGGGGAGAGTGGCTGACTACAATGAGTGTGTTGTGAGAGGGGCTGATTACAGTAAGTGTGTGAGGGGAGAGGGGCAGATTACAGTGAGTGTGTGTGGGGAGAGGGGCAGATTACAGTGAGTGTGTGTGGGGAGAGTGGCTGATTACAGTGAGTGTGTGAGGGGAGAGGGGCAGATTACAGTGAGTGTGTGTGGGGAGAGGGGCTGATTAGAGTGAGTCTGTGTGGGGAGAGGTGCTGATTACACTGAGTGTGTGCGAGGGGAGAGGGACTGATTACAGTTAATGTGTGTGGGGAGAGGGGCTGATTACATTGAGTGTGCAGGGAGAGATGCTGATTATAGTGGGTGTGTGTGGAGACAGGCTGATTACCGTGAGTGTGTGTGGGGAGAGGGGCTGATTACCATGAATGTGTGGGGAGAGCGGTTGATTACCGTGAGTGTCTTTGGGGAGAGGGGCAGATTACAGTGGGTGTGTGGGGAGAGAGGCTGATTACAGTGAGTGTGTGTGGGGAGAGGGGCTGATTACAGTGAGTGTGTGTTGGGAGAGGGGCTGATTATAGTGAGTGTGAATGGGGAGAGGGGCGGATTACAGTGAGTGTTAATGGGGAGAGAACCTGATTACAGTGAGTGTGAGGGGAGAGGGTCTGATTAAAGTGAGTGTGTGGGAACAGGGGCTGATTAAAGTGAGTGTGTGTGGGGAGAGGGACTGATTTCAGAGAGTGTCTATGAGGGAGAGGGACTGATTGCAGTGACTGTGTGTGGGGTGATTGGCTGATTACATTGAGTGTATGTGTGGAGAGGGGCTGATTACAGTGAGTGTGTGGGGTTAGGGGCTGATTACAGTGAGTGTGTGGGGAGAGGGACTGATTTCAGAGAGTGTCTATGTGGGGAGAGGGACTGATTGCAGTGAGTGTGTGTGGGGTGATTGGCTGATTACATTGAGTGTATGTGTGGAGAGGGGCTGATTACAGTGAGTGTGTGGGGTGAGGGTATGATTACAGTGAGTGTGTGTGGAGAGGGTCTGATTACAGTGATTGTGTGGGGACAGCATCTGATTACAGTGAGTGTGTGGGGAGAGGGGCTGATTCCAGTGTGTGTGGGGAGAGGAGCTGATTACAGTGTGTGAATGGGGAGAGCGTTTGATTACACTGAGGGTGTATGAGGAGAGGGGCTGATTACAGTGAGTGGGTGTTGAGAGAGGGACTGATTGTAGTGAGTGTGAATGGGGAGATGGGCTGATTACAGTGAGTGTGAATGGGGAGAGAGGCTGATTACAGTGAGAATGTGGGGAAATGGGCTGATTACAATGAGTTTGTGGGGAGAGGGTCTGATTACAGTGAATGTGTGGGGAGAGGGTCTGATTACAGTGAATGTGTGGGGAGAGGGTCTGATTACAGTGAGTGTTTGTGGGGAGAGCGGCTGATTACAGTGAGTGTGTGGCGACAGGGGCTGATTGCAGTGATTGTGTGAGTGGACCTGGGCTGATTACAGTCAGTCTGTGTGTGGAGAGTGGCTGATTACACTGAGTGTATGTGAGGGGAGAGGGAGTGATTACAGTTAGTGTGTGGGGAGAGAGGCTAATTACAGTGAGTGTGCGGGCAGAGGTGCTGATTATAGTGAGTGTGTGAGGGGAGAGGGGCTGATTACCGTGAGTGTGTGGTGAGAGAGGCTGACTACAATGAGTGTGTGTGGGGAGAGGGGCTGATTACATTGACTGTGTTTGGGGAGAGGGGCTGATTACAGTGAGTGTGTGGGTTGAGGGGGGGCTGATCACATGAGTGTGTGTCGGGAGAGTGGCTGATTACATTGAGTTTGCGGGGAGAGGGGCTGATTACAGTGTGTGTGGGGAGAGGAGGCGATAACAATGTGTCAAAGGGGAGAGGGGTTGATTACAGTGAGTGTGTTTGGGGCCAGGGGCTGATTACAGTGAGTGTGTGTGCTGAGAAGGGCTGATTGCAGTGAGTGTATGAGGGGACATGGGCTGATTACAGTGAGTGTGTGTGGGGAGAGGGGCTGATTACAGTGACTGTCTGTGGAGAGGGGCTGATTATAGTTCATGTGAATGGGGAGAGGGGCTGATTACAGTGAGTGTGAGGGCTGATGGTCTGATTACAGTGAGTGTGTGGAGACAGGGGCTGATTACAGCGAGTGTGAATGGGGACAGGCGCTTATTACAGTGACTGTGAGGGGAGAGGGTCTGATTATAGTGAGTGTGTGGGGAGATTGGCTGATTAAAGTGAGTGTATGTGCGGAGAGGGACTGATTACAGTGAGTGTGTGGAGAGAGGGTATGATTACAGTGAGTGTGTGGGGAGATGGACTGATTACAGTGAGTGTGTGTGGAGAGGGTCTGATTACAGTGAGTGTGTGGGGAGAGGAGCTGATTACAGTGTGTGAATGGGGAGAGCGGTTGATTACAGTCAGTGTGTGTGGGGAAAGGGGCTGATTACAGTGAGTGGGTGTTGAGAGAGGGACTGATTGCAGTGAGTGTATTTGGGGAGATGGGCTGATTTCAGTGAGTGTGAAGGGGGAGAGAGGCTGATTACAGTGAGGATGTGGGGACAGGGGCTGATTACAGTGAGTGTGTGTGGGGAGAGGGGCTTATTACAGTGAGTGTGAGGGCAGAGGGTCTGATTATAGTGAGTGTGTGGGAACAGGGCCTGCTTACAGTGAGTGTGAATGGGGACAGGGCTTATTACAGTGAGTGTGAGGGGAGAGGGTCTGATTACAGTGAGTATGTGGGGAGATTGGCTGATTACAGTGAGTGTATGTCTGGAGAGGGACTGATTACAGTGAGTGTGTGGGGAGAGGGTATGATTACAGTGAGTGTGTGGGGAGATGGACTGATTACAGTGTGTGAATGGGGAGAGCGGTTGATCACAGTGAGTGTGTGAGGGGAGAGGGGCTGATTACAGTGAGTGGGTGTTGAGAGAGGGGCTGATTACAGTGAGTGTGAATAGGGAGAGAGGCTGAATACAGTGAGTGTGTGGGGAGAGGGTCTGATTATAGTGAGTGTGTGGGGAGAGGGGCTGAATATAGTGAGTGTGAGGGGAGAGGGTCTGATTATAGTGAGTGTGTGGGGAGAGGGGCTGATTACAATAAGTGTTTGTGGGGAGAGTGTCTGATTACAGTGAGTGTTTGGAGGTAGAGGGGCTGATTACAGTGAGTGTTTGTGGGGAGAGAGGCTGATTACAGTGAGTGTGAATGGGGAGAGGGGCTGATTACAGTGAGTGTGTGGTGACAGGGGCTGATTAAAATGAGAATGTGGGGAGAGGAGCTGATTGCAGTGAGTGTGTTTGGGGAGAGGGGCTGATTGCAGTGAGTGTGAATGGGGAGATAGTCTGATTACCGTGAGTGTGTGAGGGTTGAGGGACTGATTACAGTGAGTGTGTGTGAGGGGAGAGGGTCTGATTACAGTGAGTATGTGGGGAGATTGGCTGATTACAGTGAATGTATGTCTGGAGAGGGACTGATTACAGTGAGTGTGTGGGGAGAGGGTATGATTACAGTGAGTGTGTGGGGAGATGGACTGATTACAGTGAGTGTGTGTGGAGAGGGTCTGATTACAGTGAGTGTGTGGGGAGAGCGTCTGATTACGGCGAGTGTGTGGGGTTAGGGGCTGATTGCAGTGAGTGTGTTTGGGGAGAGGGGCTGATTGCAGTGAGTGTGAATGGGGAGATAGACTGATTACAGTGAGTGTGAATGAGGAGAGAGGATGATTACAGTGAGAATGTGGGGACAGGGGCTGATTGCAGTGAGTGTGAATGGGGACAGGCGCTTATTACAGTGACTGTGAGGGGAGAGGGTCTGATTATAGTGTGTGTGTGGGGAGATTGGCTGATTAAAGTGAGTGTATGTGCGGAGAGGGACTGATTACAGTGAGTGTGTGGAGAGAGGGTATGATTACAGTGAGTGTGTGGGGAGATGGACTGATTATAGTGAGTGTGTGGGGAGAGCGTCTGATTACAGCGAGTGTGTGGGGAGACGGGCTGATTCCAGTGTGTGTGGGGAGAGGAGCTGATTACAGTGTGTGAATGGGGAGAGCGGTTGATTACAGTCAGTGTGTGTGGGGAAAGGGGCTGATTACAGTGAGTGGGTGTTGAGAGAGGGACTGATTGCAGTGAGTGTATTTGGGGAGATGGGCTGATTTCAGTGAGTGTGAAGGGGGAGAGAGGCTGATTACAGTGAGGATGTGGGGACAGGGGCTGATTACAGTGAGTGTGTGTGGGGAGAGGGGCTTATTACAGTGAGTGTGAGGGCAGAGGGTCTGATTATAGTGAGTGTGTGGGGACAGGGCCTGCTTACAGTGAGTGTGAATGGGGACAGGGCTTATTACAGTGAGTGTGAAGGGAGAGGGTCTGATTACAGTGAGTATGTGGGGAGATTGGATGATTACAGTGAGTGTATGTGTGGAGAGGGACTGATTACAGTGAGTGTGTGGGGAGAGGGTATGATTACAGTGAGTGTGTGGGGAGATGGACTGATTACAGTGAGTGTGTGTGGAGAGGGTCTGATTACAGTGAGTGTGTGGGGAGAGGAGCTGATTACAGTGTGTGAATGGGGAGAGCGGTTGATCACAGTGAGTGTGTGAGGGTTGAGGGACTGATTACAGTGAGTGTGTGTGAGGGGAGAGGGTCTGATTACAGTGAGTATGTGGGGAGATTGGCTGATTACAGTGAATGTATGTCTGGAGAGGGACTGATTACAGTGAGTGTGTGGGGAGAGGGTATGATTACAGTGAGTGTGTGGGGAGATGGACTGATTACAGTGAGTGTGTGTGGAGAGGGTCTGATTACAGTGAGTGTGTGGGGAGAGCGTCTGATTACGGCGAGTGTGTGGGGTTAGGGGCTGATTGCAGTGAGTGTGTTTGGGGAGAGGGGCTGATTACAGTGAGTGTGAATGGGGAGATAGACTGATTACAGTGAGTGTGAATGAGGAGAGAGGATGATTACAGTGAGAATGTGGGGACAGGGGCTGATTGCAGTGAGTGTGAATGGGGACAGGCGCTTATTACAGTGACTGTGAGGGGAGAGGGTCTGATTATAGTGAGTGTGTGGGGAGATTGGCTGATTAAAGTGAGTGTATGTGCGGAGAGGGACTGATTACAGTGAGTGTGTGGAGAGAGGGTATGATTACAGTGAGTGTGTGGGGAGATGGACTGATTATAGTGAGTGTGTGTGGAGAGGGTCTGATTACAGCGAGTGTGTGGGGAGACGGGCTGATACCAGTGTGTGTGGGGAGAGGAGCTGATTACAGTGTGTGAATGGGGAGAGCGGTTGATTACAGTCAGTGTGTGTGGGGAAAGGGGCTGATTACAGTGAGTGGGTGTTGAGAGAGGGACTGATTGCAGTGAGTGTATTTGGGGAGATGGGCTGATTTCAGTGAGTGTGAAGGGGGAGAGAGGCTGATTACAGTGAGGATGTGGGGACAGGGGCTGATTACAGTGAGTGTGTGTGGGGAGAGGGGCTTATTACAGTGAGTGTGAGGGCAGAGGGTCTGATTATAGTGAGTGTGTGGGGACAGGGCCTGCTTACAGTGAGTGTGAATGGGGACTGGGCTTATTACAGTGAGTGTGAGGGGAGAGGGTCTGATTACAGTGAGTATGTGGGGAGATTGGCTGATTACAGTGAGTGTATGTCTGGAGAGGGACTGATTACAGTGAGTGTGTGGGGAGAGGGTATGATTACAGTGAGTGTGTGGGGAGATGGACTGATTACAGTGAGTGTGTGTGGAGAGGGTCTGATTACAGTGAGTGTGTGGGGAGAGGAGCTGATTACAGTGTGTGAATGGGGAGAGCGGTTGATCACAGTGAGTGTGTGAGGGTTGAGGGACTGATTACAGTGAGTGTGTGTGAGGGGAGAGGGTCTGATTACAGTGAGTATGTGGGGAGATTGGCTGATTACAGTGAATGTATGTCTGGAGAGGGACTGATTACAGTGAGTGTGTGGGGAGAGGGTATGATTACAGTGAGTGTGTGGGGAGATGGACTGATTACAGTGAGGGTGTGTGGAGAGGGTCTGATTACAGTGAGTGTGTGGGGAGAGCGTCTGATTACGGCGAGTGTGTGGGGTTAGGGGCTGTTTGCAGTGAGTGTGTTTGGGGAGAGGGGCTGATTACAGTGAGTGTGAATGGGGAGATAGACTGATTACAGTGAGTGTGAATGAGGAGAGAGGATGATTACAGTGAGAATGTGGGGACAGGGGCTGATTGCAGTGAGTGTGAATGGGGACAGGCGCTTATTACAGTGACTGTGAGGGGAGAGGGTCTGATTATAGTGAGTGTGTGGGGAGATTGGCTGATTAAAGTGAGTGTATGTGCGGAGAGGGACTGATTACAGTGAGTGTGTGGAGAGAGGGTATGATTACAGTGAGTGTGTGGGGAGATGGACTGATTATAGTGAGTGTGTGGGGAGAGCGTCTGATTACAGCGAGTGTGTGGGGAGACGGGCTGATTCCAGTGTGTGTGGGGAGAGGAGCTGATTACAGTGTGTGAATGGGGAGAGCGGTTGATTACAGTCAGTGTGTGTGGGGAAAGGGGCTGATTACAGTGAGTGGGTGTTGAGAGAGGGACTGATTGCAGTGAGTGTATTTGGGGAGATGGGCTGATTTCAGTGAGTGTGAAGGGGGAGAGAGGCTGATTACAGTGAGGATGTGGGGACAGGGGCTGATTACAGTGAGTGTGTGTGGGGAGAGGGGCTTATTACAGTGAGTGTGAGGGCAGAGGGTCTGATTATAGTGAGTGTGTGGGGACAGGGCCTGCTTACAGTGAGTGTGAATGGGGACAGGGCTTATTACAGTGAGTGTGAGGGGAGAGGGTCTGATTACAGTGAGTATGTGGGGAGATTGGCTGATTACAGTGAGTGTATGTCTGGAGAGGGACTGATTACAGTGAGTGTGTGGGGAGAGGGTATGATTACAGTGAGTGTGTGGGGAGATGGACTGATTACAGTGAGTGTGTGTGGAGAGGGTCTGATTACAGTGAGTGTGTGGGGAGAGGAGCTGATTACAGTGTGTGAATGGGGAGAGCGGTTGATCACAGTGAGTGTGTGAGGGGAGAGGGGCTGATTACAGTGAGTGGGTGTTGAGAGAGGGGCTGATTACAGTGAGTGTGAATAGGGAGAGAGGCTGAATACAGTGAGTGTGAGGGGAGAGGGTCTGATTATAGTGAGTGTGTGGGGAGAGGGGCTGAATATAGTGAGTGTGAGGGGAGAGGGTCTGATTATAGTGAGTGTGTGGGGAGAGGGGCTGATTGCAATAAGTGTTTGTGGGGAGAGTGTCTGATTACAGTGAGTGTTTGGAGGTAGAGGGGCTGATTACAGTGAGTGTTTGTGGGGAGAGACGCTGATTACAGTGAGTGTGAATGGGGAGAGGGGCTGATTACAGTGAGTGTGTGGTGACAGGGGCTGATTAAAATGAGAATGTGGGGAGAGGAGCTGATTGCAGTGAGTGTGTTTGGGGAGAGGGGCTGATTGCAGTGAGTGTGAATGGGGAGATAGACTGATTACAGTGAGTGTGAAGGGAGAGGGGTTGATTACCGTGAGTGTGTGAGGGTTGAGGGACTGATTACAGTGAGTGTGTGTGAGGGGAGAGGGTCTGATTACAGTGAGTATGTGGGGAGATTGGCTGATTACAGTGAATGTATGTCTGGAGAGGGACTGATTACAGTGAGTGTGTGGGGAGAGGGTATGATTACAGTGAGTGTGTGGGGAGATGGACTGATTACAGTGAGTGTGTGTGGAGAGGGTCTGATTACAGTGAGTGTGTGGGGAGAGCGTCTGATTATGGTGAGTGTGTGGGGTTAGGGGCTGATTGCAGTGAGTGTGTTTGGGGAGAGGGGCTGATTGCAGTGAGTGTGAATGGGGAGATAGACTGATTACAGTGAGTGTGAATGAGGAGAGAGGATGATTACAGTGAGAATGTGGGGACAGGGGCTGATTGCAGTGAGTTTCTGGGGAGAGGGTCTGATTACAGTGCGTGTGTGTGGGGAGAGGGGCTGATTACAGTGAATGTACGTGGGGAGAGTGGCTTATTGCAGTGAGTGAGAATGGGGAGAGGGGCTGATTACCATGAGTGGGTGGGGACAGGGGCTGATTACAGTAAGTGTGAGGGGAGAGGGGTTGATTACCGTGAGTGTGTGAGGGTTGAGGGACTGATTACAGTGAGTGTGTGTGAGGGGAGAGGGGCTGATTACAGTGAGTGTGTGAGGGAGAGGCGTTGATTACAGTGAGTGTGTGTGGGGACAGGGGCGGATTACAGTGAGTGTGTTTGGGGAGAGTGGCTGATTACAGTGAGTGTGTGTGGGGGAGAGCGGTTGATTACAATGCGTGTGGGTATGGGGTGAGGGTCTGATTACAGTGCGTGGGTGTGGGAAGAGGGGCTGATTACAGTGAATTTGTGTGAGGGGATAGAGTCTGCTAACTGTGTGTGTGTGTGCAGAGAGGGGCTGACTACAGTGAGTGTGTATGGGGAGAGGGGCTGAATACAGTGAGTGTGAGGGGAGAGTGTCTGATTATAGTGAGTGTGTGGGGAGAGGGTCTGATTACAATGAGTGTGTGGGGAGAGAGGCAGATTACAGTGAGTGTGTGGGGAGAGGGGCTGAATACAGTGAGTGTGAGGGGAGAGCGTCTGATTATAGTGAGTGTGTGGGGAGAGGGGCTGATTACAATGAGTGTGTGGGGAGAGAGGCTGATTACCCTGAGTACGTCGTGAGAGAGGCTGATTACTGTGAGTGTGTTTGGGGAGAGGGGCTGATTACAGTGAGTGTGTGGGGTGAGAGGGGCTGATTACATGAGTGTGTGTCAGGAGAGTGGCTGATTACAGTGAATTTGTGTGAGGGGATAGAGTCTGCTAACTGTGTGTGTGTGTGCAGAGAGGGGCTGACTACAGTGAGTGTGTATGGGGAGAGGGGCTGAATACAGTGAGTGTGAGGGGAGAGTGTCTGATTATAGTGAGTGTGTGGGGAGAGGGGCTGATTACAATGAGTGTGTGGGGAGAGAGGCTGATTACAGTGAGTGTGTGGGGAGAGGGGCTGAATACAGTGAGTGTGAGGGGAGAGCGTCTGATTATAGTGAGTGTGTGGGGAGAGGGGCTGATTACAATGAGTGTGTGGGGAGAGAGGCTGATTACCCTGAGTACGTCGTGAGAGAGGCTGATTACTGTGATTGTGTTTGGGGAGAGGGGCTGATTACAGTGAGTGTGTGGGGTGAGAGGGGCTGATTACATGAGTGTGTGTCAGGAGAGTGGCTGATTACAGTGAGTTTGAGGGGAGAGGGGCTGATTACAGTGTGTGTGGGGAGAGGAGGTGATTACAGTGTGTCAAAGGGGAGAGGGGTTGATTATAGTGAGTGTGTTTGGGGAGAAGGGCTGATTACAGTGATTCTGTGTGGGGAGAGGGGCTGATTACACTGAGTGTATGTGAGGGGAGAGGGACTGATTTCAGTTAGTGTGTGTGGGGAGAGGGGCTGATTAGAGTTAGTTTGAGGGGAGAGGGGCTGATTAAAGCGAGTGTGTGTGGAGAGGGGCTAATTACAGTGAGTGTGTGGCGAGAGATGCTGATTATAGTAACTGCGTGTGGGGAGATGGGCTGATTACAGTGAGTGTGTGTGGGGAGAGGGTCTGATTACAGTGAGTGTGAGTGGGGAGAGGGGCTGATTACCATGAGAGTATTTGGGGAGAGGGGCTGATTACAGTGAGTGTGTGTGGGGAGAGGGTCTGATTACCATGAGAGTATTTGGGGAGAGGGGCTGATTACAGTGAGTGTGAGTGGGGAGAGGGGCTGATTACAGTGAGTGTGAGTGGGGAGAGGGGCTGATTACAGTGAGTGTGAGTGGGGAGAGGGGCTGATTAGAGTTATTTTGAGGGGAGAGGGGCTGATTAGAGTTATTTTGAGGGGAGAGGGGCTAGTTACAGTGAGTGTGTGGGGAGAGATGCTGATTATAGTAACTGTGTTTGGGGAGAAGGGGCTCATTACCGTGAGTGTGTGAATGGGGAGATGGGCTGATTAGAGTGAGTGTGTGTAGGGAGAGGGTCTGATTACCGTGAGTGTATTTGGGGAGAGGGGCTGATTACGGTGACTGTCTGTGGAGAGGGGCTGATTATAGTGAATGTGAATGGGGAGAGTGGCTGATTACAGTGAGTGTGAGGGCAGAGAGTCTGATTATAGTGAGTGCGTGGGGACAGGGGCTGCTTACAGTGAGTGTGAGGGGAGATTGGCTGATTACAGTGAGTGTATGTCTGGAGAGGGACTGATTACAGTGAGTGTGTGGGGAGTGCGTCTGATTACAGCGAGTGTGTGGGGTTAGGGGCTGATTGCAGTGAGTGTGTGGGGAGAGGAGCTGATTATAGAGAGTGTGTGAGGGGAGAGGGGCTGATTACCGTGAGTGCGTCGTGAGAGAGGGGCTGATTTCAGTGAGTGTGAATGGGGAGAGGGGCTGAATACAGTGAGTGTGAGGGGAGAGGGTGGGATTATAGTGAGTGTGTGGGGTTAGGGGCTGATTACAGTGAGTGTGTGGGGAGAGAGGGGCTGATTACAGTGAGTGTGTGTGGAGAGAGGGGCTGATTATAGTGAGTGTGTGGGGAGAGAGGGGCTGATTACAGTGAGTGTGTGGGGAGAGGGGTTGATTACAGTGTGTGTGGCGAGAGGAGATGATTACAGTGTATGAATGGGGAGAGCGGTTGATTACAGTGAGTGTGTGTTGAGAGAGGGGCTGATTACAGTGAGTGTGTGTTGAGAGAGGGGCTGATTACAGTGAGTGTGAATGGGGAGTGGGTCTGAAAACAGTGAGTGTGAGGGGAGAGGTTCTGATTATAGTGTGTGTGTGGGGAGAGGGGCTGATTACAATAATTGTTTGTGGGGAGAGTGTCTGATTACAGTGAGTGTTTGGGGGTAGAGGGACTGATTACAGTGAGTGTTTGTGGGGAGAGAGGCTGATTACAGTGAGTGTGTATGGGGAGAGGGGCTGAATACAGTGAGTGTGAGGGGAGAGCGTCTGATTATAGTGAGTGTGTGGGGAGAGAGGCTAATTACAATGAGTGTGTGGGGAGAGAGGCTGATTATAGTGAGTGTGTGAGGGGAGAGGGGCTGATTACAGTGAGTGTGTGGGGTGAGAGGGGCTGATTACATGAGTGTGTGTCAGGAGAGTGGCTGATTACAGTGAGTTTGAGGGGAGAGGGGCTGATTACAGTGTGTGTGGGGAGAGGAGGAGATTACAGTGTGTCAAAGGGGAGAGGGGTTGATTATAGTGAGTGTGTTTGGGGAGAAGGGCTGATTACAGTGATTCTGTGTGTGGAGAGGGGCTGATTACACTGAGTGTATGTGAGGGGAGAGGGACTGATTACAGTTAGTGTGTGTGGGGAGAGGGGCTGATTAGAGTTAGTTTGAGGGGAGAGGGGCTGATTAAAGCGAGTGTGTGTGGAGAGGGGCTAATTACAGTGAGTGTGTGGCGAGAGATGCTGATTATAGTAACTGTGTCTGGGGAGAAGTGGCTGATTACTGTGAGTGTGCGAGGGGAGATGGGCTGATTACCATGAGAGTATTTGGGGAGAGGGGCCGATTACAGTGGGTGTGTGGGGAGAAGGGCTGATTACAGTGAGTGCGTGTGGGGAGAGGGGCTGATTACAGTGAGTGCGTGTGGGGAGAGGGGCTGATTACATTGAGTGTGATTGGGGAGAGGGGCTGATTACAGTTAATGTGAATGGGGAGAGGGGCTGATTACAGTGAGTGTGAGTGGGGAGAGGGGCTGATTACAGTGAGTGTGAGTGGGGAGAGGGGCTGATTAGAGTTATTTTGAGGGGAGAGGGGCTAGTTACAGTGAGTGTGTGGGGAGAGATGCTGATTATAGTAACTGTTTGGGGAGAAGGGGCTCATTACCGTGAATGTGTGAATGGGGAAATGGGCTGATTAGAGTGAGTGTGTGTAGGGAGAGGGTCTGATTACCGTGAGTGTATTTGGGGAGAGGGGCTGATTACAGTGACTGTGGAGAGGGGCTGATTATAGTGAATGTGAATGGGGAGAGTGGCTGATTACAGTGAGTGTGAGGGCAGAGAGTCTGATTATAGTGAGTGTGTGGGGACAGGGGCTGCTTACAGTGAGTGTGAGGGGAGATTGGCTGATTACAGTGAGTGTATGTCTGGAGAGGGTCTGATTAAATTGAGTGTGTGGGGAGAGCGTCTGATTACAGTGAGTGTGTGGGGTTAGGGGCTGATTACAGTGAGTGTGTGGGGAGAGGAGCTGATTACAGTGTGTTAATGGGGAGAGCGTTTGATTGCAGTGAGTGTGTGAGGGGACAGTGCCTGATTACAGTGAGTGGGTGTTGAGAGAGGGGCTGATTTCAGTGAGTGCGAATGGGGAGAGGGGCTGAATACAGTGAGTGTGAGGGGAGAGGGTCTGATTATAGTGAGTGTGTGGGGTTAGGGGCTGATTACAGTGAGTGTGTGGGGAGAGGGGCTGATTACAGGGAGTGTGTGTGGGGAGAGGGGCTGATTACAGTGACTGTCTGTGGAGAGGGGCTTATTATAGTTAATGTGAATGGGGGAGGGGCTGATTACAGTGAGTGTGAATGGGGAGAGGGGCTGATTACAGTGAGTGTGAGGGCTGATGGTCTGATTACAGTGAGTGTGTGGGGACAGGGGCTGATTACAGTGAGTGTGAATGGGGCAGGCACTTATGACAGTGAGTGTGAGGGGAGAGGGTCTGATTACTATGAGTGTGTGGGGAGATTGGCTGATTACAGTGAGTGTATGTGCGGAGAGGGACTGATTACAGTCAGTGTGTGGGGAGAGGGTATGATTAAAGTGAGTGTGTGGGGAGATGGACTGATTACATTGAGTGTGTGTGGAGAGGGTCTGATTATATTGAGTGTGTGGGGAGAGGAGCTGATTACAGTGTGTGAATGGGGAGAGCGGTTGATTACAGTGAGTGTGTGAGGGGAGAGGGTCTGATTATAGTGATTGTGTGGGGTTAGGGGCTGATTACAGTGAGTGTGTGGGGAGAGAGGGGCTGATTACAGTGAGTGTGTGGGGAGAGGGGTTGATTACAGTGTGTGTGGCGAGAGGAGATGATTACAGTGTATGAATGGGGAGAGCGGTTGATTACAGTGAGTGTGTGTTGAGAGAGGGGCTGATTACAGTGAGTGTGAATGGGGAGTGGGTCTGAAAACAGTGAGTGTGAGGGGAGAGGTTCTGATTATAGTGTGTGTGTGGGGAGAGGGGCTGATTACAATAATTGTTTGTGGGGAGAGTGTCTGATTACAGTGAGTGTTTGGGGGTAGAGGGACTGATTACAGTGAGTGTTTGTGGGGAGAGAGGCTGATTACAGTGAGTGTGAATGGGGAGAGGGGCTGATTACAGTGAGTGTGTGGTGACAGGGGCTGATTACAATGAGAGTGTGGGGAGAGGGGCTGATTGCAGTGAGTGTGTTTGGGGAGAGGGGCTGATTGCAGTGAGTGTGAATGGGGAGATGGGCTGATTACAGTGAGTGTGAATGAGGAGAGAGGCTGATTACAGTGAGAATGTGGGGACAGGGGCTGATTACAGTGAGTTTGTTGGGAGAGGGTCTGATCACAGAAGTGTGTGTGGGGAGAGGGGCTGATTACAGTGAGTAAGAATGGGGAGAGGGGCTGACTACAATGAGTGGGTGGGGACAGGGGCTGATTACACTAAGTGTGTGGGAAGTGGGGTTGATTACAGTGAGTGTGTGGGGAGAGGGTCTGATTACAGTGAGTGTGTGTGTGTGGTGAGGGACTGATTACAGTGAGTGTGTGTGAGGGCAGAATGACTGATTACAGTGAGTGTGTGTGAGGTGAGAGGGGCTGATGACAGTGAGTGTGTGAGGGGAGAGAGTCTGCTAACCGTGTGTGTGTGGGGGGAGAGGGGCTGACTACAGAGAGTGTGAATGGGGAGCGGGGCTGAATACTGTGAGTGTGAGGGGAGAGGGTCTGATTATAGTGAGTGTGTGGTGACAGGGGCTGATTACAGTGAATGTGAATGGGGAGAGGGGCTGATTACAGTGAGTTTGTGGGGAGAGGGTTTGATTACAGTGAGTGTGTGTGGGGAGAGGCGCTGATTACAGTGAGTGTGAAAGGGGAGAGGGGCTGATGACAGTGAGTGTGAATGGGGAGAGGGGCTGATTACAGTGAGTGTGAATGGGGAGAGGGGCTGATAACAGTGAGTGTGTGTGGCGACAGGGGCTGATTACAGTGAGAGTGTGGGGAGAGGGGCTGATTGCAGTGAGTGTGTTTGCGAAGAGGAGCTGATTGCAGTGAGTGTGAATGGGGAGATGGGCTGATTACAGTGAGTGTGAATGTGGAGAGAGGCTGATTACAGTGAGAATGTGGAGACAGTAGCTGCTTACAGTGAGTTTGTGGGGAGAGTGTCTGATTACAGTGAGTGTGCGTGGCGAGAGTGGCTGATTACAGTGAGTGTGTGTGGGGAGAGGTGCTGATTACAGAGGGTGTGTCGGGTAGGTGAGCTGATTACAGTGAGTGTGTGGGGAAACGGACGGATTACAGTGAGTATGGGGGGGGGGGAAGGGGGTGATGACAGTGAGTGTGTGTGGGGAGAGGAGCTGATTACAGTGAGTGTGAATGGGGACAGGGTCTGATTATAGTGAGTGTGTGTTGAGAGAGGGGCTGATTACAGAGAGTGTGTGAGGGGACATGCACTGATTACAGTGAGTCTATGAGGGGAGAGGGGCTGGTTACACTGAGTGTGTGTGAGGGGAGAGGGGCTGATTACAGTGAGTGTGTGTGGGGAGAGGGGCTGATTAGAGTGAGTTTGAGGGGAGAGTGGCTGATTACAGTGAGTGTGTGTGGGGAGAGGAGCTGATTACAGTGAGTGTGTGGGGAGAGGGGCTGATTACAGTGAGTGTGTGGGGAGAGGGGCTGATTACAGTGAGTGTGTGGGGAGAGGGGCTAATTACAGAGAGTGTATGAGGGGAGAGGAGCTAATTACAGTGAGTGTGTGGGAGAGGTGCTAATTACAGTGAGTGCATGAGGGGAGAGGGGCTAATTACAGTGAATGTGTGTGAGGGAAGAGGGGATGATTACAGTGAGTGTGTGCAGGGCGGGGGTGTTTACAGTAAGTGTGAGTGAGGGGAGAGGGGCTGGTTACAGTGAATGTGTGGGGGGGAGGGGCTTATAAGAGTGAGTGTGTGGGGAGAGAGGGGCTGATTAGTCTGAGTTTGAGGGGAGAGGAGCTGATTACAGTGTGTGTGTGGGGAGAAGGGCTGATTACAGTGAGTGTGTGGGGAGAAGGGCTGATTACAGTGTGTGTGTGGGGAGAAGGGCTGATTACAGTGAGTGTGTGTGGGGAGAGGGACTAATTATAGTGAGTGTGTGGGGAGAGGGGCTGATTACACTGAGTGTGTGAGGAGAGAGTGGCTGATTACAGTGAGTGTGTGGGGAGAGAGTGGCTGATTACAGTGAGTGTGTGAGGAGAGAGTGGCTGATTACAGTGAGTGTGTGGGGAGAGGGACTGATTACAGTGAGAGTGTGGGGGGTGAGTGGTTGATTAAAGTGAGTGTGTGTGTGCGGTGAGGGACAGATTACAGTGAGTGTTTGTGAGGAGGCCGGGACTGATTACAGTGAGTGTGTGTGAGGGCAGAATGACTGATTAAAGTGAGTGTGTGTGAGGTGAGAGGGGCTGATTACAGTGAGTGTGTGTGAGGGCAGAATGACTGATTATAGTGAGTGTGTGTGGGGAGAGGGGCTGATTACAGTGAGTGTGTGGAGTGAGGGCCTGATTACCATGAGTGTGTGGGGAAAGGGGCTGATTACATTGAGTATGTGAGGAGAGAGTGGCTGATTGCCGTGAGTGTGTTTGGGGAGAGGGGCTGCTTACAGTGAGTGTATGAGTGGAGAGGGGCTGATTACAGTGCATGTGTGAGGAGAGGGGCTAATTACAGAGAGTGTATGAGGGGAGAGGAGCTAATTACAGTGAGTGTGTGTGGAGAGGGACTGATTACAGTGAGTGTGTGGGGAGAGAGTATGATTACAGTGAGTGTTTGGGGAGATGGACTGGTTACAGTGAGTGTGTGGGGAGAGGGTCTGATTACAGTGAGTGTGTGGGGAGAGGGGCTGATTACAGTGAGTGTGTGGGGAGAAGGTCTGATTACAGTGAGTGTGTGAGGAGAGAGTGGCTGATTACAGTGAGTGTGTGGGGAGTGTGTCTGATTATAGTGAGTGTGTGGAGTGAGGGCCTGATTACAGTGAGTGTGTGTGGGGAGGGGCTTGTTTACAGTGAGTGTGAGTGAGGGGAGAGGGGCTGGTTACAGTGAGTGTGTGGGGGCGAGGGGCTGATTAGAGTGAGTTAGTGTGGAGAGGGGCTGATTAAAATGAGTGTGTTGAGGGTAGGGACTGATTACATTGATGTTGAATGGGGAGAGGTGATGACTACAGTGAGTGTGTGGGGAGAGGAGCTGATTAACGTGAGTGTGTGGTGATAGAGGCTGACTACAGTGAGTGAGTGTGGGGAGAGGAGCTGTTTACCATGAGTGTGTTTGGGGAGAGGGGCTGCTTACCGTGAGTGTGTTTGGGGAGAGGGGCTGATTACATTGAGTGTGTGTGGGGAGAGTAGCTGATTACAGTGTGTGTGTGTGGGGAGACGGGCTGATTACAGTGAATGTGAAAGGTGAGAGGGGCTGATTATAGTGAGTGTGTGGGGAGAGGGGCTGATTATAGTGAGTGCATGTGGGGAGAGAGGCTAATTACAGTGAGTGTGTGGGGAGACCTGCTGATTATAGTGAGTGTGTGAGAGGAGAGGGGCTGATTAACGTGAGTGTGTGGTGATAGATGCTGACTACAGTGAGTGTGTGTGGGGAGAGGAGCTGTTTACCGTGAGTGTGTTTGGGGAGAGGGGCTGATTACCGTGAGTGTGTTTGGGGAGAGGGGCTGATTACAGTGAGTGTGTTTGGGGAGAGGGGCTGATTACAGTGAGTGTGTTTGGTGAGAGGGGCTAATTACAGTGTGTGTTTGGGGAGAGGGGCTGATTACAGTGAGTGTGTGTGGGGAGAGTGGCTGATTACAGTGTGTGTGTGGGGAGAGGGGCTGATTACAGAGAGTGTGAATGGTGAGAGGGGCTGATTACAGTGAGTGTGAGGGGAGAGGGGCTGATTACAGTGATTGTGTGGGGAGATGTGCTGATTATAGTGAATGTGTGAGGGGAGAGGAGCTGATTAACATGAATGTGTGGTGAGAGAGGCTGACTACAGTGAGTGAGTGTGGGGAGAGGAGCTTTTTATCGTGAGTGTGAGGGGAGAGGGGCTGATTACAGTGAGTGTGTTTGGGGAAAGGGACTGATTGCAGTGACTGTATGTGGGGAGAAGGGCTGATTACAGTGAGTGTGTGTGGGGAGAGGGGCTGATTACAGTGAGTGTGTGTGGGGAGAGGGACTGATTACAGTGAGTATGTGTGAAGGGAGAGGGGTTGATTACAGTGAATGTGTGGTGGAGAGGACTTGATTGCAGTGAGTGCGTGTTGGGACAGGGGCTGATTGCAGTGAGGGTGTGTGGGGAGAGCGTCTGATTGCAGTGAGTGTGTGGGGAGAGGGGATGATTATAGTGAGTGTATGTGGGGAGAGAGGCTAATTACAGTGAGTGTGTGGGGAGAGGTGATGATTATAGTGAGTGTGTGTGGGGAGAGGAGCTGATTAACGTGAGTGTGTGGTGATAGAGGCTGACTACAGTGAGTGACTGTGGGGAGAGGAGCTGTTTACCATGAGTGTGTTTGGGGAGAGGGGCTGCTTACCGTGAGTGTGTTTGGGGAGAGGGGCTGATTACATTGAGTGTGTGTGGGGAGAGTAGCTGATTACAGTGTGTGTGTGTGGGGAGACGGGCTGTTACAGTGAATGTGAATGGTGAGAGGGTCTGATTACAGTGAGTGTGTGGGGAGAGGGGCTGATTACAGTGAGTGTGTGGGGAGAGGGGCTGATTACAGTGAGTGTGTGTGGGTCAGAGACTGATTTAAGTGAGTGTATGTGGGAAAGTGACTGATTACAGTGAGCGTGTGGGGAGAGTGTCAGATGACAGTGAGTGAGTGTGGAGAAGGCCTGATAACCATGATTGTGTTTGGGGAAAGGGACTGATTACAGTGAGTGTATGTGGGGAGAAGGACTGATTACAGTGAGTGTGTGGGGAGAGGGTCTGATTACAGTGAGTGAGTGTGGAGAGGGGCTGATTGATGTGATTGTGTTTAGGGAGAGGGGCTGATTACAGTGAATGTGTGAGGGGAGAGTGGCTGATTACAGTGAGTGTGTTTAGGGAGAGTAGCTGATTACAGTGAGTGTGTGGGGACAGGGTCTGATTACAGTGAGTGTGTGGGGGGAAAGCGGTTGATTACAGTGAGTGTGTGTGCGGTGAGGGACTGATTAGTGAGTGTTTGTGTGCAGTGAGGGACTGATTACAGTGAGTGTGTGTGAGGGGGCAGGGACTGAATACAGTGAGTGTGAGTGAGGGCAGAATGACTGATTAAAGTGAGTGTGTGTGAGGTGAGAGGTGCTGATGATTCTGAGTGTGTGTGGGGAGAGAGTGTGCTAACCGTGTGTGTGTGTGTGTGTGTGGGGAGAGGTTGCTTATTACAATGAGTGTGTGTGGGGAGAGGGTCTGATTACAGTGAGTGTTTGGGGGTAGAGGGGCTGATTACAGTGAGTGTTTGTGGGGAGAGGGCCTGATTACAGTGAGTGTTTGTGGGGGGTGAGGGCCTGATTACAGTGAGTGTGAATGGGGAGAGGGGCTGATTAGAGTGAGTGTGAGGAGACAGGGGCTGATTGCATTCAGATTGTGGGGAGAAGTTCTGATTACAGTGAGTGTGTGTGAGGGAAGAGGGACTGATTACAGCGAGTGTGTGGGGGGAGAGCGGTTGATTACAGTGAGTGTGTGTGAGGGGGCAGGGACTGATTACAGTGAGTGTGTGTGAGGGCAGAATGACTGATTACTGTGAGTGTGTGTGAGGTGAGAGGAGCTGATTACAGTGTGTGTGAGGGGAGAGAGTCTGCTAACCGTGTGTGTAGTGTGGGGAGAGGGGCTGACCACAGTGTGAGTGAATGGGGAGAGGGGCTGAATACAGTGAGTGTATGTGGGGAGAGAGGCTAATTACAGTGAGTGTGTGGGGAGAGGTGATGATTATAGTGAGTGTGTGAGTTGAGAGGAGCTGATTATCGTGAGTGTGTGGTGATAGAGGCTGACTACAGTGAATGAGTGTGGGGAGAGGAGCTTTTTACCATGAGTGTGTTTGGGGAGAGGGGCTGCTTACCGTGAGTGTGTTTGGGGAGAGGGGCTGATTACATTGAGTGTGTGTGGGGAGAGTAGCTGATTACAGTGAGTGTGTGGGGAAAGGGGCTGATTATATTGAGTGTGAGGGGCGAGGTGCTGATTATAGTGAGTGTGTGAGGGGAGAGGGGATGATTACCATGAGTGTGTGTGGGGAGAGGGTCTGATTACAGTGAGTGTGTGGGGAAAGGGGCTGATTACATTGAGTGTGAGGGGCGAGGTGCTGATTATAGTGAGTGTGTGAGGGGAGAGGGGATGATTACCATGAGTGTGTGGTGAAAGAGGCTGACTACAGTGAGTGTGTGTGGGGAGAGGGTCTGATTACCGTGATTGTGTTTGGGGAGAGGGTCTGATTACAGTGAGTGTGTGGGGGGAGAGCTGTTGATTACAGTGAGTGTGTGTATGGGGTGAGGGTCTGATTACAGTGACCGTGTGTGAGGGGGCTGCGACTGATTACAGTGAGTATGTGTGTGGTGAGAGGGGCTGATGACAGTGATTGTGTGAGGGGAGAGAATCTGCTAACCGTGTGTGTGTGTGTAGGGAGAGGGGCTGACTACAGTGAGTGTGAATGGGGAGAGAGGCTGAATACAGTGAGTGTGAGGGGAGAGCATCTGATTATAGTGAGTGTGTGGGGAGAGGGGCTGATTACAATGAGTGTGTGGGGAGAGGGGCTGATTATATTGAGTGTGTGGGGAGAGATGCTGATTAAAGTGAGTTGATGTCGGGAAAGGGGCTGATTACAGTGAGTGTGTGGTGACAGGGTCTGATTGCAGACAGTTTGTGGGGAGAAGGTCTGATTACAGTGAGTGTGTGAGGGGAAATTGCCTGATTACAGTGAATATGAATGGGGAGAGGGACTGATTACCATGAGCGATTGGAGACGGGGATGATTACATTAAGTGTGTTGGGAGAGGGATTGATTACTGTGAGTGTGTGAGGGGAGAGGGACTCATTACTGTGAGTATGTGTGATTGGAGAGGGGCTGATTACAGTGAGTTTGTGGGGGAGAGGCGTTGATTGCAGTAAGTGTGTGTGGGGAGAGGGGCTGAATACAGTGAGTGTGTGTGGGGTGAGGGGCTGATTACAGTGAGTGTGTGTGAGGAAAGAGGGACTGATTACAGTGAGTGTGTGGGGGGAGAGCGGTTGATTACAGTGAGTGTGTGTGTGGAGTGAGGGTCTGATTACAGTGAGTGTGTGTGAGGGAGCAGGGATTGATTACAGTGAGTGTGTGTGAGGGGAGAGGGACTGATTACAGTGAGTGTGTGGGGGGAGAGCGGTTGATTACAGTGAGTGTGTGTGGAGTGAGGGTCTGATTACAGTGAGTGTGTGTGAGGGGGCAGGGACTGATTACAGTGAGTGTGTGTGAGGGCAGAATGACTGATTACAGTGAGTGTGTGTGAGGTGAGAGGAGCTGATTACAGTGAGTGTGTGAGGGGAGAGAGTCTGCTAACCGTGTGTGTTGTGTGGGGAGAGGGGCTGACTACAGTGAGTGTGAATGGGGAGAGGAGCTGAATACAGTGAGTGTGAGGGGAGAGCGTCTGATTATGGTGATTGTGTGGGGAGAGGGGCTGGTTACAATGAGTGTGTGTGGGGAGAGGGTCTGATTACAGTGAGTGTGTGGGGAGAGGCTTTGATTATATTGAGTGTGAGGGGCGAGGTGCTGATTATAGTGAGTGTGTGAGGGGAGAGGGGATGATTAGCGTGAGTGTGTGGTTAGAGAGGCTAATTACAGTGAGTGTGTGTGGGGAGATGGGCTGATTACCGTGAGTGTGTTTGGGGAGAGGAGCAGATTACAGTGAGTGTGTGAAGGGAGTGCTGTTGATTACAGTGAGTGTGTGTATGGCGTGAGAGTCTGATTACAGTGAGTGTGTGTGAGGGGGCAGGGACTGATTACAGTGCGTGTGTGTGAGGGCAGAATGACTGATTGCAGTGAGTGTGTGTGTGGTGAGAGGGGCTGATTACAGTGTGTGTGTGTGAGGGGGCAGGGACTGATTGCAGTGATTGTGTGTGAGGGCAGAATGACTGATTACAGTGAGTGTGTGTGGGGAGAGGGTCTGATTACAGTGAGTGTGTGGGGAGGGGGCTGATTATATTGAGTGTGTGGGGAGAGGGGCTGATTATAGTGAGTGTATGTGGGGAGAGAGGCTAATTACAGTGAGTGTGTGGGGAGACCTGCTGATTATAGTGAGTGTGTGAGAGGAGAGGGGCTGATTAACGTGAGTGTGTGGTGATAGATGCTGACTACAGCGAGTATGTGTGGGGAGAGGAGCTGTTTACCGTGAGTGTGTTTGGGAAGAGGGGCTGATTACCGTGAGTGTGTTTGGGGAGAGTGGCTGATTACAGTGAGTGTGTTTGGGGAGAGGGGATCATTACAGTGAGTGTGAATGTTGAGAGGGGCTGATTACAGTGAGTGTGAATCATGAGAGGGGCTGATTACAGTGAGTGTGTGTGGGGAGAGTGGCTGATTACAGTTTATGTTTGGGGAGAGGGGATGATTACAGTGAGTGTGAATGGTGAGAGGGGCTGATTACAGTGAGTGTGAATCGTGAGAGGGGCTGATTACAGTGAGTGTGAGGGGAGAGGGGCTGATTATAGTGAGTGTGAGGGGAGAGGGGCTGATTATAGTGAGTGTGAGGGGAGAGGGGCTGATTAACGTGATTCTGTTTGGGGAGAGGTGCTGATTATAGTGAGTGTGTGAGGGGAGAGGAGCTGATTACAGTGAGTGTGTGGGGGGTGTGCTGTTGATTACAGTGAGTGTGTGTATGGGGTGAGGGTCTGATTACAGTGAGTGTGCGTGAGGGGGCTGCGACTGATTACAGTGAGTGTGTGTGAGGGTGAATGACTGATTACAGTGAGTGTGTGTGAGGGGGCAGGGACTGATTGCAGTGATTGTGTGTGTGGGCAGAATGACTGATTACAGTGAGTGTGTGTGAGTTGAGACGAGCTGAAAACAGTGATTGTGTGGGGGAGAGAATCTGCTAACTGTGTGTGTGTAGAGAGAGAGAGGCTGACTACAGTGAGTGTGAATGGGGAGAGGGGCTGAATACAGTGAGTGTGAATGGGGAGAGCGTCTGATTATGGTGATTTTGTGGGGAGAGTGGCTGATTACAATGAGTGTGCGTGGGGAGAGGGTCTGATTACAGTTAGTGTGTGGGGAGGGGGCTGATTATATTGAGTGTGTGGGGAGAGGGGCTGATTATTGTGAGTGTATGTCGGGAGAGGGGCTGATTACAGTGAGTGTGAATGGGGAAAGGGGCTGATTACAGTGAGTATGTTGTGACAGGGTCTGATTGCAGTCAGTTTGTTGGGAGAAGGTCTGATTACAGTGAGTGTGTGTGGGGAAATTGCCCGATTACAGTGAATATGAATGGGGAGAGGGGCTCATTACCATGAGCGGGTGGGGACAGGGGCTGATTCCATTAAGTGTGTTGGGAGAGGGATTGATTACTGTGAGTGTGTGAGGGGAGAGGGACTGATTACTGTGAGTATGTATGAGGGGAGAGGGGCTGATTACAGTGAGTTTGTGGGGGAGAGGCGTTGATTGCAGTAAGTGTGAGTGAGGGGAGAGGGACTGATTACAGTGAGTGTGTGGGGGGAGAGCGGTTGATTACAGTGAGTGTGTGTGAGGGGGCAGGGACTGATTACAGTGAGTGTGTGTGAGGGCAGAATGACTGATTACAGTGAGTGTGTGTGAGGGCAGAATGACTGATTACAGTGAGTGTGTGTGAGGGCAGAATGACTGATTACAGTGAGTGTGTGTGAGGGCAGAATGACTGATTACAGTGAGTGTGTGTGAGGTGAGAGGAGCTGATTACAGTGAGTGTGTGACGGGAGAGAGTCTACTAACCATGTGTGTAGTGTGGGGAGAGGGGCTGACTACAGAGAGTGTGAATGGGGAGAGGAGCTGAATACAGTGAGTGTGAGGGGAGAGCGTCTGATTATGGTGATTGTGTGGGGAGAGGGGCTGGTTACAATGAGTGTGTGTGGGGAGAGGGTCTGATTACAGTGAGTGTGTGGGGAGAGGGTTTGATTATATTGAGTGTGAGGGGCGAGGTGCAGATAATAGTGAGTGTGTGAGGGGAGAGGGGATGATTACCGTGAGTGTGTGGTTAGAGAGGCTAATTACAGTGAGTGTGTGTGGGGAGATGGGCTGATTACCGTGATTCTGTTTGGGGGGAGGAGCTGATTACAGTGAGTGTGTGGGGGGAGTGCTGTTGATTACAGTGAGTGTGTGTATGGAGTGAGGGTCTGATTACATTGAGTGTTTGTGAAGGGGCAGGGACTGATTACAGTGAGTGTGTGTGAGGGCAGAATGACTGATTACAGTGAGTGTGTGTGAGTTGAGACGAGCTGATTATAGTGATTGTGCGAGGGTAGAGAATCTGTTAACCGTGAGTGTGTAGAGAGAGAGGGGCTGACTACAGTGAGTGTGAATGGGGAGAGGGGCTGAATACAGTGAGTGTGAGGGGAGAGCGTCTGATTATAGTGAGTGTGTGGGGAGAGGGGCTGATTACAATGAGTGTGGGTGGGGAGAGGGTCTGATTACAGTGAGTGTGTGGGGAGAGGGGCTGATTATTGTGAGTGTATGTGTGGAGAGAGGCTATTTACAGTGGGTGTGTGGGGAGACCTGCTGATTATAGTGAGTGTGTGAGATGATAGGGGCTGATTAACGTGAGTGTGTGGTGATAGATGCTGACTACAGTGAGTGTGTGTGGGGAGAGGAGCTGTTCACCGTGAGTGTGTTTGGGGAGAGGGGCTGATTACTGTGAGTGTGTTTGGGGAGAGGGGCTGATTACAGTGAGTGTGTGTGGGGAGAGTGGCTGATTACAGTGAGTGTGAATGGTGAGAGGGGCTGATTACAGTGAGTGTGAGGGGAGAGGGGCTGATTACAGTGAGTGTGTGTGGTTCAGAGGCTGGTTAAAGTGAGTGTATGTGGAGAGAGTGAATGATTACAGTGAGTGTTTGGGGAGAGGGGCAGACTACAGTAAGTGTGTGGGTGGAGGGTCTGATGAAAGTGAGTGTGTGGGGGGAGAGTGGCTGATTACAGTGCGTGTGTGCTGAGAGAGCGGCTGATTACAGTGAGTGTGTGTGGGGAGAGGGGCAGATTAGAGTGAGTTTGAGGGGAGAGGGGCTGATTAAAGTGAGTGTGGGGAGAGGAGCCGATTACAGTGTGTGAAAGGGGAGAGGGGTTGAATACAGTGAGTGTGTTTCGGGAGAAGGGCTGATTACAGTGAGTTTGTGTTGAGAGAGGGGCTGATTACAGAGAGTGTGTGAGGGGACATGGGCTGATTACAATGAGTCTGTATGGGGAGAGGGGCTGATTGCAGTGAGTGTGAATGGGGAGATGGGCTGATTACAGTCAGTGTGAATGGGGAGAGAGGCTGATTACAGTGAGTGTGTTTGGGAAGAGGGGCTGATTGCAGTGAGTGTGAATGGGGAGATGGGCTGATTACAGTCAGTTTGAATGGGGAGAGAGGCTGATTACAGTGAGTTTGTGGTGAGAGGGTCTGATTACAGTGAGTGTGTGTGGGGAGAGGGGCTGATTACATTGAGTGTGTGGCGACAGGGGCTGATTACAGTGAGAATGTGGGGACAGTGGCTGCTTACAATGAGTTTGTGGGGACAGGGTCTGTTTATAGTGAGTGTGTGGGGAGAGGGTCAGATTACAGTGAGTGAGTGTGGAGAGGGAATGATTACCGTGATTGTGTTTGGGGAAAGGGACTCATTACATTGAGTGTATGTGGGGAGAGGGACTGATTACAGACAGTGTGTGGGGAAAGGGACTGATTACAGTGAGAGTGTGTGGAGAGGGTCTGATTCCGTGATTGTGTTTGGGGAGGGGGCAGATTACAGTGAGTGTGTGAGGGGAGATTGGCTGATTACAGTGAGTGTGTGGGGAGAGTGTCTGATTACAGTGAGAGTGTGGGGAGAGGGGCAGATTACAGTGAGTGTGTGGGGCGAGGTGCTGATTATAGTGAGTGTGTGAGGGGAGAGGGGATGATTACCATGAGTGTGTGGTGAGAGAGGCTGACTACAGTGAGTGTGTGGGGGAGGGGGTCTGATTACCGTGATTGTTTTTGGGGAGATGGGCTGATTACCATGAGTGTGTTTGGGGAGAAGGTCTGATTACAGTGAGTGTGTGGGGGGAGAGCTGTTGATTACAGTGAGTGTGTGTATGGGGTGAGGGTCTGATTACAGTGAGTGTGTTTGTGGGGGCTGCGACTGATTACAGTGAGTGTGTGTTTGGGGGCTGCGACTGATTACAGTGAGTGTGTGTGAGGGCAGAATGACTGATTACAGTGAGTGTGTGTGTGGTGAGAGGGGCTGATGACAGTGATTGTGTGAGGGGAGAGAATCTGCTAACCGTGTGTGTGTGTGTAGGGAGAGGGGCTGACTACAGTGAGTGTGAATGGGGAGAGGGGCTGAATACAGTGAGTGTGAATGGGGAGAGGGGCTGAATACAGTGAGTGTGAATGGGGAGAGGGGCTGAATACAGCGAGTGTGAGGGGAGAGCATCTGATTATAGTGAGTGTGTGGGGAAAGGTGCTGATTACAATGAGTGTGTGGGGAGAGGGGCTGATTATATTGAGTGTGTGGGGAGAGATGCTGATTAAAGTGAGTGTGAATGGGGAGGGGGGCTGATTACAGTGAGTGTGAATGGGGAGAGGGGCTGATTACAGTGAGTGTGTGGTGACATGGTCTGATTGCAGTCAGTTTGTGGGGAGAAGGTCTGATTACAGTGAGTGTGTGTGGGGAAATTGCCCGATTATAGTGAATATGAATGGGGAGATGGGCTGATTACCATGAGCGGGTGGGACAGGGGCTGATTACATTAAGTGTGTTGGGAGAGAGATTGATTACTGTGAGTGTGTGAGGGGAGAGGGACTGATTACTCTGAGTATGTGTGAGGGGAGAGGGGCTGATTACAATGAGTTTGTGGGGGAGAGGCGTTGATTGCAGTAAGTGTGTGTGGGGAGAGGGGCTGAATATAGTGAGTCTGTGTGGGGTGAGGGGCTGATTACAGTGAGTGTGTGTGAGGGGAGAGGGACTGATTACAGTGAGTGTGTGTGGAGTGAGGGTCTGATTACAGTGAGTGTGTGTGAGGGGGCAGGGACTGATTACAGTGAGTGTGTGTGAGGGCAGAATGACTGATTACAGTGAGTGTGTGTGAGGTGAAAGGAGCTGATTACAGTGAGTGTGTGAGGGGAGAGAGTCTGCTAACCGTGTGTGTAGTGTGGGGAGAGGGGCTTACTGCAGTGAGTGTGAATGGGGAGAGGAGCTGAATACAGTGAGTGTGAGGGGAGAGCGTCTGATTATGGTGATTGTGTGGGGAGAGGGTCTGGTTACAATGAGTGTGTGTGGGGAGAGGGTCTGATTACAGTGAGTGTGTGGGGAGAGGGTTTGATTATATTGAGTGTGAGGGGCGAGGTGCTGATTATAGTGAGTGTGTGAGGGGAGAGGGGATGATTACCGTGAGTGTGTGGTTAGAGAGGCTGACTACAGTGAGTGTGTGTGGGGAGATGGGCTGATTACCGTGAGTGTGTTTGGGGAGAGGAGCTGATTACAGTGAGTGTGTGGGGGGAGAGGGGATGATTACCATGAGTGTGTGTATGGCGTGAGAGTCTGATTACAGTGAGTGTGTGTGAGGGGGCAGGGACTGATTACAGTGCGTGTGTGTGAGGGCAGAATGACTGATAGCAGTGAGTGTGTGTGTGGTGAGAGGGTCTGATTACAGTGAGTGTTTGGGGAGGGGGCTGATTATAGTGAGTGTGTGGGGAGAGGGGCTGATTATAGTGAGTGTATGTGGGGAGAGAGGCTAATTACAGTGAGTGTGTGGGGAGACCTGCTGATTATAGTGAGTGTGTGAGAGGAGAGGGGCTGATTAACGTGAGTGTGTGGTGATAGATGCTGACTACAGCGAGTATGTGTGGGGAGAGGAGCTGTTTACCGTGACTGTGTTTGGGGAGAGGGGCTGAATACCGTGAGTGTGTTTGGGGAGAGGGGCTGATTACAGTGAGTGTGTGTGGGGAGAGTGGCTGATTACAGTGTGTGTTTGGGGAGAGGGGATGATTACAGTGAGAGTGAATGGTGAGAGGGGCTGATTACAGTGAGTGTGAATCGTGAGAAGGGCTGATTACAGTGAGTGTGTGTGGGGAGAGTGGCTGATTACAGTGTGTGTTTGGGGAGAGGGGATGATTACAGTGAGTGTGAATGGTGAGAGGGGCTGATTACAGTGAGTGTGAATCGTGAGAGGGGCTGATTACAGTGAGTGTGAGGGGAGAGGGGCTGATTATAGTGAGTGTGAGGGGAGAGGGGCTGATTAACGTGAGTGTGTGGTGATAGATGCTGACTACAGCGAGTATGTGTGGGGAGAGGAGCTGTTTACCGTGACTGTGTTTGGGGAGAGGGGCTGAATACCGTGAGTGTGTTTGGGGAGAGGGGCTGATTACAGTGAGTGTGTGTGGGGAGAGTGGCTGATTACAGTGTGTGTTTGGGGAGAGGGGATGATTACAGTGAGAGTGAATGGTGAGAGGGGCTGATTACAGTGAGTGTGAATCGTGAGAAGGGCTGATTACAGTGAGTGTGTGTGGGGAGAGTGGCTGATTACAGTGTGTGTTTGGGGAGAGGGGATGATTACAGTGAGTGTGAATGGTGAGAGGGGCTGATTACAGTGAGTGTGAATCGTGAGAGGGGCTGATTACAGTGAGTGTGAGGGGAGAGGGGCTGATTATAGTGAGTGTGAGGGGAGAGGGGCTGATTATAGTGAGTGTGAGGGGAGAGGGTCTGATTAACGTGATTCTGTTTGGGGAGAGGTGCTGATTATAGTGAGTGTGTGAGGGGAGAGGAGCTGATTACAGTGAGTGTGTGGGGGGAGTGCTGTTGATTACAGTGAGTGTGTGTATGGGGTGAGGGTCTGATTACAGTGAGTGTGTGTGAGGGGGCTGCGACTGATTACAGTGAGTGTGTGTGAGGGCAGAATGACTGATTACAGTGAGTGTGTGTGAGGGGGCAGGGACTGATTGCAGTGATTGTGTGTGTGGGCAGAATGACTGATTACAGTGAGTGTGTGTGAGTTGAGACGAGCTGAAAACAGTGATTGTGTGGGGGAGAGAATCTGCTAACCGTGTGTGTGTAGAGAGAGAGGGGCTGACTACAGTGAGTGTGAATGGGGAGAGGGGCTGAATACAGTGAGTGTGAGGGGAGAGCGTCTGATTATGGTGATTTTGTGGGGAGAGTGGCTGATTACAATGAGTGTGCGTGGGGAGAGGGTCTGATTACAGTGAGTGTGAATCATGAGAGGGGCTAATTACAGTGAGTGTGAGGGGAGAGGGGCTGATTATAGTGAGTGTGAGGGGAGAGGGGCTGATTATAGTGAGTGTGAGGGGAGAGGGTCTGATTAATGTGATTCTGTTTGGGGAGAGGTGCTGATTATAGTGAGTGTGTGAGGAGAGAGGAGCTGATTACAGTGAGTGTGTGGGGGAGTGCTGTTGATTACAGTGAGTGTGTGTATGGGGTGAGGGTCTGATTACAGTGAATGTGTGTGAGGGGGCTGCGACTGATTACAGTGAGTGTGTGTGAGGGCAGAATGACTGATTACAGTGAGTGTGTGTGAGGGGGCAGGGACTAATTACAGTGAGTGTTTGTGAGGGCAGAATGACTGATTGCAGTGAGTGTGTGTGTGGTGAGAGGGGCTGATTACAGTGTGTGTGTGTGAGGGGGCAGGGACTTTTTGCAGTGATTGTGTGTGTGGGCAGAATGACTGATTACAGTGAGTGTGTGTGAGTTGAGACGAGCTGAAAACAGTTATTGTGTGAGGGGAGAGAATCTGCTAACCGTGTGTGTTTAGAGAGAGAGGGGCTGACTACAGTGAGTGTGAGGGGAGAGCGTCTGATTATAGTGAGTGTGTGGGGAGAGTGGCTGATTACAATGAGTGTGCGTGGGGAGAGGGTCTGATTACAGTGAGTTTGTGGGGAGGGGGCTGATTATATTGAGTGTGTGGAGAGAGGGGCTGATTATTGTGAGTGTATGTGGGGAAAGAGGCTAATTACAGTGAGTGTGTGTGGAGACCAGCTGATTATAGTGAGTGTGTGAGAAGAGAGGGGCTGATTAACGTGAGTGTGTGGTGTTAGATGTTGACTACAGTGAGTGTGTGTGGGGAGAGGAGCTATTTACCGTGAGTGTGTTTGGGGACAGGGGCTGATTACATTAAGTGTGTTGGGAGAGGGATTGATTACTGTGAGTGTATGAGGGGAGTGAGACTGATTACTGTTAGTGTGTGGGGGGAGAGCGGTTGATTACAGTGAGTGTGTGTGAGGGGGCAGGGACTGATTACTGTGAGTGTGTTTGGGGAGAGGGGCTGATTACTGTGAGTGTGTGTGGGGAGAGTGCCTGATTACAGTGAGTGTGTGTGGGGATAGTGGCTGATTACAGTGAGTGTGTTTGGGGAGAGGGGCTGATTACAGTGAGCGTGAGGGGAGAGGAGCTGATTACAGTGAGTGTGTGTGGTTCAGAGGCTGGTTAAAGTGAATGTATGTGGAGAGAGTGAATGATTACAGTGAGCGTGTGGGGAGAGGGGCAGACTACAGTAAGTGTGTGGGTGGAGGGTCTGATGAAAGTGAGTGTGTGGGGGGAGAGTGGCTGATTACAGTGAGTGTTTGCGGGGAGTGGGGCTGATTACAGTTAGTGTGTGTGGGGAGAGGGGCAGATTAGAGTGAGTTTGAGGGGAGAGGGGCTGATTACAGTGAGTGTGGGGAGAGGAGCCGATTACAGTGTGTGAAAGGGGAGAGGGGTTGAATACAGTTTGTGTGTTTCTGGAGAAGGGCTGATTACAGTGAGTTTGTGTTGAGAGAGGGGCTGATTACAGAGAGTGTGTGAGGGGACATGGGCTGATTACAGTGAGTCTGTGTGGGGAGAGGGGCTGATTGCAGTGAGTGTGAATGGGAGAGAGGCTGATTACAGTGAGAATGTGGGGAGAGGGTTTGATTATATTGAGTGTGAGGGGCGAGGTGCTGATAATAGTGAGTGTGTGAGGGGAGAGGGGATGATTACCGTGAGTGTGTGGTTAGAGAGGCTAATTACATTGAGTGTGTGTGGGGAGATGGGCTGATTACCGTGATTCT
The DNA here is from genome assembly GCF_017639515.1 of Carcharodon carcharias. Classification (NCBI taxonomy): domain Eukaryota; kingdom Metazoa; phylum Chordata; class Chondrichthyes; order Lamniformes; family Lamnidae; genus Carcharodon; species Carcharodon carcharias. Next base: position 43,394,532 of record NC_054491.1, read on the forward strand.
GTTTGGGGGGAGTGCTGTTGATTACAGTGAGTGTGTGTATGGAGTGAGTGTCTGATTACATTGAGTGTTTGTGAAGGGGCAGGGACTGATTACAGTGAGTGTGTGTGAGGGCAGAATGACTGATTACAGTGAGTGTGTGTGAGGGGGCAGGGACTAATTACAGTGAGTGTTTGTGAGGGCAGAATGACTGATTGCAGTGAGTGTGTGTGTGGTGAGAGGGGCTGATTACAGTGTGTGTGTGTGAGGGGGCAGGGACTTTTTGCAGTGATTGTGTGTGTGGGCAGAATGACTGATTACAGTGAGTGTGTGTGAGTTGAGACGAGCTGAAAACAGTTATTGTGTGAGGGGAGAGAATCTGCTAACCGTGTGTGTTTAGAGAGAGAGGGGCTGACTACAGTGAGTGTGAGGGGAGAGCGTCTGATTATAGTGAGTGTGTGGGGAGAGTGGCTGATTACAATGAGTGTGCGTGGGGAGAGGGTCTGATTACAGTGAGTTTGTTTGGAGGGGGCTGATTATATTGAGTGTGTGGAGAGAGGGGCTGATTATTGTGAGTGTATGTGGGGAAAGAGGCTAATTACAGTGAGTGTGTGTGGAGACCAGCTGATTATAGTGAGTGTGTGAGAAGAGAGGGGCTGATTAACGTGAGTGTGTGGTGTTAGATGTTGACTACAGTGAGTGTGTGTGGGGAGAGGAGCTATTTACCGTGAGTGTGTTTGGGGACAGGGGCTGATTACATTAAGTGTGTTGGGAGAGGGATTGATTACTGTGAGTGTATGAGGGGAGTGGGACTGATTACTGTTAGTGTGTGGGGGGAGAGCGGTTGATTACAGTGAGCGTGTGTGAGGGGGCAGGGACTGATTACTGTGAGTGTGTTTGGGGAGAGGGGCTGATTACTGTGAGTGTGTGTGGGGAGAGTGCCTGATTACAGTGAGTGTGTGTGGGGATAGTGGCTGATTACAGTGAGTGTGTTTGGGGAGAGGGGCTGATTACAGTGAGCGTGAGGGGAGAGGAGCTGATTACAGTGAGTGTGTGTGGTTCAGAGGCTGGTTAAAGTGAATGTATGTGGAGAGAGTGAATGATTACAGTGAGCGTGTGGGGAGAGGGGCAGACTACAGTAAGTGTGTGGGTGGAGGGTCTGATGAAAGTGAGTGTGTGGGGGGAGAGTGGCTGATTACAGTGAGTGTTTGCGGGGAGTGGGGCTGATTACAGTTAGTGTGTGTGGGGAGAGGGGCAGATTAGAGTGAGTTTGAGGGGAGAGGGGCTGATTACAGTGAGTGTGGGGAGAGGAGCTGATTACAGTGTGTGAAAGGGGAGAGGGGTTGAATACAGTTTGTGTGTTTCTGGAGAAGGGCTGATTACAGTGAGTTTGTGTTGAGAGAGGGGCTGATTACAGAGAGTGTGTGAGGGGACATGGGCTGATTACAGTGAGTCTGTGTGGGGAGAGGGGCTGATTGCAGTGAGTGTGAATGGGGAGAGAGGCTGATTACAGTGAGAATGTGGGGAGAGGGTTTGATTATATTGAGTGTGAGGGGCGAGGTGCTGATAATAGTGAGTGTGTGAGGGGAGAGGGGATGATTACCGTGAGTGTGTGGTTAGAGAGGCTAATTACATTGAGTGTGTGTGGGGAGATGGGCTGATTACCGTGATTCTGTTTGGGGGGAGTGCTGTTGATTACAGTGAGTGTGTGTATGGAGTGAGGGTCTGATTACATTGAGTGTTTGTGAAGGGGCAGGGACTGATTACAGTGAGTGTGTGTGAGGGCAGAATGACTGATTACAGTGATTGTGTGTGTGAGGGGGCAGGGACTGATTACAGTGAGTGTGTGTGAGGGCAGAATGACTGATTACAGTGAGTGTGTGTGAGTTGAGACGAGCTGATTATAGTGATAGTGTGAGGGGACAGAATCTGTTAACCGTGAGTGTGTAGAGAGAGGGGCTGACTACAGTGAGTGTGAATGGGGAGAGGGGCTGAATACAGTGAGTGTGAGGGGAGAGCGTCTGATTATAGTGAGTGTGTGGGGAGACGGGCTGATTACAATGAGTGTGTGTGGGGAGAGCGGTTGATTACAGTGAGTGTGTGGGGAGGGGGCTGATTATATTGAGTGTGTGGGGAGAGGGGCTGATTACAATGAGTGTGTGTGGGGAGGGGGCTGATTATATTGAGTGTGTGGGGAGAGGGGCTGATTACAGTGAGTGTGAATGGTGAGAGGGGCTGATTACAGTGAGTGTGAGGGGAGAGGGGCTGATTACAGTGAGTGTGTGTGGTTCAGAGGCTGGTTAAAGTGAGTGTATGTGGAGAGAGTGAATGATTAAAGTGAGCGTGTGGGGAGAGGGGCAGACTACAGTAAGTGTGTGGGTGGAGGGTCTGATTAAAGTGAGTGTTTGGGGGGAGAGTGGCTGATTACAGTGAGTGTGTGCTGAGAGAGCGGCTGATTACAGTGAGTGTGTGTGGGGAGAGGGGCAGATTAGAGTGAGTTTGAGGGGAGAGTGGCTGATTACAGTGAGTGTGTGTGGGGAGAGGGGCAGATTAGAGTGAGTTTGAGGGGAGAGGGGCTGATTAAAGTGAGTGTGGGGAGAGGAGCCGATTACAGTGTATGAAAGGGGAGAGGGGTTGAATACAGTTTTTGTGTTTCGGGAGAAGGGCTGATTACAGTGAGTTTGTGTTGAGAGAGGGGCTGATTACAGAGAGTGTGTGAGGGGACATGGGCTGATTACAGTGAGTCTGTGTGGGGAGAGGGGCTGATTGCAGTGAGTGTGTTTGGGAAGAGTGGCTGATTGCAGTGAGTGTGAATGGGGAGAGAGGCTGTTTACAGTGAGAATGTGGGGACCGGGGCTGATTACAGTGAGTTTGTGGTGAGAGGGTCTGCTTACAGTGAATGTGTGGGGGGGTGGGGTTGATTACAGTGCACGTGTGGGGAGAGGGGCTAATTACAGAGAGTGCATGAGGGGACAGGGGTTAATTACAGTGAATGTGTGTGAGGGAAGAGGGGATGATTAGAGTGAGCGTGTGGGGAGAGGGTCAGATTACAGTGAGTGAGTTTGGTGAGGGACTGATTACTGTGATTGTGTTTGGGGAAAGGGGCTGATTACATTGAGTGTATGTGGGGAGAGCGTCTGATTACAGTGAGTGTGTGAGGAGAGAGTGGCTGATTAAAGTGAGTGTGTGGGGAGAGCGTCTGATTACAGTGAGTGGGTAGGGGGGTTTGGGTTGATTACAGTGCATGTGTGGGGAGTGGGTCTAATTACAGAGAGTGAATGAGGGGAGAGGAGCTAATTACAGTGAATGTGTGTGAGGGAAGAGGGCCTGATTACAGTAAGTATGTGTGGGGAGGGGCTTGTTTACAGTGACTGTGAGTGAGGGGAGAGGGGCAGGTTAAAGTGAGTGTGCAGGGGAGAGGGGCTGATAAGAGTGAGTTTGTGTGGAGAGGGGGTGATTAAAGTGAGAGTGTTGAGGGTAGGGACAGATTACATTGATGTTGAATGGGGAGAGGGGCTGATTACGGTGAGTGTGTGGGGAGAGGAGCTGTTCACCGTGAGTGTGTTTGGGGAGAGGGGCTGATTACAGTGAGTGTGTGTGGGGAGAGTGGCTGATTACAGTGTGTGTTTGGGGAGAGGGGCTGATTACAGTGAGTGTGAATGGTGAGAGGGGCTGGTTACAGTGAGTGTGAGGGGAGAGGGGCTGATTACAGTGAGTGTGTGTGGTTCAGAGGCTGGTTAAAGTGAGTGTATGTGGAGCGAGTGAATGATTACAGTGAGCGTGTGGGGAGAGGGGCAGACTACAGTAAGTGTGTGGGTGGAGGGTCTGATGAAAGTGAGTGTGTGGGGGGAGAGTGGCTGATTACAGTGAGTGTGTGCTGAGAGAGCGGCTGATTACAGTGAGTGTGTGTGGGGAGAGGGGCAGATTAGAGTGAGTTTGAGGGGAGAGTGGCTGATTACAGTGAGTGTGTGTGGGGAGAGGAGCAGATTAGAGTGAGTTTGAGGGGAGAGGGGCTGATTAAAGTGAGTGTGGGGAGAGGAGCCGATTACAGTGTGTGAAAGGGGAGAGGGGTTGAATACAGTTTGTGTGTTTCGGGAGAAGGGCTGATTACAGTGAGTTTGTGTTGAGAGAGGGGCTGATTACAGAGAGTGTGTGAGGGGACATGGGCTGATTACAGTGAGTCTGTGTGGGGAGAGGGGCTGATTGCAGTGAGTGTGTTTGGGAAGAGTGGCTGATTGCAGTGAGTGTGAATGGGGAGAGAGGCTGTTTACAGTGAGAATGTGGGGACCGGGGCTGATTACAGTGAGTTTGTGGTGAGAGGGTCTGCTTACAGTGAATGTGTGGGGGGGGTGGGGTTGATTACAGTGCACGTGTGGGGAGAGGGGCTAATTACAGAGAGTGTATGAGGGGAGAGGAGCTAATTACAGTGAATGTGTGTGAGGGAAGAGGGCCTGAGAGGGGCTGATTACAGTGAGTGTGTTTGGGGAGAGGGGCTGATTACAGTGAGTGTGAATGGGGAGAGAGGCTGATTACAGTGAGTGTGAATGGGGAGAGAGGCTGATTACAGTGAGTGTGAATGGGGAGAGGGGCTGATTACAGTGAGTGTGTTTGGGGAGAGGGGCTGATTACAGTGAGTGTGTTTGGGGAGAGGGGCTGATTACAGTGAGTGTGAATGGGGAGAGAGGCTGATTACAGTGAGTGTGAAAGGGGAGAGGGTCTGATTACAGTGAATGTGAATGGGGAGAGAGGCTGATTACAGTGAGTGTGAATGGGGAGAGGGTCTGATTACAGTGAGTGTGTGTGAGGAGAGGGGCTGATTACAGTGAGTGTGAATGGGAAGAGAGGCTGATTACAGTGAGTGTGTGTGGGGAGAGGGACTGATTACAGTGAGTGTGAATGGGGAGAGGGTCTGATTACAGTGAATGTGAATGGGGAGAGAGGCTGATTACAGTGAGTGTGAATGGGGAGAGGGTCTGATTACAGTGAGTGTGTGTGAGGAGAGGGGCTGATTACAGTGAGTGTGAATGGGAAGAGAGGCTGATTACAGTGAGTGTGTGTGGGGAGAGGGGCTGATTACAGTGAGTGTGTGGGGACCGGCGCTGATTACAGTGAGAGTGTGGGGAGAGGGGCTGATTACAGTGAGTGTGTGAAGACCGGGGCTGATTACAGTGAGAGTGTGGGGAGAGGGGCTGATTGCAGTGAGTGTGTTTGGGAAGAGGGGCTGATTGCAGTGAGTTTGAATGGGGAGATGGGCTGATTACAGTGAGTGTGAATGAGGAGAGACGCTGATTACAGTGAGAATGTGGGGACAGTGGCTGCTTACAATGAGTTTGTGGGGAGAGGGTCAGATTACAGTGAGTGAGTGTTGAGAGGGACTGATTACCGTGATTGTGTTTGGGGAAAGGGACTCATAACAGTGAGTGTATGTGGGGAGAGGGATTGATTACAGACAGTGTGTGGGGAGAGGGTCTGATTACAGTGATAGAGTGTGGAGAGGGTCTGATTCCGTGATTGTGTTTGGGGAGAGGGGCAGATTACAGTGAGTGTGTTTAGGGAGAGGGTCTGATTACAGTGAGTGTGTGGGGAGAGGAGTTGATTACAGTTAGTGTGTGGGGAGAGTGTCTGATTACAGTGAGTGCGTGGGGAGAGGGGCTGATTACAGTGAGTGTGTGGGGAGAGAAGCTGATTATATTGATTGTGTGGGGAGAGGTGCTGATTATTTTGAGTGTGTGAGGGGAGAGGGGCTGATTACCGTGAGTGTGTGGTGAGAGTGGCTGATTACAGTGAGTGTGTGTGGGGAGAGGGGCTGATTACAGTGAGTGTGTGTGGGCAGAGTGGCTGATTACAGTGACTGTGTAGGGAGAGAGTGGCTGATTACAGTGAGTGTGTGCTGAGAGAGCGGTTGATTACAGTGAGTGTGTGAGGGGAGAGGGGCTGATTACAGTGAGTGTGTGGGGTGATAGTGGATGATTACAGTGAGTGTGTTCTGAGAGAGCGGCTGATTAGAGTGAGTGTGTGTTGAGAGAGGGGCTGATTACAGTGAGTGTGTGTGGGGAGAGGGGCTGATTGCAGTGAGTGTGTTTCGGGAGAGGGGCTGATTACAGTGAGTGTGTTTGGGGAGAGGGGCTGATAACAGTGAGTGTGAATGGGGAGAGAGACCGATTACAGTGAGTGTGAATGGGGAGAGGGTCTGATTACAGTGAGTGTGAATGGGGAGAGAGGCTGATTACAGTGAGTGTGAGTGGGAAGAGAGGCTGATTACAGTGAGTGTGTGTGGGGAGAGGGACTGATTACAGTGAGTGTGAATGGGGAGAGGGTCTGATTACAGTGAGTGTGTGTGAGGAGAGGGGCTGATTACAGTGAGTGTGTGGGGACCGGCGCTGATTACAGTGAATGTGTGGGGTGATAGTGGGTGATTACAGTGAGTGTGTGCTGAGAGAGCGGCTGATTATAGTGAGTGTGTGAGGTGATAGTGGATGATTACAGTGAGTGTGTGCTGATAGAGCGGCTGATTACAATGAGTGTGTGTGGGGAAAGGGGCTGATTAGAGTGAGATTGAGGCGAGAGGAGCTGATTACAGTGAGTGTGGGGAGAGGAGCCGATTACAGTGTGTGAAAGGGGAGAGGGGTTGAATACAGTGAGTGTGTTTCGGGAGAAGGGCTGATTACAGTGAGTTTGTGTTGAGAGAGAGGCTGATTACAGTGAGTCTGTGAGGGGACATGGGCTGATTACAGTGAGTCTGTGTGGGGAGAGGGGCTGATTGCAGTGAGTGTGTTTGGGAAGAGGGGCTGATTTCCGAGAGTGTGAATGGGGAGATGGGCTGATTACAGAGAGAATGTGGGGACCGGGGATGATTACAGTGATTTCGTGGTGAGAGGGTCAGATTACATTGAGTGTGAATGGGGAGAGGGGCTGATTGCAGTGAGTGTGTTTGGGGAGAGGGGCTGATTACCGTGATTCTGTTTGGGGAGAGGAGCAGATTACAGTGATTGTGTGGGTGGAGTGCTGTTGATTACAGTGAGTGTGTGTATGGGGTGAGGGTCTGATTACAGTGAGTGTGTGTGAAGGGGCAGGGACTGATTACAGTGAGTGTGTGTGAGGGCAGAATGACTGATTACAGTGAGTGTTTGTGAGGGGGCAGGGACTGATTGCAGTGATTGTGTGTGAGGGCAGAATGACTGATTACAGTGAGTGTGTGTGAGTTGAGACGAGCTGATTATAGTGATAGTGTGAGGGGAGAGAATCTGTTAACCGTTTGTGTGTTGAGAGAGAGGGGCTGACTACAGTGAGTGTGAATGGGGAGAGGGGCTGAATACAGTGAGTGTGAGGGGAGAGCGAGTGATTATAGTGAGTGTGTGGGGAGGGGGCTGATTATATTGAGTGTGTGGGGACATGGGCTGATTACAGTGAGTCTGTGTGGGGAGAGGGGCTGATTGCAGTGAGTGTGGTTGGGGAGAGGGGCTGTTTGAAGTGAGTGTGAATGGGGAGATGGGCTGATTACAGTCAGTTTGAATGGGGAGAGAGGCTGATTACAGTGAGAATGTGTGGACCGGGGCTGATTACAGTGAGTTTGTGAGGGGAGAGGGTCTGATTACATTGAGTGTGAATGGGGAGAGGGTCTGATTACAGTGAGTGTGTGTGGGGAGAGAGGCTGATTACAGTGAATGTGTGGCGACAGGGGCTGATTACAGTGAGAGTGTGGGGAGAGGGGCTGATTGCAGTGAGTGTGTTTGTGAAGAGGGGCTGATTGCAGTGAGTGTGAATGGGGAGAGAGGCTGATTACATTGAGTGTGTGGTGACAGGGGCTGATTACAGTGAGAGTGTGGGGAGAGGGGCTGATTGCAGTGAGTGTGAATGAGGAGAGATGCTGATTATAGTGAGTGTGTGTGGGGAGAGGGGCTGATTGCAGTGAGTGTGAATGGGGAGATGGGCTGATTACAGTGAGTGTGAATGAGGAGAGACGCTGATTACAGTGAGGATGTGGGGACAGTGGCTGCTTACAATGAGTTTGTGGGGAGAGGGTCAGATTACAGTGAGTGAGTGTTGAGAGGGACTGATTACCGTGATTGTGTTTGGGGAAAGGGACTCATAAAAGTGAGTGTATGTGGGGAGAGGGATTGATTACAGACAGTGTGTGGGGAGAGGGTCTGATTACAGTGATAGAGTGTGGAGAGGGTCTGATTCCATGATTGTGTTTGGGGAGCGGGGCAGATTACAGTGAGTGTGTTTAGGGAGAGGGTCTGATTAGAGTGAGTGTGTGGGGAGAGGAGTTGATTACAGTTAGTGTGTGGGGAGAGTGTCTGATTACAGTGAGTGCGTAGGGAGAGGGGCTGATTACAGTGAGTGTGTGGGGAGAGAAGCTGCTTATATTGATTGTGTGGGGAGAGGTGCTGATTATTTTGAGTGTGTGAGGGGAGAGGGGCTGATTACCGTGAGTGTGTGATGAGAGAGGCTGATTACAGTGAGTGTGTGTGGGGAGAGGGGCTGATTACAGTGAGTGTGTGTGGGCAGAGTGGCTGATTACCGTGACTGTGTAGGGAGAGAGTGGCTGATTACACTGAGTGTGTGCTGAGAGAGTGGCTGATTACAGTGAGTGTGTGAGGGGAGAGAGGCTGATTACAGTGAGTGTGTGGCGACAGGGGCTGATTACAGTGAGAGTGTGGGGAGAGGGGTAAATTGCAGTGAGTGTGTTTGTGAAGAAGGGGCTGATTGCAGTGAGTGTGAATGGGGAGAGAGGCTGATTACATTGAGTGTGTGGTGACAGGGGCTGATTACAGTGAGAGTGTGGGGAGAGGGGCTGATTGCAGTGAGTGTGAATGAGGAGAGATGCTGATTACTTTGAGTGTGTGTGGGGAGAGGGGCTGATTGCAGTGAGTGTGAATGGGGAGATGGGCTGATTACAGTGAGTGTGAATGAGGAGAGACGCTGATTACAGTGAGAATGTGGGGACAGTGGCTGCTTACAATGAGTTTGTGGGGACAGGGTCAGATTACAGTGAGTGAGTGTTGAGAGGGACTGATTACCGTGATTGTGTTTGGGGAAAGGGACTCATAAAAGTGAGTGTATGTGGGGAGAGGGATTGATTACAGACAGTGTGTGGGGAGAGGGTCTGATTACAGTGATAGAGTGTGGAGAGGGTCTGATTCCATGATTGTGTTTGGGGAGCGGGGCAGATTACAGTGAGTGTGTTTAGGGAGAGGGTCTGATTAGAGTGAGTGTGTGGGGAGAGGAGTTGATTACAGTTAGTGTGTGGGGAGAGTGTCTGATTACAGTGAGTGCGTAGAGAGAGGGGCTGATTACAGTGAGTGTGTGGGGAGAGAAGCTGCTTATATTGATTGTGTGGGGAGAGGTGCTGATTATTTTGAGTGTGTGAGGGGAGAGGGGCTGATTACCGTGAGTGTGTTATGAGAGAGGCTGATTACAGTGAGTGTGTGTGGGGAGAGGGCCTGATTACAGTGAGTGTGTGTGGGCAGAGTGGCTGATTACCGTGACTGTGTAGGGAGAGAGTGGCTGATTACACTGAGTGTGTGCTGAGAGAGTGGCTGATTACAGTGAGTGTGTGAGGGGAGAGGGGCTGATTACAGTGAGTGTGTGGGGTGATATTGGATGATTACAGTGAGTGTGTGCTGAGAGAGCGGCTGATTATAGTGAGTGTGTGAGGTGATAGTGGATGATTACAGTGAGTGTGTGCTGAGAGAGCGGCTGATTACAATGAGTGTGTGTGGGGAAAGGGGCTGATTAGAGTGAGCTTGAGGCAAGAGGAGCTGATTACAGTGAGTGTGGGGAGAGGAGCCGATTACAGTGTGTGAAAGGGGAGAGGGGTTGAATACAGTGAGTGTGTTTCGGGAGAAGGGCTGATTACAGTGAGTTTGTGTTGAGAGAGAGGCTGATTACAGTGAGTCTGTGAGGGGACATGGGCTGATTACAGTGAGAATGTGGGGACCGGGGCTGATTACAGTGAGTTTGTGGTGAGAGGGTCTGATTACAGTGAGTGTGAATGGGGAGAGGGGCTGATTGCAGTGAGTGTGTTTGGGGAGAGGGGCTGATTACCGTGATTCTGTTTGGGGAGAGGGTCAGATTACAGTGATTGTGTGGGGGGAGTGCTGTTGATTACAGTGAGTGTGTGTATGGGGTGAGGGTCTGATTGCAGTGAGTGTGTGTGAAGGGGCAGGGACTGATTACAGTGAGTGTGTGTGAGGGCAGAATGACTGATTACAGTGAGTGTGTGTGAGGTGAGAGGGGCTGATTACAGTGTATGTGAGTGAGGGGGCAGGGACTGATTGCAGTGATTGTGTGTGAGGGCAGAATGACTGATTACAGTGAGTGTGTGTGAGTTGAGACGAGCTGATTATAGCGATAGTGTGAGGGGAGAGAATCTGTTAACCGTGTGTGTGTAGAGAGAGAGGGGCTGACTACAGTGAGTGTGAATGGGGAGAGGGGCTGAATACAGTGAGTGTGAATGGGGAGAGGGGCTGAATACAGTGAGTGTGAGGGGAGAGCGAGTGATTATAGTGAGTGTGTGGGGAGGGGGCTGATTATATTGAGTGTGAGGGGACATGGGCTGATTACAGTGAGTCTGTGTGTGGAGAGGGGCTGATTGCAGTGAGTGTGAATGGGGAGATGGGCTGATTACAGTCAGTGTGAATGGGGAGAGAGGCTGATTACAGTGAGAATGTGGGGACCGGGGCTGATTACAGTAAGTTTGTGAGGGGAGAGGGGCTGATTACAGTGAGTGTGAATGGGGAGAGGGTCTGATTACAGTGAGTGTGTGTGGGGAGAGGGGCTGATTACAGTGAGTGTGAATGGGGAGAGGGTCTGATTACAGTGAGTGTGTGTGGGGAGAGGGGCTGATTACAGTGAGTGTGAATGGGGAGAGGGTCTGATTACAGTGAGTGTGTGTGGGGAGAGGGGCTGATTACAGTGAGTGTGAATGGGGAGAGAGGCTGATTACAGTGAGTGTGAGGGGAGAGCGAGTGATTATATTGAGTGTGTGGCGACAGGGGCTGATTACAGTGAGTGTGAATGGGGAGAGGGGCTGAATACAGTGAGTGTGAGGGGAGAGCGAGTGATTATAGTGAGTGTGTGGGGAGAGGGCTGATTATATTGAGTGTGTGGGGAGAGGAGCTGATTACAGTGAGTGTGTGGGGAGAGGGGCTGATTATTGTGAGTGTATGTGGGGAGAGAGGCTAATTACAGTGAGTGTGTGAGGAGACCTGCTGATTATCGTGAGTGTGTGGGGAGAGGGGCTGATTATTGTGAGTGTATGTGGGGAGAGAGGCTAATTACAGTGAGTGTGTGGGGAGACCTGCTGATTATAGTGAGTGTGTGAGAGGAGAGGGGCTGATTAAAGTGAGTGTGTGGTGATAGATGCTGACTACAGTGAGTGTGTGTGGGGAGAGGAGGTGTTTACCGTGATTGTGTTTGGGGAGAGGGGCTGATTACCATGAGTGTGTTTGGGGAGAGGGGCTGATTACAGTGAGTGTGTGTGTGGAGAGTGGCTGAATACAGTGTGTGTTTGGGGAGAGGGGCTGATTACCGTGAGTGTGAATGGTGAGAGGGGCTGATTACAGTGACTGTGAGGAGAGAGGGGCTGATTACAGTGAGTGTGTGTGGTTCAGAGGCTGGTGAAAGTGAGTGTATGTGGGGAGAGTGACTGATTACAGTGAGCGTGTGGGAAGAGGGGCAGACTACAGTGAGTGTGTGGGTAGAGGGTCTGATTAAAGTGATTGTGTGGGGAGAGGGGCTGATTACAGTGAGTGTGTGAGGGGAGTGGGGCTGATTACAGTGATTGTGTTTGGGGATAGGGGCAGATTAGAGTGAGTTTGAGGGGAGAGGGGCTGATTAAAGTGAGTGTGGGGAGAGGAGCCGATTACAGTGTTTGAAAGGGGAGAGGGGTTGAATACAGTGAGTGTGTGGGGAGAGGTGCTGATTGCAGTGAGTGTGAATGGGGAGATGGGCTGATTACAGTCAGTGTGAATGGGGACAGAGGCTGATTACAGTGAGAATGTGGGGACCGGGGCTGATTACAGTGAGTTTGTGGTGAGAGGATCTGATTACAGTGAGTGTGTGTTTGGGGAGAGGGGCTGATTACAGTGAGTGTGAATGGGGAGATGGGCTGATTACAGTGAGTGTGAATGAGGAGAGACGCTGATTACAGTGAGAATGTGGGGACAGTGGCTGCTTACAATGAGTTTGTGGGGAGAGGGTCTGATTACAGTGAGTGTGTGTGGTGAGAGGGAGTGATTACATTCAGTGTGTGGGGGGTGGGGCTGATTACAGTGAGTGTGTGGGGAGAGGGTCAGATTACAGTCAGTGAGTGTGGAGAGGGAATGATTACCGTGATTGTGTCTGGGGAAAGGGTCTCATTGCATTGAGTGTATTTGGGGAGAGGGACTGATTACAGACAGTGTGTGGGGAGAGGGTCTGATTACAGTGAGAGTGTGTGGAGAGGGTCTGATTCCGTGATTGTATTTGGGGAGAGGGGCAGATTAAAGTGAGTGTGTGAGGGGAGATTGGCTGATTACAGTGAATGTGTTTAGGGAGAGGGTCTGATTACAGTGAGTGTGTGGGGAGAGTGTCTGATTACAGTGAGAGTGTGGGGAGAGGGGCTGATTATAGTGAGTGTGTGGGGAGAGGAGCTGATAATATTGAGTGCGTGGGGAGAGGTGCTGATTATGGTGAGTGTGTGAGGGGAGAGGGGCAGATTACCGTGAGTGTGTGGTGAGAGAGGCTGATTACAGTGAGTGTGTGTGGGGAGTGGGGCTGATTACCGTGAGTGTGTTTGGGGAGAGGGGCTGATTACAGTGAGTGTGTGTGGGCAGAGTGGCTGATAAAAGTGTGTGTGTGTGGGGAGAGGGGCTGATTACAGTGAGTGTGTGTGGGGACAGAGGCTGATTAAAGTGAGTGTATGTGGGGAGAGTGACTGATTACAGTGAGCGTGTGGGGAGAGGGTCAGATTACAGTGAGTGAGTGTGGAGAGGGATTGATTACCGTGATTGTGTTTGGGGAAAGGGGTTGATTACATTGAGTGTATGTGGGGAGAGGGACTGATTACAGACAGTGTGTGGGGAAAGGGTCTGATTACAGTGAGAGTGTGTGGAGAGGGTCTGATTCCGTGATTGTGTTTGGGGAGGGGGCAGATTACAGTGAGTGTGTGAGGCGAGACTGGCTGATTACAGTGAGTGTGTGGGGAGAGTGTCTGATTACAGTGAGAGTGTGGGGAGAGTGGCAGATTACAGTGATTGTGAGGAGAGAGGGGCTGATTACAGTGAGTGTGTGTGGTTCAGAGGCTGGTTAAAGTGAGTGTATGTGGGGAGAGTGACTGATTACAGTGAGCGTGTGGGGAGAGGGGCAGACTACAGTGAGTGTGTGGGTAGAGGGTCTGATTAAAGTGAGTGTGTGGGGAGAGGGGCTGATTACAGTGAGTGTGTGAGGGGAGTGGGGCTGATTACAGTCAGTGTTTGGGGAGAGAGGCTGATTACAGTGAGAATGTGGGGACCGGGGCTGATTACAGTGAGTTGGTGATGAGAGGGTCTGATTACAGTGAGTGTGTGTGGGGAGAGGGGCTGATTACATTGCGTGTGAATGGGGAGAGAGGCTGATTACAGTGAGTGTGAATGGGGAGATGGGCTGATTACAGTGAGAGTGTGGGGAGAGGGTCAGATTACAGTGAGTGAGTGTGGAGAGGGACTGATTATTGTGATTGTGTTTGGGGAAAGGGGCTGATTACATTGAGTGTATGTGGGGAGAGGGACTGATTACAGTGAGTCTGTGGGGAGATGTACTGATTAAAGTGAGAGTGTGAGGGGAGAGTGGCTGATTGCAGTGAGTGTGTTTAGGGAGAGGGACTGATTACAGTGAGAGTGTGGGGAGAGCGTCTGATTACAGTGAGTGTGTGAGGAGAGAGTGGCTGATTAAAGAGAGTGTGTGGGGAGAGGGGCTGATTACAGTGATTGTGAATGGGGACAGGGGCTGATTACAGTGAGTTTGTGTTGAGATAGGGGCTGATTACAGAGAGTGTGTGAGGGGACATGGGCTGATTACAGTGAGTCTGTGTGGGGAGAGAGGCTGATTACAGTGAGAAAGTGGGGACCCGGGATGATTACAGTGAGTTTATGGTGAGAGGGTCTGATTACGGTGAGTGTGAATGGGGAGAGAGGCTGATTACATTGAGTGTATGGCGACTGGGGCTGATTACAGTGAGAGTGTGGGGAGAGGGGCTGATTGCAGTGAGTGTGTTTGGGGAGAGGGGCTGATTGCAGTGAGTGTGAATGGGGAGATGGGCTGATTACAGTGAGTGTGACTGAGGAGAGACGCTGATTACAGTGAGAATGTGGGGACAGTGGCTGCTTACAATGAGTTTGTGGGGAGAGGGTCTGATTACAATGAGTGTGTGGGGAGAGGGTCAGATTACAGTGAGTGAGTGTGGAGAGGGAATGATTACCGTGATTGTGTCTGGGGAAAGGGACTCATTACATTGAGTGTATGTGGGGAGAGGGAGTGATTGCAGACAGTGTGTGGGGAGAGAGTCTGGTTGCAGTGAGAGTGTGTGGAGAGGTCTGATTCCGTGATTGTGTTTGGGGAGAGGGGCAGATTACAGTGAGTGTGTGAGGGGAGATTGGCTGATTACAGTGAGTGTGTTTAGGGAGAGGGTCTGATTACAGTGAGTGTGTGGGGAGAGTGTCTGATTACAGTGAGAGTGTGGGGAGAGGGGCTGATTACAGTGAGTGTGAATGGGGAGAGGAGCTGATTATATTGAGTGTGTGGGGAGAGGTGCTGATTATGGTGAGTGTGTGAGGGGAGAGGGGCTGATTACCGTGATTGTGTTTGGGGAAAGGGGCTGATTACATTGAGTGTATGTGGGGAGAGGGACTGATTACAGACAGTGTGTGGGGAAAGGGTCTGATTACAGTGAGAGTGTGTGGAGAGGGTCTGATTCCGTGATTGTGTTTGGGGAGGGGGCAGATTACAGTGAGTGTGTGAGGCGAGACTGGCTGATTACAGTGAGTGTGTGGGGAGAGTGTCTGATTACAGTGAGAGTGTGGGGAGAGGGGCAGATTACAGTGAGTGTGAGGAGAGAGGGGCTGATTACAGTGAGTGTGTGTGGTTCAGAGGCTGGTTAAAGTGATTGTATGTGGGGAGAGTGACTGATTACAGTGAGCGTGTGGGGAGAGGGGCAGACTACAGTGAGTGTGTGGGTAGAGGGTCTGATTAAAGTGAGTGTGTGGAGAGAGGGGCTGATTACAGTGAGTGTGTGAGGGGAGTGGGGCTGATTACAGTCAGTGTGAATGGGGAGAGAGGCTGATTACAGTGAGAATGTGGGGACTGGGGCTGATTACAGTGAGTTTGTGGTGAGAGGGTCTGATTACAGTGAGTGTGTGTGGGGAGAGGGGCTGATTACATTGCGTGTGAATGGGGAGAGAGGTTGATTACAGTGAGTGTGAATGGGGAGATGGGCTGATTACAGTGAGAGTGTGGGGAGAGGGGCTGATTGCAGTGAGAGTGCGGGGAGAGGGTCAGATTACAGTGAGTGAGTGTGTAGAGGGACTGATTACTGTGATTGTGTTTGGGGAAAGGGGCTGATTACATTGAGTGTATGTGGGGAGAGGGACTGATTACAGTGAGTCTGTGGGGAGATGGTCTGATTACAGTGAGAGTGTGAGGGGAGAGTGGCTGATTGCAGTGAGTGTGTTTAGGGAGAGGGGCTGATTACAGTGAGTGTGTGGGGAGAGCGTCTAATTGCAGTGAGTGTGTGGGGAGAGGGTCTGATTACAGTGAGTGTGTGAGGAGAGAGTGGCTGATTAAAGAGAGTGTGTGGGGAGAGGGGCTGATTAAAGTGAGTGTGTGGAGAGAGGGGCTGATTACAGTGAGTGTGTGAGGGGAGTGGGGCTGATTACAGTCAGTGTGAATGGGGAGAGAGGCTGATTACAGTGAGAATGTGGGGACTGGGGCTGATTACAGTGTTTTGTGGTGAGAGGGTCTGATTACTGTGAGTGTGTGTGGGGAGAGGGGCTGATTACATTGCGTGTGAATGGGGAGAGAGGCTGATTACAGTGAGTGTGAATGGGGAGATGGGCTGATTACAGTGAGAGTGTGGGGAGAGGGGCTGATTGCAGTGAGAGTGTGGGGAGAGGGTCAGATTACAGTGAGTGAGTGTGGAGAGGGACTGATTACTGTGATTGTGTTTGGGGAAAGGGGCTGATTACTTTGAGTGTATGTGGGGAGAGGGACTGATTACAGTGAGTCTGTGGGGAGATGGTCTGATTACAGTGAGAGTGTGAGGGGAGAGTGGCTGATTGCAGTGAGTGTGTTTAGGGAGAGGGGCTGATTACAGTGAGTGTGCGGGGAGAGCGTCTAATTGCAGTGAGTGTGTGGGGAGAGGGTCTGATTACAGTGAGTGTGTGAGGAGAGAGTGGCTGATTAAAGAGAGTGTGTGGGGAGAGGGGCTGATTACAGGGAGTGTGAATGGGGACAGGGGCTGATTACAGTGAGTGTGTGTTGAGAGAGGGGCTGATTACAGAGAGTGTGTGAGGGGACATGGGGTGATTACAGTGAGTCTGTGTGGGGAGAGAGGCTGATTACAGTGAGAAAGTGGGGACCGGGGATGATTACAGTGAGTTTATTGGGAGAGGGTCTGATTACGGTGAGTGTGAATGGGGAGAGAGGCTGATTACATTGAGTGTATGGCGACCGGGGCTGATTACAGTGAGAGTGTGGGGAGAGGGGCTGATTGCAGTGAATGTGTTTGGGGAGAGGGGCCGATTGCAGTGAGTGTGAATGGGGAGATGGGCTGATTACAGTGAGTGTGACTGAGGAGAGACGCTGATTACAGTGAGAATGTGGGGACAGTGGCTGCTTACAATGAGTTTGTTGGGAGAGGGTCTGATTACAGTGAGTGTGTGGGGAGAGGGTCAGATTACAATGAGTGAGTGTGGAGAGGGAATGATTACCGTGATTGTGTCTGGGGAAAGGGACTCATTACATTGAGTGTATGTGGGGAGAGGGACTGATTGCAGACAGTGTGTGGGGAGAGAGTCTGTTTACAGTGAGAGTGTGTGGAGAGGTCTGATTCCGTGATTGTGTTCAGGGAGAGGGGCAGATTACAGTGAGTGTGTGAGGGGAGATTGGCTGATTACAGTGAGTTTGTTTAGGGAGAGGGTCTGAATACAGTGAGTGTGTGGGGAGAGTGTCTGATTACAGTGAGAGTGTGGGGAGATTTGCTGATTACAATGAGTGTGAATGGGGAGAGGAGCTGATTATATTGAGTGTGTGGGGAGAGGTGCTGATTATGGTGAGTGTGTGAGGGGAGAGGGGCTGATTACAGTGAGTGTGTGGTGAGAGAGGCTGATTACCGTGAGTGTGTTTGGGGAGAGGGGCTGATTACAGTCAATGTGAATGGGGAGAGTGGCTGATTACAGTGAGAATGTGGGGACCGGGGCTGATTACAGTGAGTTTGTGAGGGGAGAGGGGCTGATTACAGTCAGTGTGAATGGGGAGAGGGTCTGATTACAGTGAGTTTGTGAGGGGAGAGGGGCTGATTACAGTGAGTGTGAATGGGGAGAGGGTCTGATTACAGTGAGTGTGTGAGGGGAGAGGGGCTGATTACAGTGAGTGTGAATGGTGAGAGAGGCTGATTACAGTGAGAATGTGGGGAGAGGGGCTGATTACATTGAGTGTGTGGCGACAGGGGTGATTGCAGTGAGAGTGTGGGGAGAGGGGCTGATTGCAGTGAGTGTGAATGGGGAGATGAGCTGATTAAAGTGAGTGTGAATGGGGATATGGGCTGATTACAGTGAGTGTGAATGAGGAGAGATGCTGATTACGGAGAGAATGTGGGGACAGTGGCTGCTTACAATGAGTTTGTGGGGACAGGGTCTGTTTACAGTGAGTGTGTGGGGAGAGGGACTGATTACAGTGATTGTGTTTGGGGAAAGGGACTCATAACAGTGAGTGTATGTGGGGAGAGGGATTGATTACAGACAGTGTGTGGGGAGAGGGTCTGATTACAGTGATAGAGTGTGGAGAGGGTCTGATTCCGTGATTGTGTTTGGGGAGAGGGGCAGATTACAGTGAGTGTGTTTAGGGAGAGGGTCTGATTACAGTGAGTGTGTGGGGAGAGGAGTTGATTACAGTTAGTGTGTGGGGAGAGTGTCTGATTACAGTGAGTGTGTGGGGAGAGTAGCTGATTATATTGATTGTGTGGGGAGATGTGCTGATTATTTTGAGTGTGTGAGGGGAGAGGGGCTGATTACCTTGAGTGTGTGGTGAGATTGGCTGATTACAGTGAGTGTGTGTGGGGAGAGGGGCTGATTACAGTGAGTGTGTGTGGGCAGAGTGGCTGATTACAGTGACTGTGTAGGGAGAGAGTGGCTGATTACAGTGAGTGTGTGCTGAGAGAGCGGTTGATTACAGTGAGTGTGTGAGGGAGAGGGGCTGATTACAGTGAGTGTGTGGGGTGATAGTGGATGATTACAGTGAGTGTGTTCTGAGAGAGCGGCTGATTACAGTGAGTGTGTGAGGTGATAGTGGATGACTACAGTGAGTGTGTGCTGAGAGAGCGGCTGATTACAATGAGTGTGTGTGGGGAAAGGGGCTGATTAGAGTGAGATTGAGGCGAGAGGAGCTAATTACAGTGAGTGTGGGGAGAGGAGCCGATTACAGTGTGTGAAAGGGGAGAGGGGTTGAATACAGTGAGTGTGTTTCGGGAGAAGGGCTGATTACAGTGAGTTTGTGTTGAGAGAGAGGCTGATTACAGTGAGTGTGTGGGGAGAGGGTCAGATTACAGTCAGTGAGTGTGGAGAGGGAATGATTACCGTGATTGTGTCTGGGGAAAGGGTCTCATTGCATTGAGTGTATTTGGGGAGAGGGACTGATTACAGACAGTGTGTGGGGAGAGGGTCTGATTACAGTGAGAGTGTGTGGAGAGGGTCTGATTCCGTGATTGTATTTGGGGAGAGGGGCAGATTAAAGTGAGTGTGTGAGGGGAGATTGGCTGATTACAGTGAATGTGTTTAGGGAGAGGGTCTGATTACAGTGAGTGTGTGGGGAGAGTGTCTGATTACAGTGAGAGTGTGGGGAGAGGGGCTGATTATAGTGAGTGTGTGGGGAGAGGAGCTGATAATATTGAGTGCGTGGGGAGAGGTGCTGATTATGGTGAGTGTGTGAGGGGAGAGGGGCAGATTACCGTGAGTGTGTGGTGAGAGAGGCTGATTACAGTGAGTGTGTGTGGGGAGTGGGGCTGATTACCGTGAGTGTGTTTGGGGAGAGGGGCTGATTACAGTGAGTGTGTGTGGGCAGAGTGGCTGATAAAAGTGTGTGTGTGTGGGGAGAGGGGCTGATTACAGTGAGTGTGTGTGGGGACAGAGGCTGATTAAAGTGAGTGTATGTGGGGAGAGTGACTGATTACACTGAGCGTGTGGGGAGAGTGACTGATTACAGTGAGTGTGTGGGGAGAGGTGCTGATTATGGTGAGTGTGTGAGGGGAGAGGGGCTGATTACCGTGATTGTGTTTGGGGAAAGGGGCTGATTACATTGAGTGTATGTGGGGAGAGGGACTGATTACAGACAGTGTGTGGGGAAAGGGTCTGATTACAGTGAGAGTGTGTGGAGAGGGTCTGATTCCGTGTTTGTGTTTGGGGAGGGGGCAGATTACAGTGAGTGTGTGAGGCGAGACTGGCTGATTACAGTGAGTGTGTGGGGAGAGTGTCTGATTACAGTGAGAGTGTGGGGAGAGGGGCAGATTACAGTGATTGTGAGGAGAGAGGGGCTGATTACAGTGAGTGTGTGTGGTTCAGAGGCTGGTTAAAGTGAGTGTATGTGGGGAGAGTGACTGATTACAGTGAGCGTGTGGGGAGAGGGGCAGACTACAGTGAGTGTGTGGGTAGAGGGTCTGATTAAAGTGAGTGTGTGGGGAGAGGGGCTGATTACAGTGAGTGTGTGAGGGGAGTGGGGCTGATTACAGTCAGTGTTTGGGGAGAGAGGCTGATTACAGTGAGAATGTGGGGACCGGGGCTGATTACAGTGAGTTGGTGATGAGAGGGTCTGATTACAGTGAGTGTGTGTGGGGAGAGGGGCTGATTACATTGCGTGTGAATGGGGAGAGAGGCTGATTACAGTGAGTGTGAAAGGGGAGATGGGCTGATTACAGTGAGAGTGTGGGGAGAGGGGCTGATTGCAGTGAGAGTGTGGGGAGAGGGTCAGATTACAGTGAGTGAGTGTGGAGAGGGACTGATTATTGTCATTGTGTTTGGGGAAAGGGGCTGATTACATTGAGTGTATGTGGGGAGAGGGACTGATTACAGTGAGTCTGTGGGGAGATGTACTGATTACAGTGAGAGTGTGAGGGGAAAGTGGCTGATTGCAGTGAGTGTGTTTAGGGAGAGGGGCTGATTACAGTGAGTGTGTGGGGAGAGCGTCTGATTACAGTGAGTGTGTGAGGAGAGAGTGGCTGATTAAAGAGAGTGTGTGGGGAGAGGGGCTGATTACAGTGATTGTGAATGGGGACAGGAGCTGATTACAGTGAGTTTGTGTTGAGATAGGGGCTGATTACAGAGAGTGTGTGAGGGGACATGGGCTGATTACAGTGAGTCTGTGTGGGGAGAGAGGCTGATTACAGTGAGAAAGTGGGGACCCGGGATGATTACAGTGAGTTTATGGTGAGAGGGTCTGATTACGGTGAGTGTGAATGGGGAGAGAGGCTGATTACATTGAGTGTATGGCGACTGGGGCTGATTACAGTGAGAGTGTGGGGAGAGGGGCTGATTGCAGTGAGTGTGTTTGGGGAGAGGGGCTGATTGCAGTGAGTGTGAATGGGGAGATGGGCTGATTACAGTGAGTGTGACTGAGGAGAGACGCTGATTACAGTGAGAATGTGGGGACAGTGGCTGCTTACAATGAGTTTGTGGGGAGAGGGTCTGTTTACAGTGAATGTGTGGGGAGAGGGTCAGATTACAGTGAGTGAGTGTGGAGAGGGAATGATTACCGTGATTGTGTCTGGGGAAAGGGACTCATTACATTGAGTGTATGTGGGGAGAGGGAGTGATTGCAGACAGTGTGTGGGGAGAGAGTCTGGTTGCAGTGAGAGTGTGTGGAGAGGTCTGATTCCGTGATTGTGTTTGGGGAGAGGGGCAGATTACAGTGAGTGTGTGAGGGGAGATTGGCTGATTACAGTGAGTGTGTTTAGGGAGAGGGTCTGATTACAGTGAGTGTGTGGGGAGAGTGTCTGATTACAGTGAGAGTGTGGGGAGAGGGGCTGATTACAGTGAGTGTGAATGGGGAGACGGAGCTGATTATATTGAGTGTGTGGGGAGAGGTGCTGATTATGGTGAGTGTGTGAGGGGAGAGGGGCTGATTACCGTGATTGTGTTTGGGGAAAGGGGCTGATTACATTGAGTGTATGTGGGGAGAGGGACTGATTACAGACAGTGTGTGGGGAAAGGGTCTGATTACAGTGAGAGTGTGTGGAGAGGGTCTGATTCCGTGATTGTGTTTGGGGAGGGGGCAGATTACAGTGAGTGTGTGAGGCGAGACTGGCTGATTACAGTGAGTGTGTGGGGAGAGTATCTGATTACAGTGAGAGTGTGGGGAGAGGGGCAGATTACAGTGAGTGTGAGGAGAGAGGGGCTGATTACAGTGAGTGTGTGTGGTTCAGAGGCTGGTTAAAGTGATTGTATGTGGGGAGAGTGACTGATTACAGTGAGCGTGTGGGGAGAGGGGCAGACTACAGTGAGTGTGTGGGTAGAGGGTCTGATTAAAGTGAGTGTGTGGAGAGAGGGGCTGATTACAGTGAGTGTGTGAGGGGAGTGGGGCTGATTACAGTCAGTGTGAATGGGGAGAGAGGCTGATTACAGTGAGAATGTGGGGACTGGGGCTGATTACAGTGAGTTTGTGGTGAGAGCGTCTGATTACAGTGAGTGTGTGTGGGGAGAGGGGCTGATTACATTGCATGTGAATGGGGAGAGAGGCTGATTACAGTGAGTGTGAATGGGGAGATGGGCTGATTACAGTGAGAGTGTGGGGAGAGGGGCTGATAGAAGTGAGAGTGTGGGGAGAGGGTCAGATTACAGTGAGTGAGTGTGGAGAGGGACTGATTACTGTGATTGTGTTTGGGGAAAGGGGCTGATTACATTGAGTGTATGTGGGGAGAGGGACTGATTACAGTGAGTCTGTGGGGAGATGGTCTGATTACAGTGAGAGTGTGAGGGGAGAGTGGCTGATTGCAGTGAGTGTGTTTAGGGAGAGGGGCTGATTACAGTGAGTGTGTGGGGAGAGCGTCTAATTGCAGTGAGTGTGTGGGGAGAGGGTCTGATTACAGTGAGTGTGTGAGGAGAGAGTGGCTGATTAAAGAGAGTGTGTGGGGAGAGGGGCTGATTAAAGTGAGTGTGTGGAGAGAGGGGCTGATTACAGTGAGTGTGTGAGGGGAGTGGGGCTGATTACAGTCAGTGTGAATGGGGAGAGAGGCTGATTACAGTGAGAATGTGGGGACTGGGGCTGATTACAGTGAGTTTGTGGTGAGAGGGTCTGATTACAGTGAGTGTGTGTGGGGAGAGGGGCTGATTACATTGCGTGTGAATGGGGAGAGAGGCTGATTACAGTGAGTGTGAATGGGGAGATGGGCTGATTACAGTGAGAGTGTGGGGAGAGGGGCTGATTGCAGTGAGAGTGTGGGGAGAGGGTCAGATTACAGTGAGTGAGTGTGGAGAGGGACTGATTACTGTGATTGTGTTTGGGGAAAGGGGCTGATTACATTGAGTGTATGTGGGGAGAGGGACTGATTACAGTGAGTCTGTGGGGAGATGGTCTGATTACAGTGAGAGTGTGAGGGGAGAGTGGCTGATTGCTGTGAGTGTGTTTAGGGAGAGGGGCTGATTACAGTGAGTGTGTGGGGAGAGCGTCTAAATGCAGTGAGTGTGTGGGGAGAGGGTCTGATTACAATGAGTGTGTGAGGAGAGAGTGGCTGATTAAAGAGAGTGTGTGGGGAGAGGGGCTGATTACAGGGAGTGTGAATGGGGACAGGGGCTGATTACAGTGAGTGTGTGTTGAGAGAGGGGCTGATTACAGAGAGTGTGTGAGGGGACATGGGGTGATTACAGTGAGTCTGTGTCGGGAGAGAGGCTGATTACAGTGAGAAAGTGGGGACCGGGGATGATTACAGTGAGTTTATGGTGAGAGGGTCTGATTACAGTGAGTGTGTGGGGAGAGGGTCAGATTACAATGAGTGAGTGTGGAGAGGGAATGATTACCGTGATTGTGTCTGGGGAAAGGGACTCATTACATTGAGTGTATGTGGGGAGAGGGACTGATTGCAGACAGTGTGTGGGGAGAGAGTCTGGTTACAGTGAGAGTGTGTGGAGAGGTCTGATTCCGTGATTGTGTTCAGGGAGAGGGGCAGATTACAGTGAGTGTGTGAGGGGAGATTGGCTGATTACAGTGAGTTTGTTTAGGGAGAGGGTCTGAATACAGTGAGTGTGTGGGGAGAGTGTCTGATTACAGTGAGAGTGTGGGGAGAGGGGCTGATTACAATGAGTGTGAATGGGGAGAGGAGCTGATTATATTGAGTGTGTGGGGAGAGGTGCTGATTATGGTGAGTGTGTGAGGGGAGAGGGGCTGATTACCGTGAGTGTGTGGTGAGAGAGGCTGATTACCGTGAGTGTGTTTGGGGAGAGGGGCTGATTACAGTCAGTGTGAATGGGGAGAGTGGCTGATTACAGTGAGAATGTGGGGACCGGGGCTGATTACAGTGAGTTTGTGAGGGGAGAGGGGCTGATTACAGTGAGTGTGAATGGCGAGAGGGTCTGATTACAGTGAGTGTTTGTGGGGAGAGGGGCTGATTACAGTGAGTGTGAATGGGGAGAGGGTCTGATTACAGTGAGTGTGTGTGGGGAGAGGGGCTGATTACAGTGAGTGTGAATGGTGAGAGAGGCTGATTACAGTGAGAATGTGGGGAGAGGGGCTGATTACATTGAGTGTGTGGCGACAGGGGCTGATTGCAGTGAGAGTGTGGGGAGAGGGGCTGATTGCAGTGAGTGTGAATGGGGAGATGGGCTGATTAAAGTGAGTGTGAATGGGGAGATGGGCTGATTACAGTGAGTGTGAATGAGGAGAGATGCTGATTACGGAGAGAATGTGGGGACAGTGGCTGCTTACAATGAGTTTGTGGGGACAGGGTCTGTTTACAGTGAGTGTGTGGGGAGAGGGACTGATTACAGTGATTGTGTTTGGGGAAAGGGACTCATAACAGTGAGTGTATGTGGGGAGAGGGATTGATTACAGACAGTGTGTGGGGAGAGGGTCTGATTACAGTGATAGAGTGTGGAGAGGGTCTGATTCCGTGATTGTGTTTGGGGAGAGGGGCAGATTAAAGTGAGTGTGTTTAGGGAGAGGGTCTGATTACAGTGAGTGTGTGGGGAGAGGAGTTGATTACAGTTAGTGTGTGGGGAGAGTGTCTGATTACAGTGAGTGTGTGGGGAGAGTAGCTGATTATATTGATTGTGTGGGGAGATGTGCTGATTATTTTGAGTGTGTGAGGGGAGAGGGGCTGATTACCTTGAGTGTGTGGTGAGAGTGGCTGATTACAGTGAGTGTGTGTGGGGAGAGGGGCTGATTACAGTGAGTGTGTGTGGGCAGAGTGGCTGATTACAGTGACTGTGTAGGGAGAGAGTGGCTGATTACAGTGAGTGTGTGCTGAGAGAGCGGTTGATTACAGTGAGTGTGTGAGGGGAGAGGGGCTGATTACATTGAGTGTGTGGGGTGATAGTGGATGATTACAGTGAGTGTGTTCTGAGAGAGCGGCTGATTACAGTGAGTGTGTGAGGTGATAGTGGATGACTACAGTGAGTGTGTGCTGAGAGAGCGGCTGATTACAATGAGTGTGTGTGGGGAAAGGGGCTGATTAGAGTGAGATTGAGGCGAGAGGAGCTAATTACAGTGAGTGTGGGGAGAGGAGCCGATTACAGTGTGTGAAAGGGGAGAGGGGTTGAATACAGTGAGTGTGTTTCGGGAGAAGGGCTGATTACAGTGAGTTTGTGTTGAGAGAGAGGCTGATTACAGTGAGTGTGTGGGGAGAGGGTCAGATTACAGTCAGTGAGTGTGGAGAGGGAATGATTACCGTGATTGTGTCTGGGGAAAGGGTCTCATTGCATTGAGTGTATTTGGGGAGAGGGACTGATTACAGACAGTGTGTGGGGAGAGGGTCTGATTACAGTGAGAGTGTGTGGAGAGGGTCTGATTCCGTGATTGTATTTGGGGAGAGGGGCAGATTAAAGTGAGTGTGTGAGGGGAGATTGGCTGATTACAGTGAATGTGTTTAGGGAGAGGGTCTGATTACAGTGAGTGTGTGGGGAGAGTGTCTGATTACAGTGAGAGTGTGGGGAGAGGGGCTGATTATAGTGAGTGTGTGGGGAGAGGAGCTGATAATATTGAGTGCGTGGGGAGAGGTGCTGATTATGGTGAGTGTGTGAGGGGAGAGGGGCAGATTACCGTGAGTGTGTGGTGAGAGAGGCTGATTACAGTGAGTGTGTGTGGGGAGTGGGGCTGATTACCGTGAGTGTGTTTGGGGAGAGGGGCTGATTACAGTGAGTGTGTGTGGGCAGAGTGGCTGATAAAAGTGTGTGTGTGTGGGGAGAGGGGCTGATTACAGTGAGTGTGTGTGGGGACAGAGGCTGATTAAAGTGAGTGTATGTGGGGAGAGTGACTGATTACAGTGAGCGTGTGGGGAGAGGGTCAGATTACAGTGAGTGAGTGTGGAGAGGGATTGATTACCGTGATTGTGTTTGGGGAAAGGGGCTGATTACATTGAGTGTATGTGGGGAGAGGGACTGATTACAGACAGTGTGTGGGGAAAGGGTCTGATTACAGTGAGAGTGTGTGGAGAGGGTCTGATTCCGTGATTGTGTTTGGGGAGGGGGCAGATTACAGTGAGTGTGTGAGGCGAGACTGGCTGATTACAGTGAGTGTGTGGGGAGAGTGTCTGATTACAGTGAGAGTGTGGGGAGAGTGGCAGATTACAGTGATTGTGAGGAGAGAGGGGCTGATTACAGTGAGTGTGTGTGGTTCAGAGGCTGGTTAAAGTGAGTGTATGTGGGGAGAGTGACTGATTACAGTGAGCGTGTGGGGAGAGGGGCAGACTACAGTGAGTGTGTGGGTAGAGGGTCTGATTAAAGTGAGTGTGTGGGGAGAGGGGCTGATTACAGTGAGTGTGTGAGGGGAGTGGGGCTGATTACAGTCAGTGTTTGGGGAGAGAGGCTGATTACAGTGAGAATGTGGGGACCGGGGCTGATTACAGTGAGTTGGTGATGAGAGGGTCTGATTACAGTGAGTGTGTGTGGGGAGAGGGGCTGATTACATTGCGTGTGAATGGGGAGAGAGGCTGATTACAGTGAGTGTGAATGGGGAGATGGGCTGATTACAGTGAGAGTGTGGGGAGAGGGTCAGATTACAGTGAGTGAGTGTGGAGAGGGACTGATTATTGTGATTGTGTTTGGGGAAAGGGGCTGATTACATTGAGTGTATGTGGGGAGAGGGACTGATTACAGTGAGTCTGTGGGGAGATGTACTGATTAAAGTGAGAGTGTGAGGGGAGAGTGGCTGATTGCAGTGAGTGTGTTTAGGGAGAGGGACTGATTACAGTGAGAGTGTGGGGAGAGCGTCTGATTACAGTGAGTGTGTGAGGAGAGAGTGGCTGATTAAAGAGAGTGTGTGGGGAGAGGGGCTGATTACAGTGATTGTGAATGGGGACAGGGGCTGATTACAGTGAGTTTGTGTTGAGATAGGGGCTGATTACAGAGAGTGTGTGAGGGGACATGGGCTGATTACAGTGAGTCTGTGTGGGGAGAGAGGCTGATTACAGTGAGAAAGTGGGGACCCGGGATGATTACAGTGAGTTTATGGTGAGAGGGTCTGATTACGGTGAGTGTGAATGGGGAGAGAGGCTGATTACATTGAGTGTATGGCGACTGGGGCTGATTACAGTGAGAGTGTGGGGAGAGGGGCTGATTGCAGTGAGTGTGTTTGGGGAGAGGGGCTGATTGCAGTGAGTGTGAATGGGGAGATGGGCTGATTACAGTGAGTGTGACTGAGGAGAGACGCTGATTACAGTGAGAATGTGGGGACAGTGGCTGCTTACAATGAGTTTGTGGGGAGAGGGTCTGATTACAATGAGTGTGTGGGGAGAGGGTCAGATTACAGTGAGTGAGTGTGGAGAGGGAATGATTACCGTGATTGTGTCTGGGGAAAGGGACTCATTACATTGAGTGTATGTGGGGAGAGGGAGTGATTGCAGACAGTGTGTGGGGGAGAGAGTCTGGTTGCAGTGAGAGTGTGTGGAGAGGTCTGATTCCGTGATTGTGTTTGGGGAGAGGGGCAGATTACAGTGAGTGTGTGAGGGGAGATTGGCTGATTACAGTGAGTGTTTTTAGGGAGAGGGTCTGATTACAGTGAGTGTGTGGGGAGAGTGTCTGATTACAGTGAGAGTGTGGGGAGAGGGGCTGATTACAGTGAGTGTGAATGGGGAGAGGAGCTGATTATATTGAGTGTGTGGGGAGAGGTGCTGATTATGGTGAGTGTGTGAGGGGAGAGGGGCTGATTACCGTGATTGTGTTTGGGGAAAGGGGCTGATTACATTGAGTGTATGTGGGGAGAGGGACTGATTACAGACAGTGTGTGGGGAAAGGGTCTGATTACAGTGAGAGTGTGTGGAGAGGGTCTGATTCCGTGATTGTGTTTGGGGAGGGGGCAGATTACAGTGAGTGTGTGAGGCGAGACTGGCTGATTACAGTGAGTGTGTGGGGAGAGTGTCTGATTACAGTGAGAGTGTGGGGAGAGGGGCAGATTACAGTGAGTGTGAGGAGAGAGGGGCTGATTACAGTGAGTGTGTGTGGTTCAGAGGCTGGTTAAAGTGATTGTATGTGGGGAGAGTGACTGATTACAGTGAGCGTGTGGGGAGAGGGGCAGACTACAGTGAGTGTGTGGGTAGAGGGTCTGATTAAAGTGAGTGTGTGGAGAGAGGGGCTGATTACAGTGAGTGTGTGAGGGGAGTGGGGCTGATTACAGTCAGTGTTTGGGGAGAGAGGCTGATTACAGTGAGAATGTGGGGACCGGGGCTGATTACAGTGAGTTGGTGATGAGAGGGTCTGATTACAGTGAGTGTGTGTGGGGAGAGGGGCTGATTACATTGCGTGTGAATGGGGAGAGAGGCTGATTACAGTGAGTGTGAAAGGGGAGATGGGCTGATTACAGTGAGAGTGTGGGGAGAGGGGCTGATTGCAGTGAGAGTGTGGGGAGAGGGTCAGATTACAGTGAGTGAGTGTGGAGAGGGACTGATTATTGTCATTGTGTTTGGGGAAAGGGGCTGTTTTCATTGAGTGTATGTGGGGAGAGGGACTGATTACAGTGAGTCTGTGGGGAGATGTACTGATTACAGTGAGAGTGTGAGGGGAAAGTGGCTGATTGCAGTGAGTGTGTTTAGGGAGAGGGGCTGATTACAGTGAGTGTGTGGGGAGAGCGTCTGATTACAGTGAGTGTGTGAGGAGAGAGTGGCTGATTAAAGAGAGTGTGTGGGGAGAGGGGCTGATTACAGTGATTGTGAATGGGGACAGGAGCTGATTACAGTGAGTTTGTGTTGAGATAGGGGCTGATTACAGAGAGTGTGTGAGGGGACATGGGCTGATTACAGTGAGTCTGTGTGGGGAGAGAGGCTGATTACAGTGAGAAAGTGGGGACCCGGGATGATTACAGTGAGTTTATGGTGAGAGGGTCTGATTACGGTGAGTGTGAATGGGGGAGAGAGGCTGATTACATTGAGTGTATGGCGACTGGGGCTGATTACAGTGAGAGTGTGGGGAGAGGGGCTGATTGCAGTGAGTGTGTTTGGGGAGAGGGGCTGATTGCAGTGAGTGTGAATGGGGAGATGGGCTGATTACAGTGAGTGTGACTGAGGAGAGACGCTGATTACAGTGAGAATGTGGGGACAGTGGCTGCTTACAATGAGTTTGTGGGGAGAGGGTCTGTTTACAGTGAATGTGTGGGGAGAGGGTCAGATTACAGTGAGTGAGTGTGGAGAGGGAATGATTACCGTGATTGTGTCTGGGGAAAGGGACTCATTACATTGAGTGTATGTGGGGAGAGGGAGTGATTGCAGACAGTGTGTGGGGAGAGAGTCTGGTTGCAGTGAGAGTGTGTGGAGAGGTCTGATTCCGTGATTGTGTTTGGGGAGAGGGGCAGATTACAGTGAGTGTGTGAGGGGAGATTGGCTGATTACAGTGAGTGTGTTTAGGGAGAGGGTCTGATTACAGTGAGTGTGTGGGGAGAGTGTCTGATTACAGTGAGAGTGTGGGGAGAGGGGCTGATTACAGTGAGTGTGAATGGGGAGAGGAGCTGATTATATTGAGTGTGTGGGGAGAGGTGCTGATTATGGTGAGTGTGTGAGGGGAGAGGGGCTGATTACCGTGATTGTGTTTGGGGAAAGGGGCTGATTACATTGAGTGTATGTGGGGAGAGGGACTGATTACAGACAGTGTGTGGGGAAAGGGTCTGATTACAGTGAGAGTGTGTGGAGAGGGTCTGATTCCGTGATTGTGTTTGGGGAGGGGGCAGATTACAGTGAGTGTGTGAGGCGAGACTGGCTGATTACAGTGAGTGTGTGGGGAGAGTATCTGATTACAGTGAGAGTGTGGGGAGAGGGGCAGATTACAGTGAGTGTGAGGAGAGAGGGGCTGATTACAGTGAGTGTGTGTGGTTCAGAGGCTGGTTAAAGTGATTGTATGTGGGGAGAGTGACTGATTACAGTGAGCGTGTGGGGAGAGGGGCAGACTACAGTGAGTGTGTGGGTAGAGGGTCTGATTAAAGTGAGTGTGTGGAGAGAGGGGCTGATTACAGTGAGTGTGTGAGGGGAGTGGGGCTGATTACAGTCAGTGTGAATGGGGAGAGAGGCTGATTACAGTGAGAATGTGGGGACTGGGGCTGATTACAGTGAGTTTGTGGTGAGAGCGTCTGATTACAGTGAGTGTGTGTGGGGAGAGGGGCTGATTACATTGCATGTGAATGGGGAGAGAGGCTGATTACAGTGAGTGTGAATGGGGAGATGGGCTGATTACAGTGAGTGTGAATGGGGAGATGGGCTGATTACAGTGAGAGTGTGGGGAGAGGGGCTGATAGAAGTGAGAGTGTGGGGAGAGGGTCAGATTACAGTGAGTGAGTGTGGAGAGGGACTGATTACTGTGATTGTGTTTGGGGAAAGGGGCTGATTACATTGAGTGTATGTGGGGAGAGGGACTGATTACAGTGAGTCTGTGGGGAGATGGTCTGATTACAGTGAGAGTGTGAGGGGAGAGTGGCTGATTGCAGTGAGTGTGTTTAGGGAGAGGGGCTGATTACAGTGAGTGTGTGGGGAGAGCGTCTAATTGCAGTGAGTGTGTGGGGAGAGGGTCTGATTACAGTGAGTGTGTGAGGAGAGAGTGGCTGATTAAAGAGAGTGTGTGGGGAGAGGGGCTGATTAAAGTGAGTGTGTGGAGAGAGGGGCTGATTACAGTGAGTGTGTGAGGGGAGTGGGGCTGATTACAGTCAGTGTGAATGGGGAGAGAGGCTGATTACAGTGAGAATGTGGGGACTGGGGCTGATTACAGTGAGTTTGTGGTGAGAGGGTCTGATTACAGTGAGTGTGTGTGGGGAGAGGGGCTGATTACATTGCGTGTGAATGGGGAGAGAGGCTGATTACAGTGAGTGTGAATGGGGAGATGGGCTGATTACAGTGAGAGTGTGGGGAGAGGGGCTGATTGCAGTGAGAGTGTGGGGAGAGGGTCAGATTACAGTGAGTGAGTGTGGAGAGGGACTGATTACTGTGATTGTGTTTGGGGAAAGGGGCTGATTACATTGAGTGTATGTGGGGAGAGGGACTGATTACAGTGAGTCTGTGGGGAGATGGTCTGATTACAGTGAGAGTGTGAGGGGAGAGTGGCTGATTGCTGTGAGTGTGTTTAGGGAGAGGGGCTGATTACAGTGAGTGTGTGGGGAGAGCGTCTAAATGCAGTGAGTGTGTGGGGAGAGGGTCTGATTACAATGAGTGTGTGAGGAGAGAGTGGCTGATTAAAGAGAGTGTGTGGGGAGAGGGGCTGATTACAGGGAGTGTGAATGGGGACAGGGGCTGATTACAGTGAGTGTGTGTTGAGAGAGGGGCTGATTACAGAGAGTGTGTGAGGGGACATGGGGTGATTACAGTGAGTCTGTGTCGGGAGAGAGGCTGATTACAGTGAGAAAGTGGGGACCGGGGATGATTACAGTGAGTTTATGGTGAGAGGGTCTGATTACAGTGAGTGTGTGGGGAGAGGGTCAGATTACAATGAGTGAGTGTGGAGAGGGAATGATTACCGTGATTGTGTCTGGGGAAAGGGACTCATTACATTGAGTGTATGTGGGGAGAGGGACTGATTGCAGACAGTGTGTGGGGAGAGAGTCTGGTTACAGTGAGAGTGTGTGGAGAGGTCTGATTCCGTGATTGTGTTCAGGGAGAGGGGCAGATTACAGTGAGTGTGTGAGGGGAGATTGGCTGATTACAGTGAGTTTGTTTAGGGAGAGGGTCTGAATACAGTGAGTGTGTGGGGAGAGTGTCTGATTACAGTGAGAGTGTGGGGAGAGGGGCTGATTACAATGAGTGTGAATGGGGAGAGGAGCTGATTATATTGAGTGTGTGGGGAGAGGTGCTGATTATGGTGAGTGTGTGAGGGGAGAGGGGCTGATTACCGTGAGTGTGTGGTGAGAGAGGCTGATTACCGTGAGTGTGTTTGGGGAGAGGGGCTGATTACAGTCAGTGTGAATGGGGAGAGTGGCTGATTACAGTGAGAATGTGGGGACCGGGGCTGATTACAGTGAGTTTGTGAGGGGAGAGGGGCTGATTACAGTGAGTGTGAATGGCGAGAGGGTCTGATTACAGTGAGTGTTTGTGGGGAGAGGGGCTGATTACAGTGAGTGTGAATGGGGAGAGGGTCTGATTACAGTGAGTGTGTGTGGGGAGAGGGGCTGATTACAGTGAGTGTGAATGGTGAGAGAGGCTGATTACAGTGAGAATGTGGGGAGAGGGGCTGATTACATTGAGTGTGTGGCGACAGGGGCTGATTGCAGTGAGAGTGTGGGGAGAGGGGCTGATTGCAGTGAGTGTGAATGGGGAGATGGGCTGATTAAAGTGAGTGTGAATGGGGAGATGGGCTGATTACAGTGAGTGTGAATGAGGAGAGATGCTGATTACGGAGAGAATGTGGGGACAGTGGCTGCTTACAATGAGTTTGTGGGGACAGGGTCTGTTTACAGTGAGTGTGTGGGGAGAGGGACTGATTACAGTGATTGTGTTTGGGGAAAGGGACTCATAACAGTGAGTGTATGTGGGGAGAGGGATTGATTACAGACAGTGTGTGGGGAGAGGGTCTGATTACAGTGATAGAGTGTGGAGAGGGTCTGATTCCGTGATTGTGTTTGGGGAGAGGGGCAGATTAAAGTGAGTGTGTTTAGGGAGAGGGTCTGATTACAGTGAGTGTGTGGGGAGAGGAGTTGATTACAGTTAGTGTGTGGGGAGAGTGTCTGATTACAGTGAGTGTGTGGGGAGAGTAGCTGATTATATTGATTGTGTGGGGAGATGTGCTGATTATTTTGAGTGTGTGAGGGGAGAGGGGCTGATTACCTTGAGTGTGTGGTGAGAGTGGCTGATTACAGTGAGTGTGTGTGGGGAGAGGGGCTGATTACAGTGAGTGTGTGTGGGCAGAGTGGCTGATTACAGTGACTGTGTAGGGAGAGAGTGGCTGATTACAGTGAGTGTGTGCTGAGAGAGCGGTTGATTACAGTGAGTGTGTGAGGGGAGAGGGGCTGATTACATTGAGTGTGTGGGGTGATAGTGGATGATTACAGTGAGTGTGTTCTGAGAGAGCGGCTGATTACAGTGAGTGTGTGAGGTGATAGTGGATGACTACAGTGAGTGTGTGCTGAGAGAGCGGCTGATTACAATGAGTGTGTGTGGGGAAAGGGGCTGATTAGAGTGAGATTGAGGCGAGAGGAGCTAATTACAGTGAGTGTGGGGAGAGGAGCCGATTACAGTGTGTGAAAGGGGAGAGGGGTTGAATACAGTGAGTGTGTTTCGGGAGAAGGGCTGATTACAGTGAGTTTGTGTTGAGAGAGAGGCTGATTACAGTGAGTGTGTGGGGAGAGGGTCAGATTACAGTCAGTGAGTGTGGAGAGGGAATGATTACCGTGATTGTGTCTGGGGAAAGGGTCTCATTGCATTGAGTGTATTTGGGGAGAGGGACTGATTACAGACAGTGTGTGGGGAGAGGGTCTGATTACAGTGAGAGTGTGTGGAGAGGGTCTGATTCCGTGATTGTATTTGGGGAGAGGGGCAGATTAAAGTGAGTGTGTGAGGGGAGATTGGCTGATTACAGTGAATGTGTTTAGGGAGAGGGTCTGATTACAGTGAGTGTGTGGGGAGAGTGTCTGATTACAGTGAGAGTGTGGGGAGAGGGGCTGATTATAGTGAGTGTGTGGGGAGAGGAGCTGATAATATTGAGTGCGTGGGGAGAGGTGCTGATTATGGTGAGTGTGTGAGGGGAGAGGGGCAGATTACCGTGAGTGTGTGGTGAGAGAGGCTGATTACAGTGAGTGTGTGTGGGGAGTGGGGCTGATTACCGTGAGTGTGTTTGGGGAGAGGGGCTGATTACAGTGAGTGTGTGTGGGCAGAGTGGCTGATAAAAGTGTGTGTGTGTGGGGAGAGGGGCTGATTACAGTGAGTGTGTGTGGGGACAGAGGCTGATTAAAGTGAGTGTATGTGGGGAGAGTGACTGATTACAGTGAGCGTGTGGGGAGAGGGTCAGATTACAGTGAGTGAGTGTGGAGAGGGACTGATTACCGTGATTGTGTTTGGGGAAAGGGGCTGATTACATTGAGTGTATGTGGGGAGAGGGACTGATTACAGACAGTGTGTGGGGAAAGGGTCTGATTACAGTGAGAGTGTGTGGAGATGGTCTGATTCCGTGATTGTGTTTGGGGAGGGGGCAGATTACAGTGAGTGTGTGAGGCGAGACTGGCTGATTACAGTGAGTGTGTGGGGAGAGTGTCTGATTACAGTGAGAGTGTGGGGAGAGGGGCAGATTACAGTGATTGTGAGGAGAGAGGGGCTGATTACAGTGAGTGTGTGTGGTTCAGAGGCTGGTTAAAGTGAGTGTATGTGGGGAGAGTGACTGATTACAGTGAGCGTGTGGGGAGAGGGGCAGACTACAGTGAGTGTGTGGGTAGAGGGTCTGATTAAAGTGAGTGTGTGGGGAGAGGGGCTGATTACAGTGAGTGTGTGAGGGGAGTGGGGCTGATTACAGTCAGTGTTTGGGGAGAGAGGCTGATTACAGTGAGAATGTGGGGACCGGGGCTGATTACAGTGAGTTGGTGATGAGAGGGTCTGATTACAGTGAGTGTGTGTGGGGAGAGGGGCTGATTACATTGCGTGTGAATGGGGAGAGAGGCTGATTACAGTGAGTGTGAATGGGGAGATGGGCTGATTACAGTGAGAGTGTGGGGAGAGGGGCTGATTGCAGTGAGAGTGTGGGGAGAGGGTCAGATTACAGTGAGTGAGTGTGGAGAGGGACTGATTATTGTGATTGTGTTTGGGGAAAGGGGCTGATTACATTGAGTGTATGTGGGGAGAGGGACTGATTACAGTGAGTCTGTGGGGAGATGTACTGATTACAGTGAAAGTGTGAGGGGAGAGTGGCTGATTGCAGTGAGTGTGTTTAGGGAGAGGGGCTGATTACAGTGAGTGTGTGGGGAGAGCGTCTGATTACAGTGAGTGTGTGAGGAGAGAGTGGCTGATTAAAGAGAGTGTGTGGGGAGAGGGGCTGATTACAGTGATTGTGAATGGGGACAGGGGCTGATTACAGTGAGTTTGTGTTGAGATAGGGGCTGATTACAGAGAGTGTGTGAGGGGACATGGGCTGATTACAGTGAGTCTGTGTGGGGAGAGAGGCTGATTACAGTGAGAAAGTGGGGACCCGGGATGATTACAGTGAGTTTATGGTGAGAGGGTCTGATTACGGTGAGTGTGAATGGGGAGAGAGGCTGATTACATTGAGTGTATGGCGACTGGGGCTGATTACAGTGAGAGTGTGGGGAGAGGGGCTGATTGCAGTGAGTGTGTTTGGGGAGAGGGGCTGATTGCAGTGAGTGTGAATGGGGAGATGGGCTGATTACAGTGAGTGTGACTGAGGAGAGACGCTGATTACAGTGAGAATGTGGGGACAGTGGCTGCTTACAATGAGTTTGTGGGGAGAGGGTCTGATTACAGTGAGTGTGTGGGGAGAGGGTCAGATTACAGTGAGTGAGTGTGGAGAGGGAATGATTACCGTGATTGTGTCTGGGGAAAGGGACTCATTACATTGAGTGTATGTGGGGAGAGGGAGTGATTGCAGACAGTGTGTGGGGAGAGAGTCTGGTTGCAGTGAGAGTGTGTGGAGAGGTCTGATTCCGTGATTGTGTTTGGGGAGATGGTCTGATTACAGTGAGAGTGTGAGGGGAGAGTGGCTGATTGCAGTGAGTGTGTTTAGGGCGAGGGGCTGATTACAGTGAGTGTGTGGGGAGAGGGGCTGATTAAAGTGAGTGTGTGGAGAGAGGGGCTGATTACAGTGAGTGTGTGAGGGGAGTGGGGCTGATTACAGTCAGTGTGAATGGGGAGAGAGGCTGATTACAGTGAGAATGTGGGGACTGGGGCTGATTACAGTGAGTTTGTGGTGAGAGGGTCTGATTACAGTGAGTGTGTGTGGGGAGAGGGGCTGATTACATTGCGTGTGAATGGGGAGAGAGGCTGATTACAGTGAGTGTGAATGGGGAGATGGGCTGATTACAGTGAGAGTGTGGGGAGAGGGGCTGATTGCAGTGAGAGTGTGGGGAGAGGGTCAGATTACAGTGAGTGAGTGTGGAGAGGGACTGATTACTGTGATTGTGTTTGGGGAAAGGGGCTGATTACATTGAGTGTATGTGGGGAGAGGGACTGATTACAGTGAGTCTGTGGGGAGATGGTCTGATTACAGTGAGAGTGTGAGGGGAGAGTGGCTGATTGCAGTGAGTGTGTTTAGGGAGAGGGGCTGATTACAGTGAGTGTGTGGGGAGAGCGTCTAATTGCAGTGAGTGTGTGGGGAGAGGGTCTGATTACAGTGAGTGTGTGAGGAGAGAGTGGCTGATTAAAGAGAGTGTGTGGGGAGAGGGGCTGATTACAGGGTTTGTGAATGGGGACAGGGGCTGATTACAGTGAGTGTGTGTTGAGAGAGGGGCTGATTACAGAGAGTGTGTGAGGGGACATGGGGTGATTACAGTGAGTCTGTGTGGGGAGAGAGGCTGATTACAGTGAGAAAGTGGGGACCGGGGATGATTACAGTGAGTTTATGGTGAGAGGGTCTGATTACGGTGAGTGTGAATGGGTAGAGAGGCTGATTACATTGAGTGTATGGCGACCGGGGCTGATTACAGTGAGAGTGTGGGGAGAGGGGCTGATTGCAGTGAGTGTGTTTGGGGAGAGGGGCCGATTGCAGTGAGTGTGAATGGGGAGATGGGCTGATTACAGTGAGTGTGACTGAGGAGAGACGCTGATTACAGTGAGAATGTGGGGACAGTGGCTGCTTACAATGAGTTTGTGGGGAGAGGGTCTGATTACAGTGAGTGTGTGGGGAGAGGGTCAGATTACAATGAGTGAGTGTGGAGAGGGAATGATTACCGTGATTGTGTCTGGGGAAAGGGACTCATTACATTGAGTGTATGTGGGGAGAGGGACTGATTGCAGACAGTGTGTGGGGAGAGAGTCTGGTTACAGTGAGAGTGTGAGGAGAGGTCTGATTCCGTGATTGTGTTCAGGGAGAGGGGCAGATTACAGTGAGTGTGTGAGGGGAGATTGGCTGATTACAGTGAGTTTGTTTAGGGAGAGGGTCTGAATACAGTGAGTGTGTGGGGAGAGTGTCTGATTACAGTGAGAGTGTGGGGAGAGGGGCTGATTACAATGAGTGTGAATGGGGAGAGGAGCTGATTATATTGAGTGTGTGGGGAGAGGTGCTGATTATGGTGAGTGTGTGAAGGGAGAGGGGCTGATTACCGTGAGTGTGTGGTGAGAGAGGCTGATTACCGTGAGTGTGTTTGGGGAGAGGGGCTGATTACAGTCAGTGTGAATGGGGAGAGTGGCTGATTACAGTGAGAATGTGGGGACCGGGGCTGATTACAGTGAGTTTGTGAGGGGAGAGGGGCTGATTACAGTGAGTGTGAATGGGGAGAGGGTCTGATTACAGTGAGTGTTTGTGGGGAGAGGGGCTGATTACAGTGAGTGTGAATGGGGAGAGGGTCTGATTACAGTGAGTGTGTGTGGGGAGAGGGGCTGATTACAGTGAGTGTGAATGGTGAGAGAGGCTGATTACAGTGAGAATGTGGGGAGAGGGGCAGATTACATTGAGTGTGTGGCGACAGGGGCTGATTGCAGTGAGAGTGTGGGGAGAGGGGCTGATTGCAGTGAGTGTGAATGGGGAGATGGGCTGATTAAAGTGAGTGTGA
This sequence comes from Carcharodon carcharias, assembly GCF_017639515.1. Lineage (NCBI taxonomy): Eukaryota > Metazoa > Chordata > Chondrichthyes > Lamniformes > Lamnidae > Carcharodon > Carcharodon carcharias. Next base: position 43,432,053 of record NC_054491.1, read on the forward strand.
ATGGGGAGATGGGCTGATTACAGTGAGTGTGAATGAGGAGAGATGCTGATTACGGAGAGAATGTGGGGACAGTGGCTGCTTACAATGAGTTTGTGGGGACAGGGTCTGTTTACAGTGAGTGTGTGGGGAGAGGGACTGATTACAGTGATTATGTTTGGGGAAAGGGACTCATAACAGTGAGTGTATGTGGGGAGAGGGATTGATTACAGACAGTGTGTGGGGAGAGGGTCTGATTACAGTGATAGAGTGTGGAGAGGGTCTGATTCCGTGATTGTGTTTGGGGAGAGGGGCAGATTACAGTGAGTGTGTTTAGGGAGAGGGTCTGATTACAGTGAGTGTGTGGGGAGAGGAGTTGATTACAGTTAGTGTGTGGGGAGAGTGTCTGATTACAGTGAGTGTGTGGGGAGAGTAGCTGATTATATTGATTGTGTGGGGAGATGTGCTGATTATTTTGAGTGTGTGAGGGGAGAGGGGCTGATTACCTTGAGTGTGTGGTGAGAGTGGCTGATTACAGTGAGTGTGTGTGGGCAGAGTGGCTGATTACAGTGACTGTGTAGGGAGAGAGTGGCTGATTACAGTGAGTGTGTGCTGAGAGAGCGGTTGATTACAGTGAGTGTGTGAGGGGAGAGGGGCTGATTACAGTGAGTGTGTGGGGTGATAGTGGATGATTACAGTGAGTGTGTTCTGAGAGAGCGGCTGATTGCAGTGAGTGTGTGGGGTGATAGTGGATGATTACAGTGAGTGTGTGCTGAGAGAGCGGCTGATTACAGTGAGTGTGTGAGGTGATAGTGGATGACTACAGTGAGTGTGTGCTGAGAGAGCGGCTGATTACAATGAGTGTGTGTGGGGAAAGGGGCTGATTAGAGTGAGATTGAGGCGAGAGGAGCTAATTACAGTGAGTGTGGGGAGAGGAGCCGATTACAGTGTGTGAAAGGGGAGAGGGGTTGAATACAGTGAGTGTGTTTCGGGAGAAGGGCTGATTACAGTGAGTTTGTGTTGAGAGAGAGGCTGATTACAGTGAGTGTGTGGGGAGAGGGTCAGATTACAGTCAGTGAGTGTGGAGAGGGAATGATTACCGTGATTGTGTCTGGGGAAAGGGTCTCATTGCATTGAGTGTATTTGGGGAGAGGGACTGATTACAGACAGTGTGTGGGGAGAGGGTCTGATTACAGTGAGAGTGTGTGGAGAGGGTCTGATTCCGTGATTGTATTTGGGGAGAGGGGCAGATTAAAGTGAGTGTGTGAGGGGAGATTGGCTGATTACAGTGAATGTGTTTAGGGAGAGGGTCTGATTACAGTGAGTGTGTGGGGAGAGTGTCTGATTACAGTGAGAGTGTGGGGAGAGGGGCTGATTATAGTGAGTGTGTGGGGAGAGGAGCTGATAATATTGAGTGCGTGGGGAGAGGTGCTGATTATGGTGAGTGTGTGAGGGGAGAGGGGCAGATTACCGTGAGTGTGTGGTGAGAGAGGCTGATTACAGTGAGTGTGTGTGGGGAGTGGGGCTGATTACCGTGAGTGTGTTTGGGGAGAGGGGCTGATTACAGTGAGTGTGTGTGGGCAGAGTGGCTGATAAAAGTGTGTGTGTGTGGGGAGAGGGGCTGATTACAGTGAGTGTGTGTGGGGTCAGAGGCTGATTAAAGTGAGTGTATGTGGGGAGAGTGACTGATTACAGTGAGCGTGTGGGGAGAGGGTCAGATTACAGTGAGTGAGTGTGGAGAGGGATTGATTACCGTGATTGTGTTTGGGGAAAGGGGCTGATTACATTGAGTGTATGTGGGGAGAGGGACTGATTACAGACAGTGTGTGGGGAAAGGGTCTGATTACAGTGAGAGTGTGTGGAGAGGGTCTGATTCCGTGATTGTGTTTGGGGAGGGGGCAGATTACAGTGAGTGTGTGAGGCGAGACTGGCTGATTACAGTGAGTGTGTGGGGAGAGTGTCTGATTACATTGAGAGTGTGGGGAGAGGGGCAGATTACAGTGATTGTGAGGAGAGAGGGGCTGATTACAGTGAGTGTGTGTGGTTCAGAGGCTGGTTAAAGTGAGTGTATGTGGGGAGAGTGACTGATTACAGTGAGCGTGTGGGGAGAGGGGCAGACTACAGTGAGTGTGTGGGTAGAGGGTCTGATTAAAGTGAGTGTGTGGGGAGAGGGGCTGATTACCGTGAGTGTGTGAGGGGAGTGGGGCTGATTACAGTCAGTGTTTGGGGAGAGAGGCTGATTACAGTGAGAATGTGGGGACCGGGGCTGATTACAGTGAGTTGGTGATGAGAGGGTCTGATTACAGTGAGTGTGTGTGGGGAGAGGGGCTGATTACATTGCGTGTGAATGGGGAGAGAGGCTGATTACAGTGAGTGTGAATGGGGAGATGGGCTGATTACAGTGAGAGTGTGGGGAGAGGGGCTGATTGCAGTGAGAGTGTGGGGAGAGGGTCAGATTACAGTGAGTGAGTGTGGAGAGGGACTGATTACTGTGATTGTGTTTGGGGAAAGGGGCTGATTACATTGAGTGTATGTGGGGAGAGGGACTGATTACAGTGAGTCTGTGGGGAGATGGTCTGATTACAGTGAGAGTGTGAGGGGAGAGTGGCTGATTGCAGTGAGTGTGTTTAGGGAGAGGGTCTGATTACAGTGAGTGTGTGAGGAGAGAGTGGCTAATTAAAGAGAGTGTGTGGGGAGAGGGGCTGATTACAGGGAGTGTGAATGGGGACAGGGGCTGATTACAGTGAGTGTGTGTTGAGAGAGGGGCTGATTACAGAGAGTGTGTGAGGGGACATGGGTTGATTACAGTGAGTCTGTGTGGGGAGAGAGGCTGATTACAGTGAGAAAGTGGGGACCGGGGATGATTACAGTGAGTTTATGGTGAGAGGGTCTGATTACGGTGAGTGTGAATGGGGAGAGAGGCTGATTACATTGAGTGTATGGCGACCGGGGCTGATTACAGTGAGAGTGTGGGGAGAGGGGCTGATTGCAGTGAGTGTGTTTGGGGAGAGGGGCCGATTGCAGTGAGTGTGAATGGGGAGATGGGCTGATTACAGTGAGTGTGACTGAGGAGAGACGCTGATTACAGTGAGAATGTGGGGACAGTGGCTGCTTACAATGAGTTGTGGGGAGAGGGTCTGATTACTGTGAGTGTGTGGGGAGAGGGTCAGATTACAATGAGTGAGTGTGGAGAGGGAATGATTACCGTGATTGTGTCTGGGGAAAGGGACTCATTACATTGAGTGTATGTGGGGAGAGGGACTGATTGCAGACAGTGTGTGGGGAGAGAGTCTGGTTACAGTGAGAGTGTGTGGAGAGGTCTGTTTCCGTGATTGTGTTCAGGGAGAGGGGCAGATTACAGTGAGTGTGTGAGGGGAGATTGGCTGATTACAGTGAGTTTGTTTAGGGAGAGGGTCTGAATACAGTGAGTGTGTGGGGAGAGTGTCTGATTACAGTGAGAGTGTGGGGAGAGGGGCTGATTACAATGAGTGTGAATGGGGAGAGGAGCTGATTATATTGAGTGTGTGGGGAGAGGTGCTGATTATGGTGAGTGTGTGAGGGGAGAGGGGCTGATTACCGTGAGTGTGTGGTGAGAGAGGCTGATTACCGTGAGTGTGTTTGGGGAGAGGGGCTGATTACAGTCAGTGTAAATGGGGAGAGTGGCTGATTACAGTGAGAATGTGGGGACCGGGGCTGATTACAGTGAGTTTGTGAGGGGAGAGGGGCTGATTACAGTGAGTGTGAATGGGGAGAGGGGCTGATTACAGTGAGTGCGAATGGTGAGAGAGGCTGATTACAGTGAGAATGTGGGGAGAGGGGCTGATTACATTGAGTGTGTGGCGACAGGGGCTGATTGCAGTGAGAGTGTGGGGAGAGGGGCTGATTGCAGTGAGTGTGAATGGGGAGATGGGCTGATTAAAGTGAGTGTGAATGGGGAGATGGGCTGATTACAGTGAGTGTGAATGAGGAGAGATGCTGATTACGGAGAGAATGTGGGGACAGTGGCTGCTTACAATGAGTTTGTGGGGACAGGGTCTGTTTACAGTGAATGTGTGGGGAGAGGGACTGATTACAGTGATTGTGTTTGGGGAAAGGGACTCATAACAGTGAGTGTATGTGGGGAGAGGGATTGATTACAGACAGTGTGTGGGGAGAGGGTCTGATTACAGTGATAGAGTGTGGAGAGGGTCTGATTCCGTGATTGTGTTTGGGGAGAGGGGCAGATTACAGTGAGTGTGTTTAGGGAGAGGGTCTGATTACAGTGAGTGTGTGGGGAGAGGAGTTGATTACAGTTAGTGTGTGGGGAGAGTGTCTGATTAGAGTGAGTGTGTGGGGAGAGTAGCTGATTATACTGATTGTGTGGGGAGATGTGCTGATTATTTTGAGTGTGTGAGGGGAGAGGGGCTGATTACATTGCGTGTGAATGGGGAGAGAGGCTGATTACAGTGAGTGTGAATGGGGAGATGGGCTGATTACAGTGAGAGTGTGGGGAGAGGGGCTGATTGCAGTGAGAGTGTGGGGAGAGGGTCAGATTACAGTGAGTGAGTGTGTAGAGGGACTGATTACTGTGATTGTGTTTGGGGAAAGGGGCTGATTACATTGAGTGTATGTGGGGAGAGGGACTGATTACAGTGAGTCTGTGGGGAGATGGTCTGATTACAGTGAGAGTGTGAGGGGAGAGTGGCTGATTGCAGTGAGTGTGTTTAGGGAGAGGGGCTGATTACAGTGAGTGTGTGGGGAGAGCGTCTAATTGCAGTGAGTGTGTGGGGAGAGGGTCTGATTACAGTGAGTGTGTGAGGAGAGAGTGGCTGATTAAAGAGAGTGTGTGGGGAGAGGGGCTGATTACAGGGAGTGTGAATGGGGACAGGGGCTGATTACAGTGAGTGTGTGTTGAGAGAGGGGCTGATTACAGAGAGTGTGTGAGGGGACATGGGGTGATTACAGTGAGTCTGTGTGGGGAGAGAGGCTGATTACAGTGAGAAAGTGGGGACCGGGGATGATTACAATGAGTTTATGGTGAGAGGGTCTGATTACGGTGAGTGTGAATGGGGAGAGAGGCTGATTACATTGAGTGTATGGCGACCGGGGCTGATTACAGTGAGAGTGTGGGGAGAGGGGCTGATTGCAGTGAGTGTGTTTGGGGAGAGGGGCCGATTGCAGTGAGTGTGAATGGGGAGATGGGCTGATTACAGTGAGTGTGACTGAGGAGAGACGCTGATTACAGTGAGAATGTGGGGACAGTGGCTGCTTACAATGAGTTTGTGGGGAGAGGGTCTGATTACAGTGAGTGTGTGGGGAGAGGGTCAGATTACAATGAGTGAGTGTGGAGAGGGAATGATTACCGTGATTGTGTCTGGGGAAAGGGACTCATTACATTGAGTGTATGTGGGGAGAGGGACTGATTGCAGACAGTGTGTGGGGAGAGAGTCTGGTTACAGTGAGAGTGTGTGGAGAGGTCTGATTCCGTGATTGTGTTCAGGGAGAGGGGCAGATTACAGTGAGTGTGTGAGGGGAGATTGGCTGATTACAGTGAGTTTGTTTAGGGAGAGGGTCTGAATACAGTGAGTGTGTGGGGAGAGTGTCTGATTACAGTGAGAGTGTGGGGAGAGGGGCTGATTACAATGAGTGTGAATGGGGAGAGGAGCTGATTATATTGAGTGTGTGGGGAGAGGTGCTGATTATGGTGAGTGTGTGAGGGGAGAGGGGCTGATTACCGTGAGTGTGTGGTGAGAAAGGCTGATTACCGTGAGTGTGTTTGGGGAGAGGGGCTGATTACAGTCAGTGTAAATGGGGAGAGTGGCTGATTACAGTGAGAATGTGGGGACCGGGGCTGATTACAGTGAGTTTGTGAGGGGAGAGGGGCTGATTACAGTGAGTGTGAATGGGGAGAGGGTCTGATTACAGTGAGTGTTTGTGGGGAGAGGGGCTGATTACAGTGAGTGTGAATGGGGAGAGGGTCTGATTACAGTGAGTGTGTGTGGGGAGAGGGGCTGATTACAGTGAGTGTGAATGGTGAGAGAGGCTGATTACAGTGAGAATGTGGGGAGAGGGGCTGATTACATTGAGTGTGTGGCGACAGGGGCTGATTGCAGTGAGAGTGTGGGGAGAGGGGCTGATTAAAGTGAGTGTGAATGGGGAGATGGGCTGATTACAGTGAGTGTGAATGAGGAGAGATGCTGATTACGGAGAGAATGTGGGGACAGTGGCTGCTTACAATGAGTTTGTGGGGACAGGGTCTGTTTACAGTGAGTGTGTGGGGAGAGGGACTGATTACAGTGATTGTGTTTGGGGAAAGGGACTCATAACAGTGAGTGTATGTGGGGAGAGGGATTGATTACAGACAGTGTGTGGGGAGAGGGTCTGATTACAGTGATAGAGTGTGGAGATGGTCTGATTCCGTGATTGTGTTTGCGGAGAGGGGCAGATTACAGTGAGTGTGTTTAGGGAGAGTGTCTGATTACAGTGAGTGTGTGGGTAGAGGAGTTGATTACAGTTAGTGTGTGGGGAGAGTGTCTGATTACAGTGAGTGTGTGGGGAGAGTAGCTGATTATATTGATTGTGTGGGGAGATGTGCTGATTATTTTGAGTGTGTGAGGGGAGAGGGGCTGATTACCTTGAGTGTGTGGTGAGAGTGGCTGATTACAGTGAGTGTGTGTGGGGAGAGGGGCTGATTACAGTGAGTGTGTGTGGGCAGAGTGGCTGATTACAGTGACTGTGTAGGGAGAGAGTGGCTGATTACAGTGAGTGTGTGCTGAGAGAGCGGTTGATTACAGTGAGTGTGTGAGGGGAGAGGGGCTGATTACAGTGAGTGTGTGGGGTGATAGTGGATGATTACAGTGAGTGTGTTCTGAGAGAGCGGCTGATTACAGTGAGTGTGTGAGGTGATAGTGGATGACTACAGTGAGTGTGTGCTGAGAGAGCGGCTGATTACAATGAGTGTGTGTGGGGAAAGGGGCTGATTAGAGTGAGATTGAGGCGAGAGGAGCTAATTACAGTGAGTGTGGGGAGAGGAGCCGATTACAGTGTGTGAAGGGGGAGAGGGGTTGAATACAGTGAGTGTGTTTCGGGAGAAGGGCTGATTACAGTGAGTTTGTGTTGAGAGAGAGGCTGATTACAGTGAGTCTGTGAGGGGACATGGGCTGATTACAGTGAGTCTGTGTGGGGAGAGGGGCTGATTGCAGTGAGTGTGTTTGGGAAGAGGTGCTGATTTCCGAGAGTGTGAATGGGGAGAGAGGCTGATTACAGTGAGAATGTGGGGACCGGGGCTGATTACAGTGAGTTTGTGGGGAGAGGGTCTGATTACAGTGAGTGTGAATGGGGAGAGGGGCTGATTGCAGTGAGTGTGTTTGGGGAGAGGGGCTGATTACCGTGATTCTGTTTGGGGAGAGGAGCAGATTACAGTGATTGTGTGGGGGGAGTGCTGTAGATTACAGTGAGTGTGTGTATGGGGTGAGGGTCTGATTACAGTGAGTGTGTGTGAAGGGGCAGGGACTGATTACAGTGAGTGTGTGTGAGGGCAGAATGACTGATTACAGTGAGTGTGTGTATGGGGTGAGGGGCTGATTACAGTGTGTGTGTGTGAGAGGGCAGGGACTGATTGCAGTGATTGTGTGTGAGGGCAGAATGACTGATTACAGTGAGTGTGTGTGAGTTGAGACGAGCTGATTATAGTGATAGTGTGAGGGGAGAGAATCTGTTAACCGTGTGTGTGTAGAGAGAGAGGGGCTGACTACAGTGAGTGTGAATGGGGAGAGGGGCTGAATACAGTGAGTGTGAGGGGAGAGCGAGTGATTATAGTGAGTGTGTGGGGAGGGGGCTGATTATATTGAGTGTGTGGGGAGAGGGGCTGATTATTGTGAGTGTATGTGGGGAGAGAGGCTTATTACAGTGAGTGTGTGGGGAGACCTGCTGATTATAGTGAGTGTGTGAGAGGAGAGGGGCTGATTAACGTGATTGTGTGGTGATAGATGCTGACTACAGCGAGTATGTGTGGGGAGAGGAGCTGTTTACCGTGAGTGTGTTTGGGGAGAGGGGCTGATTACCGTGAGTGTGTTTGGGGAGAGGGGCTGATTACAGTGAGTGTGTGTGGGGAGAGTGGCTGATTACAGTGAGTGTGAATGGTGAGAGGGGCTGATTACAGTGAGTGTGAATCATGAGAGGGGCTGATTGCAGTGAGTGTGAGGGGAGAGGGGCTGATTACAGTGAGTGTGAGGAGAGAGGGGCTGATTACAGTGAGTGTGTGTGGTTCAGAGGCTGGTTAAAGTGAGTGTATGTGGGGAGAGAGACTGATTACAGTGAGCGTGTGGGGAGAGGGGCAGACTACAGTGAGTGTGTGGGTAGAGGGTCTGATTAAAGTGAGTGTGTGGGGAGAGGGGCTGATTACAGTGAGTTTGTGAGGGGAGTGGGGCTGATTACAGTGAGAGTGTTTGGGGAGAGGGGCAGATTAGAGTGCGTTTGAGGGGAGAGGGGCTGATTAAAGTGAGTGTGGGGAGAGGAGCCGATTACAGTGTGTGAAAGGGGAGAGGGGTTGAATACAGTGAGTGTGTGTGGGGAGAGGGGCTGATTACAGTGAGTTTGTGTTGAGAGAGGGGCTGATTACAGAGAGTGTGTTTGGGAAGAGGGGCTGATTGAAGTGAGTGTGAATGGGGAGATGGGCTGATTACAGTCAGTTTGAATGGGGAGAGAGGCTGATTACAGTGAGAATGTGGGGACCGGGGCTGATTACATTGAGTTTGTGGTGAGAGGGTCTGATTACAGTGAGTCTGTGTGGGGAGAGGGGCTGATTACATTGCGTGTGAATGTGGAGAGAGGCTGATTACAGTGAGTGTGTGTGGCGACAGGGGCTGATTACAGTGAGAGTGAGGAGAGAGGGGCTGATTGCAGTGAGTGTGTTTGGGGAGAGGGGCTGATTGCAGTGAGTGTGAATGGGGAGATGGGCTGATTACAGTGAGTGTGAATGAGGAGAGATGCTGATTACAGTGAGAATGTGGGGACAGTGGCTGCTTACAATGAGTTTGTGGGGAGAGGGTCTGATTACAGTGAGTGTGTGGGGAGAGGGTCAGATTATAGTGAGTGAGTGTGGAGAGGGACTGATTGCAGACAGTGTGTTGGGAGAGGGTCTGGTTACAGTGAGAGTGTGTGGAGAGGTCTGATTCCGTGATTGTGTTTGGGGAGAGGGGCAGATTACAGTGAGTGTGTGAGGGGAGATTGGCTGATTACAGTGACTGTGTTTAGGGAGAGGGTCTGATTACAGTGAGTGTGTGGGGAGAGTGTCTGATTACAGTGAGAGTGTGGGGAGAGGGGCTGATTACAGTGAGTGTGTGTGGGGAGTGGGGCTGATTACCGTGAGTGTGTTTGGGGAGAGGGGCTGATTACAGTGAGTGTGTGTGGGCAGAGTGGCTGATAAAAGTGTGTGTGTGTGGGGAGAGGGGCTGATTACAGTGTGTGTGAATGGGGAGACAGGCTGATTACAGTGAGTGTGAATGGGAAGACCGGCTGATTACAGTGAGTGTGATTGGGGAGAGGTGCTGATTACAGTGAGAGTGTGTGGGGACAGAGGCTGATTAAAGTGAGTGTATGTGGGGAGGTTGACTGATTACAGTGAGTGTTATTGGGGAGAGGGGCTGATTGCAGTGAGAGTGTGTGGGGACAGAGGCTGATTAAAGTGAGTGTGTGTGGGGAGAGTGACTGATTACAGTGAACGTGTGGGGAGAGGGTCAGATTACAGTGAGTGAGTGTGGAGAGGGACTGATTACCGTGATTGTGTTTGGGGAAAGGGGCTGATTACATTGAGTGTATGTGGGGAGAGGGACTGATTACAGTGAGAGTGTGAGGGGAGAGCGTCTGATTGCAGTGAGTGTGTGAGGGGAGAGGGGCTGATTACAATGAGTGTTTGTGGGAAGAGGGGCTGATTAGAGTGAGTTTGAGGGGAGAGGGTCTGATTACAGTGAGTGTGGGGAGAGGAGCCGATTACAGTGTGTGAAAGGGGAGAGGGGTTGAATACTGTGAGTGTGTTTCGGTAGAAGGGCTGATTACAGTGAGTGTGTGTTGAGAGAGGGGCTGATTACAGTGAGAGTGTGCGGGGAGAGCGTCTGATTGCAGTGAGTGTGTGGGGATAGGGGCTGATTAAAGTGAGTGTGTGGGGAGAGGGTCTGATTACAGTGAGTGGGTAGGGGGGTTGGTGTTGATTACAGTGCATGTGTGGGGAGAGGGGCTAATTACAGAGAGTGTATGAGGGGAGAGGAGCTAATTACAGTGAGTGTGTGGGGAGAGGTGCTAATTACAGTGAGTGCAAGCGGGGACAGGGGCTAATTACAGTGAATGTGTGTGAGGGAAGAGGGGATGATTAGAGTGAGTGTGTGGGGGGAGAGTGTCTGATTACAGAGAGTATGTGTGGGGAGGAGCTTGTTTACAGTGACTGTGAGTGAGGGGAGAGGGGTTGGTTACAGTGAGTGTGTAGGGGAGAGGCGCTGATAAGAGTGAGTTTGTGTGGAGAGGGGCTGATTAAAGTGAGATTGTTGAGGGTAGGGACTGATTACATTGATGTTGAATGGGGAGAGGGGCTGATTACAGTGAGTGTGTGGGGAGAGGTGATGATTACAGTGAATGTGAATGGGGAGAGGAGCTGATTACAGTGAGTGTGTGGGTAGAGGGGCTGATTAAACTGAATTTGTGGGGGGAGAGGGACTGATTACAATCATTGTGTATGGGGAGAGGAAATGATTAAAGTGACTGTGTGGGGGGAGAGTGGCTGATTACATTGAGTGTGTGCTGAGAGAGCGGCTGATTACAGTGAGTGTGTGAGGGGAGAGGGGCTGATTACAATGAGTGTGTGTGGGGAGAGGGGCTGATTAGAGTGAGTTTGAGGGGAGAGGGGCTGATTAAAGTGAGTGTGGAGAGAGGAGCCGTGTGTGAAAAGGGAGAGGGGTTGAATACTGTGAGTGTGTTTCAGGAGAAGGGCTGATTACAGTGAGTGTGTGTTGAGAGAGGGGCTTATTACAGTGAGTGTGAATGGGGAGAGGGGCTGATTACAGTGAGAGTGTGGGGAGAGGGGCTGATTGCAGTGAGTGTGTTTGGGAAGAGGGGCTGATTGCAGTGAGTGTGAATGGGGAGATGGGCTGATTACAGTGAGTTTGAATGAGGAGAGACGCTGATTACAGTGAGAATGTGGGGACAGTGGCTGCTTACATTGAGTTTATGGGGAGAGGGTCAGATTACAGTGAGTGAGTGTGGAGAGGGACTGATTACCGTGATTGTGTTTGGGGAAAGGGACTCATAACAGTGAGTGTATGTGGGGAGAGGGATTGATTACAGACAGTGTGTTTGGAGAGGGTCTGATTACAGTGATAGAGTGTGGAGAGGATCTGATTCCATGATTGTGTTTGTGGAGTGGGGCAGATTACAGTGAGTGTGTTTAGGGAGAGGGTCTGATTACAGTTAGTGTGTGGGAAGAGTTTCTGATTACAGTGAGTATGTGGGGAGAGGGGCTGATTACAGTGAGTGTGTGGGGAGAGAAGCTGATTATATTGATTGTGTGGGGAGAGGTGCTGATTATTTTGAGTGTGTGAGGGGAGAGGGGCTGATTACCGTGAGTGTGTGGTGAGAGAGACTGATTAAAGTGAGCGTATGTGGGGAGAGGGACGGATTACAGTGAGCGTGTGGGGAGCGGGTCAGATTACAGTGAGTGAGTGTGGAGAGGGACTGATTACCATGATTTTTTTTGGGGAAAGTGGCTGATTACATTGAGAATATGTGGGGAGAGGGACTGATTCCAGTGAGTGAGTGTGGAGAGGGGCTGTTTACCGTGATCGTGTTTGGGGAGAGGGGCTGATTACAGTGAGTGTGTAAAGGGAGAGGGGCTGATTACAGTGAGTGTGCGGGGAGACCGTCTGATTACAGTGAGTGTGTGGGGAGAGGGGCTGATTACAGTGAGTGTGTGGGGAGAGGGGCTGATTACAGTGAGTGTGTGAGGAGAGAGTGGCTGATTAAAGTGAGTGTGTGGGGAGACGTTCTGATTACAGTGAATGTGGGAGGGGGGTGGGTTTGATTACAGTGCATGTGTGGGGAGAGGGGCTAATTACAGAGATTGTATGGGGGAGGGGAGCTAATTACAGTGAGTGTGTGGGGAGAGGTGCTAATTACAGTGAGTGCATGAGTGGAGAGGGGTTAATTACAGTGAATGTGTGTGAGGGAAGATGGCCTGATTACAGTGAGTGTGTGTGGGGAGGGGCTTGTTTACAGTGAGTGTGAGTGAGGGGAGAGGGGCTGGTTACAGTGAGTGTGTGGGGGAGAGGGGCTGATAAGAGTGAGTTTGTGTGGAGAGGGGTTGATTAAAGTGAGTGTGTTGAGGGTAGGGACTGATTACATTGATGTTGAATGGGGAGAGGGGCTGATTACGGTGAGTGTGTGGGGAGAGGTGATGATTACAGTGAGTGTGAATGGGGAGAGGAGCTGATTACAGTGAGTGTGTGGGTAGAGGGGCTGATTAAAGTGAATGTGTGGGGGAGAGGGACTGATTACAATCATTGTGTATGGGGAGAGGAGCTGACTACAGTGAGTGTGTGGGCAGAGGGTCTGATTAAAGTGAGTGTGTGCTGAGAGAGCGGCTGAATACAGTGAGTGTGTGAGGGGAGAGGGGCTGATTACAGTGAATGTGTGAGGGGAGAGGGGCTGATTACAGTTAGTGTGTGTGGGGAGAGGCGCAGATTAGAGTGAGTTTGAGGGGAGAGGGGCTGATTATAGTGAGTGTGGGGAGAGGAGCCGATTACAGTGTGTGAAAGGGGAGAGGGGTTGAATACAGTGAGTGTGTTTCGGGAGAAGGACTGATTACAGTAATTTTGTGTTGAGAGAGAGGCTGATTACAGTGAGCGTGTGTTGAGAGAGGGGCTGATTACGGTGAGTCTGTGTGGGGAGAGGGGCTGATTGCAGTGAGTGTGTGGGGGGAGTGCTGTTGATTACAGTGAGTGTGTGTATGGGGTGAGGGGATGATTACAGTGAGTGTGTGGGGGGAGTGCTGTTGATTACAGCGAGTGTGTGTATGGTGTGAGGGGATGATTACAGTGAGTGTTTGTGAGGAGGCCGGGACTGATTACAGTGAGTGTGTGTGAGGGCAGAATGACTGATTAAAGTGAGTGTGTGTGAGGTGAGAGGGGCTGATTACAGTGTGTGTGAGTGAGGGGGCAGGGACTGATTGCAGTGATTGTGTGTGAGGTGTGAGGGCAGAATGACTGATTACAGTGAGTGTGTGTGAGTTGAGACGAGCTGATTATAGTGATTGTGTGAGGGGAGAGAATCTGTTAACCGTATGTGTGTAGAGAGAGAGGGCCTAACTACAGTGAGTGTGAATGGGGACAGGGGCTGAATAGAGTGAGTGTGAGGGGAGAGCCTCTGATTACAGTGAGTGTGTGGGGAGAGGGGCTGATTACAATGAGTGTGTGTGGGGAGAGTGTCTGATTATACTGAGTGTGTGGGGAGAGGGGCTGATTATTGTGAGTGTATGTGGGGAGAGAGGCTAATTACAGTGAGTGTGTGGGGATATCTGCTGATTATAGTGAGTGTGTGAGATGAGAGGGGCTGATTAACGTGAGTGTGTGGTGATAGATGCTGACTATAGTGAGTGTGTGTGGGGAGAGGAGCTGTTTACCATGAGTGTGTTTGGGGAGAGGGGATGATTACCGTGAGTGTGAGGGGAGAGGGGCTGATTAACGTGAGTGTGTGGTGATAGATGCTGACTACAGTGAGTGTGTGTGGGGAGAGTGTCTGATTATTGTGAGTGTATGTGGGGAGAGAGGCTAATTACAGTGAGTGTGCGGGGAGACCTGCTGATTATAGTGAGTGTGTGAGATGAGAGGGGCTGATTAACGTGAGTGTGTGGTGATAGATGCTGACTACAGTGAGTGTGTGTGGGGAGAGGAGCTGATTACCGTGAGTGTGTGGGGAGAGTGGCTGATTACAGTGTGTGTTTGGGGAGAGGGGCTGATTAAAGTGAGTGTGAATGGTGAGAGGGGCTGATTACAGTGAGTGTGAGGGGAGAGTGGCTGATTACAGTGTGTGTGTGTGGTTCAGAGGCTGGTGAAAGTGAGTGTATGTGGGGAGAGTGAATGATTACAGTGAGCGTGTGGGGAGAGGGGCAGACTACAGTGAGTGTGTGGGTAGAGGGTCTGATTAAGGTGAGTGTGTGGGGTAGAGTGGCTGATTACAGTGAGTGTGTGCTGAGAGAGCGGCTGATTACAGTGAGTGTGTGAGGGGAGTGGGGCTGATTACAGTGAGAGTGTTTGGGGAGAGCGGCAGATTAGAGTGAGTTTGAGGCGAGAGGGGCTGATTACAGTGTGTGAAAGGGGAGAGGGGTTGAATACAGTTTGTGTGTTTCGGGAGAAGGGCTGATTACAGTGAGTTTGTGTTGAGAGAGGGGCTGATTACAGAGAGTGTGTGAGGGGACATGGGCTGATTACAGTGAGTCTGTGTGGGGAGAGGGGCTGATTGCAGTGAGTGTGTTTGGGAAGAGGGGCTGATTGCAGTTAGTGTGAATGGGGAGATGGGCTGATTACAGTCAGTGTGAATGGGGAGAGAGGCTGATTACAGTGAGAATGTGGGGACCGGGGCTGATTACAGTGAGTTTGTGGTGAGAGCGTCTGATTACAGTGAGTGTGTGTGGGGAGAGGGGCTAATTACAGTGAGTGTGAATGGGAAGAGAGGCTGATTACAAAGAGTGTGAGGCGACCGGGGCTGATTACAGTGAGAGTGTGGGGAGAGGGGCTGATTGCAGTGAGTGTGTTTCAGGAGAGGGGCTGATTGAAGTGAGTGTGAATGGGGAGATGGGCTGGTTACAGTGAGTGTGAATGAGGAGAGACGCTGATTACAGTGAGAATGTGGGGACAGTGGCTGCTTACAATGAGTTTGTGGGGACAGGGTCTAATTACAGTGAGTGTGTGGGGAGAGGGTCAGATTACAGTGAGTGAGTGTGGAGAGGGAATGATTACCGTGATTGTGTTTGGGGAAAGGGACTCATTACATTGAGTGTATGTGGGGAGAGGGATTGATTACAGAAAGTGTGTGGGGAGAGGGTCTGATTACAGTGAGAGTGTGTGGAGAGGGTCTGATTCCATGATTGTGTTTGGGGAGAGGGGCAGATTTCAGTGAGTGTGTGAGGGGAGTGCTGTTGATTACAGTGAGTGTGTGTATGGGGTGAGGGGATAATTACAGTGAGTGTGTGGGGGGAGTGCTGTTGATTACAGCGAGTGTGTGTATGGGGTGAGGGGATGATTACAGTGAGTGTTTGTGAGGAGGCCGGGACTGATTACAGTGAGTGTGTGTGAGGGCAGAATGACTGATTAAAGTGAGTGTGTGTGAGGTGAGAGGGGCTGATTACAGTGTGTGTGAGTGAGGGGGCAGGGACTGATTGCAGTGATTGTGTGTGAGGGCAGAATGACTGATTACAGTGAGTGTGTGTGAGTTGAGACGAGCTGATTATAGTGATTGTGTGAGGGGAGAGAATCTGTTAATCGTGTGTGTGTAGAGAGAGAGGGGCTAACTACAGTGAGTGTGAATGGGGAGAGGGGCTGAATAGAGTGAGTGTGAGGGGAGAGCCTCTGATTATAGTGAGTGTGTGGGGAGAGGGGCTGATTACAATGAGTGTGTGTGGGGAGAGTGTCTGATTATATTGAGTGTGTGGGGAGAGGGGCTGATTATTGTGTGTGTATGTGGGGAGAGAGGCTAATTACAGTGAGTGTGTGGGGAGATCTGCTGATTATAGTGAGTGTGTGAGATGAGAGGGGCTGATTAACGTGAGTGTGTGGTGATAGATGCTGACTATAGTGAGTGTGTGTGGGGAGAGGAGCTGTTTACCATGAGTGTGTTTGGGGAGAGGGGATGATTACCGTGAGTGTGAGGGGAGAGGGGCTGATTAATGTGAGTGTGTGGTGATAGATGCTGACTACAGTGAGTGTGTGTGGGGAGAGTGTCTGATTATTGTGAGTGTATGTGGGGAGAGAGGCTAATTACAGTGAGTGTGTGGGGAGACCTGCTGATTAAAGTGAGTGTGTGAGATGAGAGGGGCTGATTAACGTGAGTGTGTGGTGATAGATGCTGACTACAGTGAGTGTGTGTGGGGAGAGGAGCTGATTACCGTGAGTGTGTGGGGAGAGTGGCTGATTACAGTGTGTGTTTGGGGAGAGGGGCTGATTAAAGTGAGTGTGAATGGTGAGAGGGGCTGATTACAGTGAGTGTGAGGGGAGAGTGGCTGATTACAGTGTGTGTGTGTGGTTCAGAGGCTGGTGAAAGTGAGTGTATGTGAGGAGAGTGACTGATTACAGTGAGCGTGTGGGGAGAGGGGCAGACTACAGTGAGTGTGTGGGTAGAGGGTCTGATTAAGGTGAGTGTGTGGGGTAGAGTGGCTGATTACAGTGAGTGTGTGCTGAGAGAGCGGCTGATTACAGTGAGTGTGTGAGGGGAGTGGGGCTGATTACAGTGAGAGTGTTTGGGGAGAGCGGCAGATTAGAGTGAGTTTGAGGCGAGAGGGGCTGATTACAGTGTGTGAAAGGGGAGAGGGGTTGAATACAGTTTGTGTGTTTCGGGAGAAGGGCTGATTACAGTGAGTTTGTGTTGAGAGAGGGGCTGATTACAGAGTGTGTGTGAGGGGACATGGGCTGATTACAGTGAGTCTGTGTGGGGAGAGGGGCTGATTGCAGTGAGTGTGTTTGGGAAGAGGGGCTGATTGCAGTTAGTGTGAATGGGGAGATGGGCTGATTACAGTCAGTGTGAATGGGGAGAGAGGCTGATTACAGTGAGAATGTGGGGACCGGGGCTGATTACAGTGAGTTTGTGGTGAGAGCGTCTGATTACAGTGAGTGTGTGTGGGGAGAGGGGCTGATTACAGTGAGTGTGAATGGGAAGAGAGGCTGATTACAAAGAGTGTGAGGCGACCGGGGCTGATTACAGTGAGAGTGTGGGGAGAGGGGCTGATTGCAGTGAGTGTGTTTCAGGAGAGGGGCTGATTGAAGTGAGTGTGAATGGGGAGATGGGCTGGTTACAGTGAGTGTGAATGAGGAGAGACGCTGATTACAGTGAGAATGTGGGGACAGTGGCTGCTTACAATGAGTTTGTGGGGACAGGGTCTAATTACAGTGAGTGTGTGGGGAGAGGGTCAGATTACAGTGAGTGAGTGTGGAGAGGGAATGATTACCGTGATTGTGTTTGGGGAAAGGGACTCATTACATTGAGTGTATGTGGGGAGAGGGATTGATTACAGAAAGTGTGTGGGGAGAGGGTCTGATTACAGTGAGAGTGTGTGGAGAGGGTCTGATTCCATGATTGTGTTTGGGGAGAGGGGCAGATTTCAGTGAGTGTGTGAGGGGAGTGCTGTTGATTACAGTGAGTGTGTGTATGGGGTGAGGGGATAATTACAGTGAGTGTGTGGGGGGAGTGCTGTTGATTACAGCGAGTGTGTGTATGGGGTGAGGGGATGATTACAGTGAGTGTTTGTGAGGAGGCCGGGACTGATTACAGTGAGTGTGTGTGAGGGCAGAATGACTGATTAAAGTGAGTGTGTGTGAGGTGAGAGGGGCTGATTACAGTGTGTGTGAGTGAGGGGGCAGGGACTGATTGCAGTGATTGTGTGTGAGGGCAGAATGACTGATTACAGTGAGTGTGTGTGAGTTGAGACGAGCTGATTATAGTGATTGTGTGAGGGGAGAGAATCTGTTAATCGTGTGTGTGTAGAGAGAGAGGGGCTAACTACAGTGAGTGTGAATGGGGAGAGGGGCTGAATAGAGTGAGTGTGAGGGGAGAGCCTCTGATTATAGTGAGTGTGTGGGGAGAGGGGCTGATTACAATGAGTGTGTGTGGGGAGAGTGTCTGATTATATTGAGTGTGTGGGGAGAGGGGCTGATTATTGTGTGTGTATGTGGGGAGAGAGGCTAATTACAGTGAGTGTGTGGGGAGATCTGCTGATTATAGTGAGTGTGTGAGATGAGAGGGGCTGATTAACGTGAGTGTGTGGTGATAGATGCTGACTATAGTGAGTGTGTGTGGGGAGAGGAGCTGTTTACCATGAGTGTGTTTGGGGAGAGGGGATGATTACCGTGAGTGTGAGGGGAGAGGGGCTGATTAATGTGAGTGTGTGGTGATAGATGCTGACTACAGTGAGTGTGTGTGGGGAGAGTGTCTGATTATTGTGAGTGTATGTGGGGAGAGAGGCTAATTACAGTGAGTGTGTGGGGAGACCTGCTGATTATAGTGAGTGTGTGAGATGAGAGGGGCTGATTAACGTGAGTGTGTGGTGATAGATGCTGACTACAGTGAGTGTGTGTGGGGAGAGGAGCTGATTACCGTGAGTGTGTGGGGAGAGTGGCTGATTACAGTGTGTGTTTGGGGAGAGGGGCTGATTAAAGTGAGTGTGAATGGTGAGAGGGGCTGATTACAGTGAGTGTGAGGGGAGAGTGGCTGATTACAGTGTGTGTGTGTGGTTCAGAGGCTGGTGAAAGTGAGTGTATGTGAGGAGAGTGACTGATTACAGTGAGCGTGTGGGGAGAGGGGCAGACTACAGTGAGTGTATGGGTAGAGGGTCTGATTAAGGTGAGTGTGTGGGGTAGAGTGGCTGATTACAGTGAGTGTGTGCTGAGAGAGCGGCTGATTACAGTGAGTGTGTGAGGGGAGTGGGGCTGATTACAGTGAGAGTGTTTGGGGAGAGCGGCAGATTAGTGTGAGTTTGAGGCGAGAGGGGCTGATTACAGTGTGTGAAAGGGGAGAGGGGTTGAATACAGTTTGTGTGTTTCGGGAGAAGGGCTGATTACAGTGAGTTTGTGTTGAGAGAGGGGCTGATTACAGAGAGTGTGTGAGGGGACATGGGCTGATTACAGTGAGTCTGTGTGGGGAGAGGGGCTGATTGCAGTGAGTGTGTTTGGGAAGAGGGGCTGATTGCAGTTAGTGTGAATGGGGAGATGGGCTGATTACAGTCAGTGTGAATGGGGAGAGAGGCTGATTACAGTGAGAATGTGGGGACCGGGGCTGATTACAGTGAGTTTGTGGTGAGAGCGTCTGATTACAGTGAGTGTGTGTGGGGAGAGGGGCTGATTACAGTGAGTGTGAATGGGAAGAGAGGCTGATTACAAAGAGTGTGAGGCGACCGGGGCTGATTACAGTGAGAGTGTGGGGAGAGGGGCTGATTGCAGTGAGTGTGTTTCAGGAGAGGGGCTGATTGAAGTGAGTGTGAATGGGGAGATGGGCTGGTTACAGTGAGTGTGAATGAGGAGAGACGCTGATTACAGTGAGAATGTGGGGACAGTGGCTGCTTACAATGAGTTTGTGGGGACAGGGTCTAATTACAGTGAGTGTGTGGGGAGAGGGTCAGATTACAGTGAGTGAGTGTGGAGAGGGAATGATTACCGTGATTGTGTTTGGGGAAAGGGACTCATTACATTGAGTGTATGTGGGGAGAGGGATTGATTACAGACAGTGTGTGGGGAGAGGGTCTGATTACAGTGTGAGTGTGAGGAGAGGGTCTGATTCCATGATTGTGTTTGGGGAGAGGGGCAGATTTCAGTGAGTGTGTGAGGGGAGAGGGGCTGATTACAGTGAATGTGTTTAGGGAGAGGGTCTTATTACAGTGAGAGTGTGGGGAGAGGGGCTGATTACAGTGAGTGTGTGGGGAGAGGAGCTGATTATATTGAGTGTGTGGGGAGAGGTGCTGATTATGGTGAGTGTGTGAGGGGAGAGGGGCTGATTACCGTGAGTGTGTGTTGAGAGAGAAGCTGATTTCAGTGAGTGTGTGAGGGGACATGGGCTGATTACAGTGAGTCTGTGTGTGGAGGGGGGCTGATTGCAGTGAGTGTGTTTGGGAAGAGGGGCTGATTGCAGTGAGTGTGAATGGGGAGATGGGCTGATTACAGTCAGTGTGAATGGGGGAGAGGCTGATTACAGTGAGAATGAGGGGACCGGGGCTGATTACAGTGAGTTTGTGGTGAGAGGGTCTGATTACAGTGAGTGTGTGTGGGGAGAGGGGCTGATTACATGGAGTGTGATTGGGGAGAGAGGCTGATTACAGTGAGTGTGAATGGGGAGAGAGGCTGATTACATTGAGTGTGTGGTGAACGGGGCTGATTACAGTGAGAGTGTGGGGAGAGGGGCTGATTGCAGTGAGTGTGTTTGGGGAGAGGGGCTGATTACAGTGAGAGTGTGGGGAGATGGGCTGATTACAGTGAGAGTGTGGGGAGATGGGCTGATTACAGTGAGAATGTGGGGACAGTGGCTGCTAACAATGAGTTTGTGGGGAGAGGCTCTGATTACAGTGAGTGTGTGGGGAGAGGGTCAGATTACAATGAGTGAGTGTTGAGAGGGACTGATTACCGTGATTGTGTCTGGGGAAAGGGTCTCATTGCATTGAGTGTATGTGGGGAGAGGGACTGATTACAGACAGTGTGTGAGGAGAGGGTCTGATTACAGTGAGAGTGTGTCGAGAGGGTCTGATTCCATGATTGTGTTTGGGGAGAGGGGCAGATTACAGTGAGTGTGTGAGGGGAGATTGCCTGATTACAGTGAGTGTGTTTAGGGAGAGGGTCTGATTACAGTGAGTGTGTGGGGAGAGTGTCTGATTACCGTGAGTGTGTGGTGAGAGAGGCTGATTACCGTGAGTGTGTTTGGGCAGAGTGGCTGATTAAAGTGTGTGTGCGTGGTGAGTTCGGCTGATTACAGTGAGTGTGAATGGGGAGACAGGCTGATTACAGTGAGCATGATTGGGGAGAGGGGCTGATTACAGTGAGTGTGTGTGGGGACAGAGGCTCTTTAAAGTGAGTGTATGTGGGGAGAGTGACTGATTACAGTGAGCGTGTGGGGAGAGAGGCTGATTGCAGTGAGTGTGTTTTGGAAGAGGTTCTGATTACAGTCAGTGTGAATGGGGAGATGGGCTGATTACAGTGTGAATGTGGGCCGGGGCTGATTACAGTGAATTTGTGGGGAGAGAGGCTGATTACAGTGAGTGTGTGAGGGGACATGGGCTGATTACAGTGAGAGTGTGGGGAGATGGGCTGATTACAGTGAGAATGTGGGGACAGTGGCTGCTTACAATGAGTTTATGGGGAGAGGGTCAGATTACAGTGAGCGTGTGGGGAGAGGGTCAGATTACAGTGAGTGAGTGTGGAGAGGGAATGATTACCGTGATTGTGTTTGGGGAAAGGGACTCATTACATTGAGTGTTTGTGGGGAGAGGGACTGATTGCAGATAGTGTGTGGGGAGAGGGTCTGATTACAGTGTTAGAGTGGGTAGAGGATCTGATTCCGTGATTGTGATTGGGGAGAGGGGCAGATTACAGTGAGTGTTTTTAGGGAGAGGGTCTGATTACAGTTAGTGTGTGGGGAGAGTGTCTGATTACAGTGAGTGTGTGGGGAGAGGGGCTGATTACAATGAGTGTGTGGGGAGAGGGGCTGATTACAGTGAGTGTGTGGGGAGAGTGTCTGATTACAGTGAGTGTGTGGGGAGAGGGGCTGATTACAGTGAGTGTGTGGGTAGAGAAGCTGATTATATTGATTGTGTGGGGAGAGGTGCTGATTATTTTGAGTGTGTGAGGGGAGAGGGGCTGTTTACCGTGAGTGTGTGGTGAGAGTGGCTGATTACCGTGAGTGTGTTTGGGGAGAGGGGCTGATTACAGTGAGTGTGTGGTGAGAGTGGCTGATTACCGTGAGTGTTTTTGGGAAGAGGGGCTGATTAGAGTGAGTTTGAGGCGAGAGGAGCTGATTACAGTGAGTGTGGGGAGAGGAGCCGATTACAGTTTGTGAAAGGGTAGAGGGGTTGAATACTGTGAGTGTGTTTCGGGAGAAGGGCTGATTACAGTGAGTTTGTGTTGAGAGAGAGGCTGATTACATAGAGTGTGTGAGGGGACATGGGCTGATTACGGTGAGTCTGTGTGGGGAGAGGGGCTGATTACAGTGAGTTTGTGGGGAGAGGTTCTGTTTACAGTGAGTGTGAATGGGGAGAGAGGCTGATTGCATTGAGTGTGTGGCGACAGGGGCTGATTACAGTGAGTGTGTGTGGCGACAGGGGCTGATTACAGTGAGAGTGAGGAGAGAGGGGCTGATTGCAGTGAGTGTGTTTGGGGAGAGGGGCTGATTGCAGTGAGTGTGAATGGGGAGATGGGCTGATTACAGTGAGTGTGAATGATGAGAGATGCTGATTACAGTGAGAATGTGGGGACAGTGGCTGCTTACAATGAGTTTGTGGGGAGAGGGTCTGATTACAGTGAGCGTGTGGGGAGAGTGTCAGATTTCAGGGAGTGAGTGTGGTGAGGGACTGATTACCATGATTGTGTTTGGGGAAAGGGGCTGATTACATTGAGTGTATGTGGGTAGAGGGACTGATTACAGTGAGTGGGTGGGGAGATGGTCTGATTACAGTGATTGAATGTTGAGAGGGGCTGTTTACCGTGATTGTGTTTGGTGAGAGGGACTGATTACAGTGAGTGTGTGAGGGGAAAGTGGCTGATTACAGTGACTGTGTGGGGATAGGGGCTGATTACATTGAGTGTGTGAGGAGAGAGAGGCTGATTAAAGTGATTATGTGGGGAGAGGGTCTGATTACAGTGAATGTGTGGAGGGGGGGGGGTGGGGTTGATTACAGTGCATGTGTGTGGAGAGGGGCTGATTACAGTGAGTGTGAATGGGGAGAGGGGCTGATTACAGTGAGTGTGTGGTGACAGGGGCTGATTGCAGTGAGTGTGTGTGGGGTGAGGGGCTGATTGCAGTGAGTGTGAATGGGGAGATGGGCTGCTTACATTGAGTGTGATTGGGGAGAGAGGCTGATTACAGTGACAATGTGGGGACAGGGGCTGATTACAGTGAGTTTGTGGGGAGAAGTTCTGATTACAGTGAGTGTGTGTGCGGACAGGAGCTTATTGCAGTGAGTGTGAATGGGGAGAGGGGCTGATTACGATGAGTGGGTGGGGACAGGAGCTGATTACAGTAAGTGTGTGGGAGGAGGGGTTGATTACAGTGAGTGTGTGAGGAGAGAGTGGCTGATTAAAGTGAGTATGTGGGGAGAAGGTCTGATTACATTAAGTGTTTGGTGGTTGGTGGGGTTGATTACAGTGCATGTGTGGGGAGAGGGGCTAATTACAGAGAGTGCATGAGGGGAGAGGGGCTGATTACAGTGAATGTGTGTGAGGGAAGAGGGGATGATTAGAGTGAGTGTATGGGGGGAGTGGGTCTGATTACAGTGAGTGTGTGTGGGGAGGGGCTTGTTTACAGTGAGTGTGAGTGAGGGGAGAGGTGCTGGTTACAGTGATTGTGTGGGGGAGAGTGGCTGATTAGAGTGAGCTTGTGTGGAGAGCGGCTGATTAAAGTGAGTGTGTTGAGGGTAGGGACTGATTACATTGATGTTGAATGGGGAGAAGGGCTGATTATGGTGAGTGTGTGGGGAGAGGTGATGATTACAGTGAGTGTGAATGGGGAGAGGAGCTGATTACAGTGAGTGTGTGGGTAGAGGTGCTGATTACAGTGAGTGCATGTGAGGGGAGTTGCACTGATTGAAGTGAGTGTGAGGAGGAGAGAGGTTGATTATAGTGAGTGTGTGTGAGGGGGCAGGAACTGATTACAGTGAGTGTGTGTGAGGGCAGAATGACTGATTACAGTGAGTGTGTGTGAGGTGAGAGGAGCTGATTACAGTGATTGTGTGTGAGGTGAGAGGAGCAGATTACAGTGAGTGTGTGAGGGG
This sequence comes from Carcharodon carcharias, assembly GCF_017639515.1. Taxonomy (NCBI): domain Eukaryota; kingdom Metazoa; phylum Chordata; class Chondrichthyes; order Lamniformes; family Lamnidae; genus Carcharodon; species Carcharodon carcharias. The sequence continues at coordinate 43,455,724 of NC_054491.1, forward strand.
AGAGAGTCTGCTAACCGTGTGTGTAGTGTGGGGAGAGGGGCTGACTACAGTGACTGTGAATGGGGAGAGGGGCTGAATACAGTGAGTGTGTGGGGAGAGGGGCTGATTATATTGTGTGTGTGGGGAGAGGGGCTGATTATATTGAGTGTGAGGGGCGAGGTGCTGATTATAGTGAGTGTGTGAGGGGAGACGGGATGATTACCGTGATTGTGTTTGGGGAGATGGGCTGATTACTGTGAGTGTGTTTGGGGAGAGGGGCTGATTACCGTGAGTGTGTGTGGGGAGAGGGGCTTATTACAGTGAGTGAGTGTGGAGTGGGGGACTGATTACCGTGATTGTGTTTGGGGAAAGGGACTGATTACAGTGAATGTTTGTGGGGAGAGGGACTGAAATCAGTGAGAGTGTTGGGAGAGGGTCTGATTACAGTGAGTGAGTGTGGAGAGGGGCTGATTACCATGATTGTGTTTGGGGAGAGAGCCAGATTACAGTGAGTGTGCGAGGGGAGAGTGGCTGATTACAGTGAGTTTGTTTAGGGAGAGGAGCTGTTAAAGTGAGTGTGTGGGGAGAGGGTCTGATTACAGTGAGTGTGTGTGTGCGGTGATTGACTGATTACAGTGAGTGTGCATGAGGGGGCAGGGACTGATTACAGTGAGTGTGTGTGAGGGCAGAATGACTGATTAAAGTGAGTGTGTGTGAGGTGAGAGGGACTGATGACAGTGAGTGTGTATGTGGAGAGAGTCTGCTTACCATGTGTGTGTGTGGGGAGAGGGGCTGACTACAGTGAGTGTGAATGGGGAGCGGGGCTGAATACAATGAGTGTGTGGACAGAGGGTCTGATTATAGTGAATGTGTGGGGAGAGGGGCTGATTACAATAAGTGTGTGTGGGGAGAGGGTCTGATTACAGTGATTGTTTGGTGTTAGAGTGGCTGATTACAGTGAGTGTTTGTGGGGAGAGATGCTGTTTACAGTGAGTGTGAATGGGGATTGGGGCTGATTACAATGAGTGTGTGGTGACAGGGGCTGATTGCAGTGAGTTTGTGTGGGGAGAGGGGCTCATTGCAGTGAGTGTGATTGGGGAGAGGCAGATTACAGTGAGAATGTGGGGACAGGGGCAGATTACAGTGAGTTTGTGGGGAGAAGGTCTGATTACAGTGAGTGTGTGTGGGGAGAGGGGCTGATAACCATGAGTGGCTGGGGACAGGGGTTGATTACAGTAAGAGTGTTGATAGAGGGTTTGATTACCGTGAGTGTGTGAGGGGAGAGGGACTGATTACAGTGAGTATGTGTGAGGGGAGAGGGGTTGATTACAGTGAGTGTGTGGGCGAGAGGACTTGATTGCCGTGAGTGTGTGTTGGGACAGGGGCTGATTACAGTGAGTGAGTGTGGGGAGAGGGTCTGATTATATTGAGTGTGTGGGGAGAGGGGCTGAATATAGTGAGTGTATCTGGGGAGAGAGGCTAATTACAGTGAGTGTGTGGGGAGAGGTGCTGATTATAGTGAGTGTTTGAGGGGAGAGGGGCTGATTAACGTGAGTGTGTGGTGAGAGAGGCTGACTGCAGTGAGTCAGTGTGGGGAGAGGAGCTGTTTACCGTGAGTGTATTTGGGGAGAGGGGCTGCTTACCGTGAGTGTGTTTGTGGAGAGGGGCTGATTACAGTGAGTGTATGTGGGGAGAGTGTCTGATTACAGTGAGTGTGTGTTGAGAGAGGGGCTGATTACAGTGAGTCTGTGTGGGGAGAGGGGCTGATTGCAGTGAGTGTGAATGGGAAGAGGTGCTGATTACATTGAGTGTGTGGCGACAGGGGCTGATTACAGTGAGAGTGTGGGGAGAGGGGCTGATTGCAGTGAGTGTGTTTGGGAAGAGGGGCTGATTGCAGTGAGTGTGAATGGGGAGAGAGGCTGATTACAGTGAGAATGTGGGGACAGGGTCTGATTACAGTGAGTGTGTGTGGGGAGAGGGGCTGATTACAATGAATATGTGGCAAAAGGGGCTGATTACAGTGAGTGTGTTTGGGAAGAGGAGCTGATTGCAGTGAGTGTGAATGGGGAGATGGGCTGATTACAGTGAGTGTGAATGAGGAGAGACGCTGATTACAGTGAGAATGTGGGGACCGTGGCTGCTTACAATGAGTTTGTGGGGAGAGTCGCTGATTACAGTGAGTGTGAATGGGGAGAGGGGCTGATTACCATGAGTGGGAGGGGACAGGGGTTGATTACACTATGTGTGTGGGGAGAGGGGTTGATTACAGTGACTGTGTGAGGGGAGAGGGACTGATTACGGTGAGTGTGTGGGGGAGAGGCGCTGATTACAGTGAGTGTGTGTGGGGACAGGGGCTGATTTCAGTGAGTGTGTGTGGGGTGAGGGGCTGATTACAGTGAGTGTGTGTGAGGGTAGAGGGACTGATTACAGTGAGTGTGTTGGGGGAGAGCGGTTGATTACAGTGAGTGTGTGTGTGTGGTGAGGGACTGATTACAGTGAGTGTGTGTGAGGGGGCAGGGACTGATTACATTGAGAGTGTGTGAGGGCAGAATGACTGATTACGGTGTGTGTGTGTGAGGTGAGAGGGGCTGATGACGGTGAATGTGTGAGGGGAGAGAATGTGCTAACCATGTGTGTGTGGGGGCAGACGTGCTGACTACAGTGAGTGTGTATGGGGACCGGGGCTGAATACAGTGAGTGTGTGGGGAGAGGGTCTGTTTACAATGAGTGTGAGTGGGGAGAGGGTCTGATTACAGTGAGTGTGAATGGGGCGAGGGTCTGATTACATTGAGTGTGGGGTGACAGGGGCTGATCGCAGTGAGTGTGTGTGGGGTGAGGGGCTGATTGCAGTGAGTGTGAATGGGGAGATGGGCTGCTTACAGTGAGTGTGAATGGGGAGAGAGGCTGATTACAGTGACAATGTGGGGACAGGGTCTGATGACAGTGAGTTTGTGGGGCGAAGGTCTGATTACAGTGAGTGTGTGTGCAGAGAGGAGCTGATTACAATGAGTGTGAATGGGGAGAGGTGCTGATTACCATGATTGGGTGGGGACAGGGTCTTATTACAGTAAGTGTGTGGGAGGAGTCGTTGATTACAGTGAGTATGTGTGAGTGCAGAGGGGCTGATTACAATGAGTGTGTGGGGGAGAGGCGTTGATTGCAGTGAGTGTGTGTAGGGACGGGGCTGATAACAGTGAGTGTGTGGGGAGAGGTGCTGATTACAGTGAGTGTGTGAGATGGGAGTTGGACTGATTACAGTGAGTGTGAGGGGGGAGAGCGGTTGATTACAGTGAGTGTGTGTGTGGGGAGAGGGACTGATTACAGTGATTGTGTGGGGGGAGAGCGGTTGATTACAGTGAGTGTGTGTGGAGTGAGGGTCTGATTACAGTGAGTGTGTGTGAGGGGGCAGGGACTGATTACAGTGAGTGTGTGTGAGTTGAGAGGAGCTGATTACAGTGAGTGTGTGTGAGGTGAGAGGAGCAGATTACAGTGAGTGTGTGACAGGAGAGAGTCTGCTAACCGTGTGTGTAGTGTGGGGAGAGGGGCTGCCTACAGTGACTGTGAATGGGGAGAGGGGCTGAATACAGTGAGTGTGAGGGGAGAGCGTCTGATTATGGTGATTTTGTGGGGAGAGGGGCTGATTAAAATGAGTGTGTGTGGGCAGAGTGGCTGATAAAAGTGTGAGTGTGAGGGGAGAGTGGCTGATTACAGTGAGTGTGTGTGGGGACAGAGGCTGATTAAAATGAGTGTATGTGGGGAGAGTGACTGATTGCAGTGAGAGTGTGGGGAGAGGGTCAGATTACAGTGAGTGAGTGTGGAGAGGGACTGATTACCGTGATTGTGTTTGGGGAAAGGGGCTGATTACATTGAGTGTATGTGGGGAGAGGGACTGATTACAGACAGTGTGTGGGGAAAGGGTCTGATTACAGTGAGAGTGTGTGGAGAGGGTCTGATTCCGTGATTGTGTTTGAGGAGGGGGCAGATTACAGTGAGTGTGTGAGGCGAGACTGGCTGATTACAGTGAGTGTGTGGGGAGAGTGTCTGATTACAGTGAGAGTGTGGGGAGAGGGGCAGATTACAGTGATTGTGAGGGGAGAGGGGCTGATTACAGTGAGTGTGTGTGGTTCAGAGGCAGGTTAAAGTGAGTGTATATGGGGAGAGTGACTGATTACAGTGAGCATTTGGGGAGAGGGGCAGACTACAGTGAGTGTGTGGGTAGAGGGTCTGATTAAAGTGAGTGTGTGGGGAGAGGGGCTGATTACAGTGAGTGTGTGAGGGGAGTGGGGCTGATTACAGTCAGTGTGAAAGGGGAGAGAGGCTGATTACAGTGAGAATGTGGGGACCGGGGATGATTACAGTGAGTTGGTGGTGAGAGGGGCTGATTACAGTGAGTGTGTGTGGGGAGAGGGGCTGATTACATTGCGTGTGAATGGGGAGAGAGGCTGATTACAGTGAGTGTGAATGGGGAGATGGGCTGATTACAGTGAGTGTGTGGGGAGAGGGGCTGATTGCAGTGAGAGTGTGGGGAGAGGGTCAGATTACAGTGAGTGAGTGTGGAGAGGGACTGATTACTGTGATTGTGTTTGGGGAAAGGGGCTGATTACATTGAGTGTATGTGGGGAGAGGGACTGATTACAGTGAGACTGTGGGGAGATGGTCTGATTACAGTGAGAGTGTGAGGGGAGAGTGGCTGATTGCAGTGAGTGTGTTTAGGGAGAGTGGCTGATTGCAGTGAGTGTGTGGGGAGAGCGTCTGATTACAGTGAGTGTGTGAGGAGAGAGTGGCTGATTAAAGAGAGTGTGTGGGGAGAAGGGCTGATTACAGTGAGTGTGAATGGGGACAGGGGCTGATTACAGTGAGTTTGTGTTGAGAGAGGGGCTGATTACAGAGAGTGTGTGAGGGGACATGGGATGATTACAGTGAGTCTGTGTGGGGAGAGAGGCTGATTACAGTGAGAAAGTGGGGACCCGGGGTGATTACAGTGTGTTTATGGTGAGAGGGTCTGATTACGGTGAGTGTGAATGGGGAGAGAGGCTGATTACATTGAGTGTATGGCAACTGGGGCTGATTACAGTGAGAGTGTGGGGAGAGGGGCTGATTGCAGTGAGTGTGTTTGGGGAGAGGGGCTGATTGCAGTGAGTGTGAATGGGGAGATGGGCTGATTACAGTGAGTGTGACTGAGGAGAGACGCTGATTACAGTGAGAATGTGGGGACAGTGGCTGCTTACAATGAGTTTGTGGGGAGAGGGTCTGATTACAGTGAGTGTGTGGGGAGAGGGTCAGATTACAGTGAGTGAGTGTGGAGAGGAAATGATTACCGTGATTGTGTCTGGGGAAAGGGACTCATTACATTGAGTGTATGTGGGGAGAGGGACTGATTGCAGACAGTGTGTGGGGAGAGAGTCTGATTACAGTGAGTGTGTGGGGAGAGGGTCAGATTCTGTTTGGGGAGAGGAGCAGATTACATTGATTGTGTGGGGGGAGTGCTGTAGATTACAGTGAGTGTCTGATTACAGTGAGTGTGTGTGAAGGGGCAGGGACTGATTACAGTGAGTGTGTGTGAGGGCAGAATGACTGATTACAGTGAGTGTGTGTATGGGGTGAGGGGCTGATTACAGTGTGTGTGTGTGAGGGGGCAGGGACTGATTGCAGTGATTGTGTGTGAGGGCAGAATGACTGATTACAGTGAGTGTGTGTGAGTTGAGACGAGCTGATTATAGTGATAGTGTGAGGGGAGAGAATCTGTTAACCGTGTGTGTGTAGAGAGAGAGGGGCTGACTACAGTGAGTGTGAATGGGGAGTGGGGCTGAATACAGTGAGTGTGAGGGGAGAGCGAGTGATTATAGTGAGTGTGTGGGGAGGGGGCTGATTATATTGAGTGTGTGGGGAGAGGGGCTGATTATTGTGAGTGTATGTGGGGAGAGAGGCTAATTACAGTGAGTGTGTGGGGAGACCTGCTGGTTATAGTGAGTGTGTGAGAGGAGAGGGGCTGATTAACGTGATTGTGTGGTGATAGATTCTGACTACAGCGAGTATGTGTGGGGAGAGGAGCTGTTTACCGTGAGTGTGTTTGGGGAGAGGGGCTGTTTACCGTGAGTGTGTTTGGGGAGAGGGGCTGATTACAGTGAGTGTGTGTGGGGAGAGTGGCTGATTACAGTGAGTGTGAATGGTGAGAGAGGCTGATTACAGTGAGTGTGTGTGGTTCAGAAGCTGGTTAAAGTGATTGCATGTGGGGAGAGTGACTGATTACAGTGAGCGTGTGGGGAGAGGGGCAGACTACAGTGAGTGTGTGGGTAGAGGGTCTGATTAAAGTGAGTGTGTGGGGAGAGGGGCTGATTACAGTGAGTTTGTGTTGAGAGAGGGGCTGATTACAGAGAGTGTGTTTGGGAAGAGGGGCTGATTGCAGTGAGTGTGAATGGGGAGATGGGCTGATTACAGTCAGTTTGAATGGGGATAAACGCTGATTACAGTGAGTGTGTGGCGACAGGGGCTGATTACAGTGAGAGCATGGGGAGAGGGGCTGATGGCAGTGAGTGTGGTTGGGAAGAGGGGCTGATTGCAGTGAGTGTGTTCGGGGAGAGGGGCTGATTGCAGTGAGTGTGAATGGGGAGGTGGGCTGATTACAGTGAGTGTGCATGAGGAGAGACGCTGATTACAGTGAGAATGTGGGGACAGTGGCTGCTTACAATGGGGAGATTGACTGATTACAGTGAGTGTGTGGGGAGAGGGTCAGATTACAGTCAGTGAGTGTGGAGAGGGAATGATTACAGTGATTGTGTCTGGGGAAAGGGTCTCATTACATTGAGTGTATTTGGGGAGAGGGACTGATTACAGACAGTGTGTGGGGAGAGGGTCTGGTTACAGTGAGAGTGTGTCGAGAGGGTCTGATTCCGTGATTGTATTTGGGGAGAGGGGCAGATTAAAGTGAGTGTGTGAGGGGAGATTGGCTGATTACAGTGAATGTGTTTAGGGAGAAGGTCTGATTACAGTGAGTGTGTGGGGAGAGTGTCTGATTACAGTGAGAGTGTGGGGAGAGGGGCTGATTATAGTGAGTGTGTGGGGAGAGGAGCTGATTATATTGAGTGTGTGGGGATAGGTGCTGATTATGGTGAGTGTGTGAGGGGAGAGGTGCTGATTACCATGAGTGTGTGGTGAGAGAGGCTGATTACAGTGAGTGTGTGTGGGGAGTGGGGCTGATTACCGTGAGTGTGTTTGGGGAGAGGGGCTGATTACAGTGAGTGTGTGTGGGCAGAGTGGCTGATAAAAGTGTGTGTGTGTGGGGAGAGGGGCTGATTACAGTGAGTGTGTGTGGGGACAGAGGCTGATTAAAGTGAGTGTATGTGGGGAAAGTGACTGATTACAGTGAGTGTGTGGGGAGAGGGTCAGATTACAGTGAGTGAGTGTGGAGAGGGACTGATTACTGTGATTGTGTTTGGGGAAAGGGGCTGATTACATTGAGTGTATGTGGGGAGAGGGACTGATTACAGTGAGTCTGTGGGGAGATGGTCTGATTACAGTGAGAGTGTGACGGGAGAGTGGCTGATTGCAGTGAGTGTGTTTAGGGAGAAGTTCTGATTACAGTGAGTGTGTGGGGAGAGCGTCTGATTGCAGTGAGTGTGTGGGGAGAGGGTCTGATTACAGTGAGTGTGTGAGGAGAGAGTGGCTGATTAAAGAGAGTGTGTGGGGAGAGGGGCTGATTACAGTGAGTGTGAATGGGGACAGGGGCTGATTACAGTGAGTTTGTGTTGAGATAGGGGCTGATTACAGAGAGTGTGTGAGGGGACATGGGCTGATTACAGTGAGTCTGTGTGGGGAGAGAGGCTGATTACAGTGAGAAATTGGGGACCGGGGATGATTACAGTGAGTTTATGGTTTGAGGGTCTGATTACGGTGAGTGTGAATGGGGAGAGAGGATGATTACATTAAGTGTATGGCGACCGGGGCTGATTACAGTGAGAGTGTGGGGAGAGGGGCTGATTGCAGTGAGTGTGTTTGGGGAGAGGGGCTGATTGCAGTGAGTGTGAATGGGGAGATGGGCTGATTACAGTGATTGTGACTGAGGAGAGACGCTGATTACAGTGAGAATGTGGGGACAGTGGCTGCTTACAATGAGTTTGTGGGGAGAGGGTCTGATTACAGTGAGTGTGTGGGGAGAGGCTCAGATTACAGTGAGTGAGTGTGGAGAGGGAATGATTACCGTGATTGTGTCTGGGGAAAGGGACTCATTACATTGAGTGTATGTGGGGAGAGGGACTGATTGCAGACAGTGTGTGGGGAGAGAGTCTGGTTACAGTGAGAGTGTGTGGAGAGGTCTGATTCCGTGATTGTGTTTGGAGAGAGGGGCAGATTACAGTGAGTGTGTGAGGGGAGATTGGCTGATTACAGTGAGAGTGTGGGGAGAGGGGCTGATTACAGTGAGTGTGTGGGGCGAGGAGCTGATTATATTGAGTGTGTGGGGAGAGGTGCTGATTATGGTGATTGTGTGAGTTGAGAGGGGCTGATTACCGTGAGTGTGTGGTGAGAGAGGCTGATTACAGTGAGTGTGTGTGGGGAGTGGGGCTGATTACCGTGAGTGTGTTTGGGGAGAGGGGCTGATTACAGTGAGTGTGTGTGGGCAGAGTGGCTGATAAGTGTGTGTGTGTGTGGGGAGAGGGGCTGATTACAGTGTGTGTGAATGGGGAGACAGGCTGATTACAGTGAGTGTGAATGGGAAGACAGGCTGATTACAGTGAGTGTGATTGGGGAGAGGAGCTGATTACAGTGAGAGTGTGTGGGGACAGAGGCTGATTAAAGTGAGTGTATGTGGGGAGAGTGACTGATTACAGTGAGTGTGATTGGGGAGAGGGGCTGATTGCAGTGAGAGTGTGTGGGGACAGAGGCTGATTAAAGTGAGTGTGTGTGGGGAGAGTGACTGATTACAGTGAACGTGTGGGGAGAGGGTCAGATTACAGTGAGTGAGTGTGGAGAGGGACTGATTACCGTGATTGTGTTTGGGGAAAGGGGCTGATTACATTGAGTGTATGTGGGGAGAGGGACTGATTACAGTGAGAGTGTGAGGGGAGAGCGTCTGATTGCAGTGAGTGTGTGAGGGGAGAGGGGCTGATTACAATGAGTGTTTGTGAGAAGAGGGGCTGATTAGAGTGAGTTTGAGGGGAGAGGGGCTGATTACAGTGAGTGTGGGGAGAGGAGCCGATTACAGTGTGTGAAAGGGGAGAGGGGTTGAATACTGTGAGTGTGTTTCGGTAGAAGGGCTGATTACAGTGAGTGTGTGTTGAGAGAGGGGCTGATTACAGTGAGAGTGTGCGGGGAGAGCGTCTGCTTGCAGTGAGTGTGTGGGGAGAGGGGCTGATTAAAGTGAGTGTGTGGGGAGAGGGTCTGATTACAGTGAGTGGGTAGGGGGGTTGGGGTTGATTACAGTGCATGTGTGGGGAGAGGGCCTAATTACAGAGAGTGTATGAGGGGAGAGGAGCTAATTACAGTGAGTGTGTGGGGAGAGGTGCTAATTACAGTGAGTGCAAGCGGGGACAGGGGCTAATTACAGTGAATGTGTGTGAGGGAAGAGGGGATGATTAGAGTGAGTGTGTGGGGGGAGAGTGTCTGATTACAGAGAGTATGTGTGGGGAGGAGCTTGTTTACAGTGACTGTGAGTGAGGGGAGAGGGGTTGGTTACAGTGAGTGTGTAGGGGAGAGGCGCTGATAAGAGTGAGTTTGTGTGGAGAGGGGCTGATTAAAGTGAGAGTGTTGAGGGTAGGGACTGATTACATTGATGTTGAATGGGGAGAGGGGCTGATTACAGTGAGTGTGTGGGGAGAGGTGATGATTACAGTGAATGTGAATGGGGAGAGGAGCTGATTACAGTGAGTGTGTGGGTAGAGGGGCTGATTAAACTGAATTTGTGGGGGGAGAGGGACTGATTACAATCATTGTGTATGGGGAGAGGAAATGATTAAAGTGACTGTGTGGGGGGAGAGTGGCTGATTACATTGAGTGTGTGCTGAGAGAGCGGCTGATTACAGTGAGTGTGTGAGGGGAGAGGGGCTGATTACAATGAGTGTGTGTGGGGAGAGGGGCTGATTAGAGTGAGTTTGAGGGGAGAGGGGCTGATTAAAGTGAGTGTGGAGAGAGGAGCCGTGTGTGAAAAGGGAGAGGGGTTGAATACTGTGAGTGTGTTTCAGGAGAAGGGCTGATTACAGTGAGTGTGTGTTGAGAGAGGGGCTTATTACAGTGAGTGTGAATGGGGAGAGGGGCTGATTACAGTGAGAGTGTGGGGAGAGGGGCTGATTGCAGTGAGTGTGTTTGGGAAGAGGGGCTGATTGCAGTGAGTGTGAATGGGGAGATGGGCTGATTACAGTGAGTTTGAATGAGGAGAGACGCTGATTACAGTGAGAATGTGGGGACAGTGGCTGCTTACATTGAGTTTATGGGGAGAGGGTCAGATTACAGTGAGTGAGTGTGGAGAGGGACTGATTACCGTGATTGTGTTTGGGGAAAGGGACTCATAACAGTGAGTGTATGTGGGGAGAGGGATTGATTACAGACAGTGTGTTTGGAGAGGGTCTGATTACAGTGATAGAGTGTGGAGAGGATCTGATTCCATGATTGTGTTTGTGGAGTGGGGCAGATTACAGTGAGTGTGTTTAGGGAGAGGGTCTGATTACAGTTAGTGTGTGGGAAGAGTTTCTGATTACAGTGAGTATGTGGGGAGAGGGGCTGATTACAGTGAGTGTGTGGGGAGAGAAGCTGATTATATTGATTGTGTGGGGAGAGGTGCTGATTATTTTGAGTGTGTGAGGGGAGAGGGGCTGATTACCGTGAGTGTGTGGTGAGAGAGACTGATTAAAGTGAGCGTATGTGGGGAGAGGGACGGATTACAGTGAGCGTGTGGGGAGCGGGTCAGATTACAGTGAGTGAGTGTGGAGAGGGACTGATTACCGTGAATTTTTTGGGGGAAAGTGGCTGATTACATTGAGAATATGTGGGGAGAGGGACTGATTCCAGTGAGTGAGTGTGGAGAGGGGCTGTTTACCGTGATCGTGTTTGGGGAGAGGGGCTGATTACAGTGAGTGTGTAAAGGGAGAGGGGCTGATTACAGTGAGTGTGCGGGGAGACCGTCTGATTACAGTGAGTGTGTGAGGAGAGAGTGGCTGATTAAAGTGAGTGTGTGGGGAGAGGTTCTGATTACAGTGAATGTGTGGGGGGGGGTGGGTTTGATTACAGTGCATGTGTGGGGAGAGGGGCTAATTACAGAGATTGTATGAGGGGAGAGGAGCTAATTACAGTGAGTGTGTGGGGAGAGGTGCTAATTACAGTGAGTGCATGAGGGGAGAGGGGTTAATTACAGTGAATGTGTGTGAGGGAAGAGGGCCTGATTACAGTGAGTGTGTGTGGGGAGGGGCTTGTTTACAGTGAGTGTGAGTGAGGGGAGAGGGGCGGGTTACAGTGAGTGTGTGGGGGAGAGGGTCTGATAAGAGTGAGTTTGTGTGGAGAGGGTCTGATTAAAGTGAGTGTGTTGAGGGTAGGGACTGATTACATTGATGTTGAATGGGGAGAGGGGCTGATTACAGTGAGTGTGTGGGGAGAGGTGATGATTACAGTGAGTGTGAATGGGGAGAGGAACTGATTACAGTGAGTGTGTGGGTAGAGGGGCTGATTAAAGTGAATGTGTGGGGGAGAGGGACTGATTACAATCATTGTGTATGGGGAGAGGAGCTGATTACAGTGAGTGTGTGGGGAGAGGGGCTGACTACAGTGAGTGTGTGGGCAGAGGGTCTGATTAAAGTGAGTGTGTGCTGAGAGAGCGGCTGATTACAGTGAGTGTGTGAGGGGAGAGGGGCTGATTACAGTGATTGTGTGAGGGGAGAGGGGCTGATTACAGTTAGTGTGTGTGGGGAGAGGCGCAGATTAGAGTGAGTTTGAGGGGAGAGGGGCTGATTACAGTGAGTGTGGGGAGAGGAGCCGATTACAGTGTGTGAAAGGGGAGAGGGGTTGAATACAGTGAGTGTGTTTCGGGAGAAGGACTGATTACAGTGATTTTGTGTTGAGAGAGAGGCTGATTACAGTGAGTGTGTGTTGAGAGAGGGGCTGATTACGGTGAGTCTGTGTGGGGAGAGGGGCTGATTGCAGTGAGTGTGTGGGGGGAGTGCTGTTGATTACAGTGAGTGTGTGTATGGGGTGAGGGGATGATCGCTGTGAGTGTGTGGGGGGAGTGCTGTTGATTACAGCGAGTGTGTGTATGGGGTGAGGGGATGATTACAGTGAGTGTTTGTGAGGAGGCCGGGACTGATTACAGTGAGTGTGTGTGAGGGCAGAATGACTGATTAAAGTGAGTGTGTGTGAGGTGAGAGGGGCTGATTACAGTGTGTGTGAGTGAGGGGGCAGGGACTGATTGCAGTGATTGTGTGTGAGGGCAGAATGACTGATTACAGTGAGTGTGTGTGAGTTGAGACGAGCTGATTATAGTGATTGTGTGAGGGGAGAGAATCTGTTAACCGTATGTGTGTAGAGAGAGAGGGGCTGACTACAGTGAGTGTGAATGGGGAGAGGGGCTGAAAAGAGTGAGTGTGAGGGGAGAGCCTCTGATTATAGTGAGTGTGTGGGGAGAGGGGCTGATTACAATGAGTGTGTGTGGGGAGAGTGTCTGATTATATTGAGTGTGTGGGGAGAGGGGCTGATTATAGTGAGTGTGTGAGATGAGAGGGGCTGATTAACGTGAGTGTGTGGTGATAGATGCTGACTATAGTGAGTGTGTGTGGGGAGAGGAGCTGTTTACCATGAGTGTGTTTGGGGAGAGGGGATGATTACCATGAGTGTGAGGGGAGTGGGGCTGATTACAGTCAGTGTGAATGGGGAGAGAGGCTGATTACAGTGAGAATGTGGGGACTGGGGCTGATTACAGTGAGTTTGTGGTGAGAGGGTCTGATTACAGTGAGTGTGTGTGGGGAGAGGGGCTGATTACATTGCGTGTGAATGGGGAGAGAGGCTGATTACAGTGAGTGTGAATGGGGAGAGTGGCTGATTACAGTGAGAGTGTGGGGAGAAGGGCTGATTGCAGTGAGAGTGTGGGGAGAGGGTCAGATTACAGTGAGTGAGTGTGGAGAGGGACTGATTACTGTGATTGTGTTTGGGGAAAGGGGCTGATTACATGGAGTGTATGTGGGGAGAGGGACTGATTACAGTGAGTCTGTGGGGAGATGGTCTGATTACAGTGAGAGTGTGAGGGGAGAGTGGCTGATTGCAGTGAATGTGTTTAGGGAGAGGGGCTGATTACAGTGAGTGTGTGGGGAGAGCGTCTAATTGCAGTGAGTGTGTGGGGAGAGGGTCTGATTACAGTGAGTGTGTGAGGAGAGAGTGGCTGATTAAAGAGAGTGTGTGGGGAGAGGGGCTGATTACAGGGAGTGTGAATGGGGACAGGGGCTGATTACAGTGAGTGTGTGTTGAGATAGGGGCTGATTACAGAGAGTGTGTGAGGGGACATGGGCTGATTACAGTGAGTCTGTGTGGGGAGAGAGGCTGATTACAGAGAGAAAGTGGGGACTGGGGATGATTACAGTGAGTTTATGGTGAGAGGGTCTGATTACGGTGAGTGTGAATGGGGAGAGAGGCTGATTACATTGAGTGTATGGCGACCGGGGCTGATTACAGTGAGAGTGTGGGGAGAGGGGCTGATTGCAGTGAGTGTGTTTGGGGAGAGGGGCTGATTGCAGTGAGTGTGAATGGGGAGATGGGCTGATTACAGTGAGTGTGACTGAGGAGAGACACTGATTACAGTGAGAATGTGGGGACAGTGGCTGATTACAATGAGTTTGTGGGGAGAGGGTCTGATTACAGTGAGTGTGTGGGGAGAGGCTCAGATTACAATGAGTGAGTGTGGAGAGGGAATGATTACCGTGATTGTGTCTGGGGAAAGGGATTCATTACATTGAGTGTATGTGGGGAGAGGGACTGATTGCAGACAGTGTGTGGGGAGAGAGTCTGGTTACAGTGAGAGTGTGTGGAGAGGTCTGATTCCGTGATTGTGTTCAGGGAGAGGGGCAGATTACATTGAGTGTGTGAGGGGAGATTGGCTGATTACAGTGAGTGTGTTTAGGGAGAGGGTCTGATTACAGTGAGTGTGTGGGGAGAGTGTCTGATTACAGTGAGAGTGTGGGGAGAGGGGCTGATTACAGTGAGTGTGAATGGGGAGAGGAGCTGATTATATTGAGTGTGTGGGGAGAGGTGCTGATTATGGTGATTGTGTGAGGGGAGAGGGGCTGATTACCGTGAGTGTGTGGTGAGAGAGGCTGATTACCGTGAGTGTGTTTGTGGAGAGGGTCTGATTACAGTCAGTGTGAATGGGGAGAGAGGCTGATTACAGTGAGAATGTGGGGACCGGGGCTGATTATATTGACTTTGTGAGGGGAGAGGGGCTGATTACAGTGAGTGTGAATGGGGAGAGGGTCTGATTACAGTGAGTGTTTGTGGGGAGAGGGGCTGATTACAGTGAGTGTGAATGGGGAGAGGGTCTGATTACAGTGAGTGTGTGTGGGGAGAGGGGCTGATTACAGTGAGTGTGAATGGGGAGAGGGTCTGATTACAGTGAGTGTGTGTGGGGAGAGGGGCTGATTACAGTGAGTTTGAATGGGGAGAGAGGCTGATTACAGTGAGAATGTGGGGAGAGGGGCTGATTACATTGAGTGTGTGGCGACAGGGGTGATTGCAGTGAGAGTGTGGGGAGAGGGGCTGATTGCCGTGAGTGCGAATGGGGAGATGGGCTGATTACAGTGAGTGTGAATGGGGAGATGGGCTGATTACAGTGAGTGTGAATGAGGAGAGATGCTGTTTACGGTGAGAATGTGGGGACAGTGGCTGCTTACAATGAGTTTGTGGGGACAGGGTCTGTTTACAGTGAGTGTGTGGGGAGAGGGACTGATTACAGTGATTGTGTTTGGGGAAAGGGACTCATAACAGTGAGTGTATGTGGGGAGAGGGATTGATTACAGACAGTGTGTGGGGAGAGGGTCTGATTACAGTGATAGAGTGTGGAGAGGGTCTGATTCCGTGATTGTGTTTGGGGAGAGGGGCAGATTACAGTGAGTGTGTTTAGGGAGAGGGTCTGATTACAGTGAGTGTGTGGGGAGAGGAGTTGATTACAGTTAGTGTGTGGGGAGAGTGTCTGATTACAGTGAGTGTGTGGGGAGAGAAGCTGATTATATTGATTGTGTGGGGAGATGTGCTGATTATTTTGAGTGTGTGAGGGGAGAGGGGCTGATTACCGTGAGTGTGTGGTGAGAGTGGCTGATTACAGTGAGTGTGTGTGGGGAGAGTGGCTGATTACAGTGACTGTGTAGGGAGAGAGTGGCTGATTACAGTGAGTGTGTGCTGAGAGAGCGGTTGATTACAGTGAGTGTGTGAGGGGAGAGGGGCTGATTACAGTGAGTGTGTGGGGTGATAGTGGATGATTACAGTGAGTGTGTTCTGAGAGAGCGGCTGATTACAGTGAGTGTGTGAGGTGATAGTGGATGACTACAGTGAGTGTGTGCTGAGAGAGCGGCTGATTACAATGAGTGTGTGTGGGGAAAGGGGCTGATTAGAGTGAGATTGAGGCGAGAGGAGCTAATTACAGTGAGTGTAGGGAGAGGAGCCGATAACAGTGTGTGAAAGGGGAGAGGGGTTGAATACAGTGAGTGTGTTTCGGGAGAAGGGCTGATTACAGTGAGTTTGTGTTGAGAGAGAGGCTGATTACAGTGAGTCTGTGAGGGGACATGGGCTGATTACAGTGAGTCTGTGTGGGGAGAGGGGCTGATTGCAGTGAGTGTGTTTGGGAAGAGGTGCTGATTTCCGAGAGTGTGAATGGGGAGAGAGGCTGATTACAGTGAGAATGTGGGGACCGGGGCTGATTACAGTGAGTTTGTGGGGAGAGGGTCTGATTACAGTGAGTGTGAATGGGGAGAGGGGCTGATTGCAGTGAGTGTGTTTGGGGAGAGGGGCTGATTACCGTGATTCTGTTTGGGGAGAGGAGCAGATTACAGTGATTGTGTGGGGGGAGTGCTGTAGATTACAGTGAGTGTGTGTATGGGGTGAGGGTCTGATTACAGTGAGTGTGTGTGAAGGGGCAGGGACTGATTACAGTGAGTGTGTGTGAGGGCAGAATGACTGATTACAGTGAGTGTGTGTATGGGGTGAGGGGCTGATTACAGTGTGTGTGTGTGAGGGGGCAGGGACTGATTGCAGTGATTGTGTGTGAGGGCAGAATGACTGATTACAGTGTGTGTTTGTGAGTTGAGACGAGCTGATTATAGTGATAGTGTGAGGGGAGAGAATCTGTTAACCGTGTGTGTGTAGAGAGAGAGGGGCTGACTACAGTGAGTGTGAATGGGGAGAGGGGTTGAATACAGTGAGTGTGAATGGGGA
Organism: Carcharodon carcharias; assembly: GCF_017639515.1. Taxonomy (NCBI): domain Eukaryota; kingdom Metazoa; phylum Chordata; class Chondrichthyes; order Lamniformes; family Lamnidae; genus Carcharodon; species Carcharodon carcharias. The sequence goes on from NC_054491.1 coordinate 43,472,092, forward strand.
GAGCGAGTGATTAAAGTGAGTGTGTGGGGAGGAGGCTGATTATATTGAGTGTGTGGGGAGAGGGGCTGATTATTGTGAGTGTATGTGGGGAGAGAGGCTAATTACAGTGAGTGTGTGGGGAGACCTGCTGATTATAGTGAGTGTGTGAGAGGAGAGGGGCTGATTAACGTGATTGTGTGGTGATAGATGCTGACTACAGCGAGTATGTGTGGGGAGAGGAGCTGTTTACCGTGAGTGTGTTTGGGGAGAGGGGCTGATTACCGTGAATGTGTTTGGGGAGAGGGGCTGATTACAGTGAGTGTGTGTGGGGAGAGTGGCTGATTACAGTGATGTGAATGGTGAGAGGGGCTGATTACAGTGAGTGTGAATCATGAGAGGGGCTGATTGCAGTGAGTGTGAGGGGAGAGGGGCTGATTACAGTGAGTGTGAGGAGAGAGGGGCTGATTACAGTGAGTGTGTGGTTCAGAGGCTGGTTAAAGTGAGTGTATGTGGGGAGAGAGACTGATTACAGTGAGCGTGTGGGGAGAGGGGCAGACTACAGTGAGTGTGTGGTTAGAGGGTCTGATTAAAGTGAGTGTGTGGGGAGAGGGGCTGATTACAGGGAGTTTGTGAGGGGAGTAGGGCTGATTACAGTGAGAGTGTTTGGGGAGAGGGGCACATTAGAGTGCGTTTGAGGGGAGAGGGGCTGATTAAAGTGAGTGTGGGGAGAGGAGCCGATTACAGTGTGTGAAAGGGGAGAGGGGTTGAATACAGTGAGTGTGTGTCGGGAGAGGGGCTGATTACAGTGAGTTTGTGTTGAGAGCGGGGCTGATTACAGAGAGTGTGTTTGGGAAGAGGGGCTGATTGAAGTGAGTGTGAATGGGGAGATGGGCTGATTACAGTCAGTTTGAATGGGGAGAGAGGCTGATTACAGTGAGAATGTGGGGACCGGGGCTGATTACAGTGAGTTTGTGGTGAGAGGGTCTGATTACAGTGAGTCTGTGTGGGGAGAGGGGATGATTACATTGCGTGTGAATGTGGAGAGAGGCGGATTACAGTGAGTGTGTTTGGCGACAGGGGCTGATTACAGTGAGAGTGAGGAGAGAGGGGCTGATTGCAGTGAGTGTGTTTGGGGAGAGGGGCTGATTGCAGTGAGTGTGAATGGGGAGATGGGCTGATTACAGTGAGTGTGAATGAGGCGAGATGCTGATTACAGTGAGAATGTGGGGACAGTGGCTGCTTACAATGAGTTTGTGGGGAGAGGGTCTGATTTCAGTGAGTGTGTGGGGAGAGGGTCAGATTACAGTGAGTGAGTGTGGAGAGGGAATGATTACCGTGATTGTGTCTGGGGAAAGGGACTCATTACATTGAGTGTATGTGGGGAGAGGGACTGATTGCAGACAGTGCGTTGGGCGAGGGTCTGGTTACAGTGAGAGTGTGTGGAGAGGTCTGATTCCGTGATTGTGTTTGGGGAGAGGGGCAGATTACAGTGAGTGTGTGAGGGGAGATTGGCTGATTACAGTGAGTGTGTTTAGGGAGAGGGTCTGATTACAGTGAGTGTGTGGGGAGAGTGTCTGATTACAGTGAGAGTGTTGGGAGAGGGACTGATTACAGTGAGTGTGTGGGGAGAGGAGCTGATTATATTGAGTGTGTGGGGAGAGGTGCTGATTATGGTGATTGTGTGAGGGGAGAGGGGCTGATTACCGTGAGTGTGTGGTGAGAGAGGCTGATTACAGTGAGTGTGTGTGGGGAGTGGGGCTGATTACCGTGAGTGTGTTTGGGGAGAGGGGCTGATTACAGTGAGTGTGTGTGGGCAGAGTGGCTGATAAAAGTGTGTGTGTGTGGGGAGAGGGGCTGATTACAGTGTGTGTGAATGGGGAGACAGGCTGATTACAGTGAGTGTGAATGGGGAGACAGGCTGATTACAGTGAGTGTGATTGGGGAGAGGAGCTGATTACAGTGAGAGTGTGTGGGGACAGAGGCTGATTAAAGTGAGTGTATGAGGGGAACGTGACTGATTACAGTGAGAGTGTGGGGAGAGGGTCAGATTACAGTGAGTGAGTGTGGAGAGGGACTGATTACCGTGATTGTGTTTGGGGAAAGGGACTCATTACATTGAGTGTATGTGGGGAGAGGGACTGATTGCAGACAGTGTGTGGGGAGAGAGTCTTGTTACAGTGAGAGTGTGTGGAGAGGTCTGATTCCGTGATTGTGTTTGGGGAGAGGGGCAGATTACAGTGAGTGTGTGAGGGGAGATTGGCTGATTACAGTGAGAGTGTGGGGAGAGGGGCTGATTACGGTGAGTGTGTGGGGCGAGGAGCTGATTATATTGAGTGTGTGGGGAGAGGTGCTGATTATGGTGATTGTGTGAGGGGAGAGGGGCTGATTACCGTGAGTGTGTGGTGAGAGAGGCTGATTACAGTGAGCGTGTGTGGGGAGTGGGGCTGATTACAGTGAGTGTGTGTGGGCAGAGTGGCTGATAAAAGTGTGTGTGTGTGGGGAGAGGGGCTGATTACAGTGTGTGTGAATGGGGAGACAGGCTGATTACAGTGAGTGTGAATGGGAAGACAGGCTGATTACAGTGAGTGTGATTGGGGAGAGGAGCTGATTACAGTGAGAGTGTGTGGGGACAGAGGCTGATTAAAGTGAGTGTATGTGGGGAGAGTGACTGATTACAGTGAGTGTGATTGGGGAGAGGGGCTGATTGCAGTGAGAGTGTGTGGGGACAGAGGCTGATTAAAGTGAGTGTGTGTGGGGAGAGTGACTGATTACAGTGAACGTGTGGGGAGAGGGTCAGATTACAGTGAGTGAGTGTGGAGAGGGACTGATTACCGTGATTGTGTTTGGGGAAAGGGGCTGATTACATTGAGTGTATGTGGGGAGAGGGACTGATTACAGTGAGAGTGTGAGGGGAGAGCGTCTGATTGCAGTGAGTGTGTGAGGGAAGAGGGGCTGATTACAATGAGTGTTTGTGGGAAGAGGGGCTGATTAGAGTGAGTTTGAGGGGAGAGGGGCTGATTACAGTGAGTGTGGGGAGAGGAGCCGATTACAGTGTGTGAAAGGGGAGAGGGGTTGAATACTGTGATTGTGTTTTGGTAGAAGGGCTGATTACAGTGAGTGTGTGTTGAGAGAGGGGCTGATTACAGTGAGAGTGTGCGGGGAGAGCGTCTGATTGCAGTGAGTGTGTGGGGAGAGGGGCTGATTAAAGTGAGTGTGTGGGGAGAGGGTCTGATTACAGTGAGTGGGTAGGGGGGTTGGGGTTGATTACAGTGCATGTGTGGGGAGAGGGGCTAAATACAGAGAGTGTATGAGGGGAGAGGAGCTAATTACAGTGAGTGTGTGGGGAGAGGTGCTAATTACAGTGAGTGCAAGCGGGGACAGGGGCTAATTACAGTGAATGTGTGTGAGGGAAGAGGGGATGATTAGAGTGAGTGTGTGGGGGGAGAGTGTCTGATTACAGAGAGTATGTGTGGGGAGGAGCTTGTTTACAGTGACTGTGAGTGAGGGGAGAGGGGTTGGTTACAGTGAGTGTGTAGGGGAGAGGGGCTGATAAGAGTGAGTTTGTGTGGAGAGGGGCTGATTAAAGTGAGAGTGTTGAGGGTAGGGACTGATTACATTGATGTTGAATGGGGAGAGGGGCTGATTACAGTGAGTGTGTGGGGAGAGGTGATGATTACAGTGAATGTGAATGGGGAGAGGAGCTGATTACAGTGAGTGTGTGGGTAGAGGGGCTGATTAAACTGAATTTGTGGGGGGAGAGGGACTGATTACAATCATTGTGTATGGGGAGAGGAAATGATTAAAGTGACTGTGTGGGGGGAGAGTGGCTGATTACATTGAGTGTGTGCTGAGAGAGTGGCTGATTACAGTGAGTGTGTGAGGGGAGAGGGGCTGATTACAATGAGTGTGTGTGGGGAGAGGAGCTGATTAGAGTGAGTTTGAGGGGAGAGGGGCTGATTAAAGTGAGTGTGGAGAGAGGAGCCGTGTGTGAAAGGGGAGAGGGGTTGAATACTGTGAGTGTGTTTCAGGAGAAGGGCTGATTACAGTGAGTGTGTGTTGAGAGAGGGGCTTATTACAGTGAGTGTGAATGGGGAGAGGGGCTGATTACAGTGAGAGTGTGGGGAGAGGGGCTGATTGCAGTGAGTGTGTTTGGGAAGAGGGGCTGATTGCAGTGAGTGTGAATGGGGAGATGGGCTGATTACAGTGAGTTTGAATGAGGAGAGACGCTGATTACAGTGAGAATGTGGGGACAGTGGCTGCTTACATTGACTTTATGGGGAGAGGGTCAGATTACAGTGAGTGAGTGTGGAGAGGGACTGATTACCGTGATTGTGTTTGGGGAAAGGGAATCATAACAGTGAGTGTATGTGGGGAGAGGGATTGATTACAGACAGTGTGTTTGGAGAGGGTCTGATTACAGTGATAGAGTGTGGAGAGGATCTGATTCCATGATTGTGTTTGTGGAGTGGGGCAGATTACAGTGAGTGTGTTTAGGGAGAGGGTCTGATTACAGTTAGTGTGTGGGGAGAGTTTCTGATTACAGTGAGTATGTGGGGAGAGGGGCTGACTACAGTGAGTGTGTGGGGAGAGAAGCTGATTATATTGATTGTGTGAGGAGAGGTGCTGATTATTTTGAGTGTGTGAGGGGAGAGGGGCTGATTACAGTGAGTGTGTGGGGAGAGAAGCTGATTATATTGATTGTGTGGGGAGAGGTGCTGATTATTTTGAGTGTGTGAGGGGAGAGGGGCTGATTACCGTGAGTGTGTGGTGAGAGAGACTGATTAAAGTGAGTGTATGTGGGGAGAGTGACTGATTACAGTGAGCGTGTGGGGAGCGGGTCAGATTACAGTGAGTGAGTGTGGAGAGGGACTGATTACCGTGATTTTTTTTGGGGAAAGTGGCTGATTACATTGAGAATATGTGGGGAGAGTGACTGATTCCAGTGAGTGAGTGTGGAGAGGGACTGATTACCGTGATTTTTTTTGGGGAAAGTGGCTGATTACATTGAGAATATGTGGGGAGAGGGACTGATTCCAGTGAGTGAGTGTGGAGAGGGGCTGTTTACCGTGATCGTGTTTGGGGAGAGGGGCTGATTTCAGTGAGTGTGTAAAGGGAGAGTGGCTGATTACAGTGAGTGTGCGGGGAGACCGTCTGATTACAGTGAGTGTGTGGGGAGAGGGGCTGATTACAGTGAGTGTGTGGGGAGAGGGGCTGATTACAGTGAGTGTGTGAGGAGAGAGTGGCTGATTAAAGTGAGTGTGTGGGGAGAGGTTCTGATTACAGTGAATGTGTGGGGGGGGGGGGGTGGGTTTGATTACAGTGCATGTGTGGGGAGAGGGGCTAATTACAGAGATTGTATGAGGGGAGAGGAGCTAATTACAGTGAGTGTGTGGGGAGAGGTGCTAATTACAGTGAGTGCATGAGGGGAGAGGGGTTAATTACAGTGAATGTGTGTGAGGGAAGAGGGCCTGATTACAGTGAGTGTGTGTGGGGAGGGGCTTGTTTACAGTGATTGTGAGTGAGGGGAGAGGGGCTGGTTACAGTGAGTGTGTGGGGGAGAGGGGCTGATAAGAGTGAGTTTGTGTGGAGAGGGGCTGATTAAAGTGAGTGTGTTGAGGGTAGGGACTGATTACATTGATGTTGAATGGGTAGAGGGGCTGATTACGGTGAGTGTGTGGGGAGAGGTGATGATTACAGTGAGTGTGAATGGGGAGAGGAGCTGATTACAGTGAGTGTGTGGGTAGAGGGGCTGATTAAAGTGAATGTGTGGGGGAGAGGGATTGATTACAATCATTGTGTATGGGGAGAGGAGCTGATTACAGTGAGTGTGTGGGCAGAGGGTCTGATTAAAGTGAGTGTGTGCTGAGAGAGCGGCTGATTACAGTGAGTGTGTGAGGGGAGAGGGGCTGATTACAGGGATTGTGTGAGGGGAGAGGGGCTGATTACAGTTAGTGTGTGTGGGTAGAGGGGCAGATTAGAGTGAGTTTGAGGGGAGAGGGGCTGATTACAGTGAGTGTGGGGAGAGGAGCCGATTACAGTGTGTGAAAGGGGAGAGGGGTTGAATACAGTGAGTGTGTTTCAGGAGAAGGACTGATTACAGTGATTTTGTGTTGAGAGAGAGGCTGATTACAGTGAGTGTTTGTTGAGAGAGGGGCTGATTACGGTGAGTCTGTGTGGGGAGAGGGGCTGATTGCAGTGAGTGTGTGGGGGGAGTGCTGTTGATTACAGTGAGTGTGTGTATGGGGTGAGGGGATGATTACAGTGAGTGTGGGGGGAGTGCTGTTGATTACAGCGAGTGTGTGTATGGGGTGAGGGGATGATTACAGTGAGTGTGTGTGAGGAGGCCGGGACTGATTACAGTGAGTGTGTGTGAGGGCAGAATGACTGATTAAAGTGAGTGTGTGTGAGGTGAGAGGGGCTGATTACAGTGTGTGTGAGTGAGGGGGCAGGGACTGATTGCAGTGATTGTGTGTGAGGGCAGAATGACTGATTACAGTGAGTGTGTGTGAGTTGAGACGAGCTGATTATAGTGATTGTGTGAGGGGAGAGAATCTGTTAACCGTATGTGTGTAGAGAGAGAGGGGCTGACTACAGTGATTGTGAATGCGGAGAGGGCCTGAATAGAGTGAGTGTGAGGGGAGAGCCTCTGATTATAGTGAGTGTGTGGGGAGAGGGGCTGATTACAATGAGTGTGTGTGGGGAGAGTGTCTGATTATATTGAGTGTGTGGGGAGAGGGGCTGATTATTGTGAGTGTATGTGGGGAGAGAGGCTAATTACAGTGAGTGTGTGGGGAGATCTGCTGATTATAGTGAGTGTGTGAGATGAGAGGGGCTGATTAACGTGAGTGTGTGGTGATAGATGCTGACTATAGTGAGTGTGTGTGGGGAGAGGAGCTGTTTACCATGAGTGTGTTTGGGGAGAGGGAATGATTACCGTGAGTGTGTGGGGAGAGTGGCTGATTACAGTGTGTGTTTGGGGGTGGGGGCTGATTACAGTGAGTGTGAATGGTGAGAGGGGCTGATTACAGTGAGTGTGAGGGGAGAGGGGCTGATTAACGAGAGTGTGTGGTGATAGATGCTGACTACAGTGAGTTTGTGTGGGGAGAGTGTCTGATTATTGTGAGTGTATGTGGGGAGAGAGGCTAATTACAGTGAGTGTGCGGGGAGACCTGCTGATTATAGTCAGTGTGTGAGATGAGAGGGGCTGATTAACGTGAGTGTGTGGTGATAGTGCTGACTACAGTTAGTGTGTGTGGGGAGAGGAGCTGATTACCGTGAGTGTGTGGGGAGAGTGGCTGATTACAGTGTGTGTTTGGGGAGAGGGGCTGATTAAAGTGAGTGTGAGGGGAGAGGGGCTGATTACAGTGAGTGTGTGTGGTTCAGAGGCTGGTGAAAGTGAGTGTATGTGGGGAGAGTGACTGATTACAGTGAGCGTGTGGGGAGAGGGGCAGACTACAGTGAGTGTGTGGGTAGAGGTTCTGATTAAGGTGAGTGTGTGGGGGGAGAGTGGCTGATTACAGTGAGTGTGTGCTGAGAGAGCGGCTGATTACAGTGAGTGTGTGAGGGGAGAGGGGCTGATTACAGTGAGAGTGTTTGGGGAGAGCGGCAGATTAGAGTGAGTTTGAGGCGAGAGGGGCTGATTACAGTGTGTGAAAAGGGAGAGGGGTTGAATACAGTTTGTGTGTTTCGGGAGAAGGGCTGATAACAGTGAGTTTGTGTTGAGAGAGGGGCTGATTACAGAGAGTGTGTGAGGGGACATGGGCTGATTACAGTGAGTCTGTGTGGGGAGAGGGGCTGATTGCAGTGTTTGTGTTTGGGAAGAGGGGCTGATTACAGTGAGTGTGAATGGGGAGAGGGTCTGATTACAGTCAGTGTGAATGGGGAGAGAGGCTGATTACAGTGAGAATGTGGGGACCGGGGCTGATTACAGTGAGTTTGTGGTGAGAGGATCTGATTACAGTGAGTGTGTGTGGGGAGAGGGGCTGATTACAGTGAGTGTGAATGGGGAGAGAGGCTGATTACAAAGAGTGTGTGGCGACCGGGGCTGATTACAGTGAGAGTGTGGGGAGAGGGGCTGATTGCAGTGAGTGTGTTTCAGGAGAGGGGCTGATTGAAGTGAGTGTGAATGGGGAGATGGGCTGGTTACAGTGAGTGTGAATGAGGAGAGACGCTGATTACAGTGAGAATGTGGGGACAGTGTCTGCTTACAATGAGTTTGTGGGGACAGGGTCTGATTACAGTGAGTGTGTGGGGAAAGGGTCAGATTACAGTGAGTGAGTGTGGAGAGGGAATGATTACCGTGATTGTGTTTGGGGAAAGGGACTCATTACATTGAGTGTATGTGGGGAGAGTGTCTGATTACAGACAGCGTGTGGGGAGAGGGTCTGATTACAGTGAGAGTGTGCGGAGAGGTTCTGATTCCGTGATTGTGTTTGGGGAGAGGGGCAGATTTCATTGAGTGTGTGAGGGGAGAGGGGCTGATTACAGTGAATGTGTTTAGGGAGAGTGTCTGATTACAGTGAGAGTGTGGGGAGAGGGGCTGATTACAGTGAGTGTGTGGGGAGAGGAGCTGATTATATTGAGTGTGTGGGGAGAGGTGCTGATTATGGTGAGTGTGTGAGGGGAGAGGGGCTGATTACCGTGAGTGTGTGTTGAGAGAGAGGCTGATTTCAGTGAGTGTGTGAGGGGACATGGGCTGATTGCAGTGAGTCTGTGTGTGGAGGGGGGCTGACTGCAGTGAGTGTGTTTGGGAAGAGGGGCTGATTGCAGTGAGTGTGAATGGGGAGATGGGCTGATTACAGTCAGGGTGAATGGGGGAGAGGCTGATTACAGTGAGAATGTGGGGACCGGGGCTGATTAAAGTGAGTTTGTGGTGAGAGGGTCTGATTACATTGAGTGTGTGTGGGGAGAGGGGCTGATTACATGGAGTGTGAATGGGGAGAGAGGCTGATTACAGTGAGTGTGAATGGGGAGAGAGGCTGATTACATTGAGTGTGTGGTGACCCGGGCTGATTACAGTGAGAGTGTGGGGAGAGGGGCTGATTGCATTGAGTGTGTTTGGGGAGAGGGGCTGATTACAGTGAGTGTGAATGAGGAGAGACGCTGATTACAGTGAGAATGTGGGGACAGTGGCTGCTTACAATGAGTTTGTAGGGAGAGGCTCTGATTACAGTGAGTGTGTGGGGAGAGGGAATGATTACCGTGATTGTGTTTGGGGAAAGGGACTCATTACATTGAGTGTATGTGGGGAGAGGGACTGATTACAGACAGTGTGTGGGGAGAGGGTCTGATTACAGTGAGAGTGTGTCGAGAGGGTCTGATTCCGTGATTGTGTTTGGGGAGAGGGGCAGATTACAGTGAGTGTGTGAGGGGAGATTGGCTGATTACAGTGAGTGTGTTTAGGGAGAGAGTCTGATTACAGTGAGTGTGTGGGGAGAGTGTCTGATTACAGTGAGAGTGTGGGGAGAGGGGCTGATTACAGTGAGTGTGTGGGGAGAGGAGCTGATTATATTGAGTGTGTGGGGAGAGGTGCTGATTATGGTGAGTGTGTGAGGGGAGATTTGCTGATTACCGTGAGTGTGTGGTGAGAGAGGCTGATTACAGTGAGTGTGTGTGGGGAGAGGGTCTGATTACAGTGAGTGTGTGTGGGCAGAGTGGCTGATTAAAGTGTGTGTGTGTGGGGAGAGGGGCTGATTACAGTGAGTGTGAATGGGGAGACAGGCTGATTACAGTGAGCGTGATTGGGGAGAGGGGCTGATTACAGTGAGTGTGTGTGGGGAGAGAGGCTCTTTAAAGTGAGTGTATGTGGGGAGAGTGACTGATTACAGTGGGCGTGTGGGGAGAGAGGCTGATTGCAGTGAGTGTGTTTTGGAAGAGGTTCTGATTACAGTCAGTGTGAAATGGGAGATGGGCTGATTACAGTGTGAATGTGGGACCGGGGCTGATTACAGTGAGTTTCTGGGGAGAGAGGCTGATTACAGTGAGTGTGTGAGGGGACATGGGCTGATTACAGTGAGAGTGTGGGGAGATGGGCTGATTACAGTGAGAATGTGGGGACAGTGGCTGCTTACAATGAGTTTATGGGGAGAGGGTCAGATTACAGTGAGCGTGTGGGGAGAGGGTCAGATTACAGTGAGTGATTGTGGAGAGGGAATGATTACCGTGATTGTGTTTGGGGAAAGGGACTCATTACATTGAGTGTATGTGGGGAGAGGGACTGATTACAGACAGTGTGTGGGGAGAGGGTCTGATTACAGTGTTAGAGTGTGTAGAGGATCTGATTCCGTGATTGTGTTTGGGGAGAGGGGCAGATTACAGTGAGTGTTTTTAGGGAGAGTGTCTGATTACAGTTAGTGTGTGGGGAGAGTGTCTGATTACAGTGAGTGTGTGGGGAGAGGGGCTGATTACAGTGAGTGTGTGGGGAGAGAAGCTGATTACAGTGTGTGTGTTTGGGAAGAGGGGCTGATTAGAGTGAGTTTGAGGCGAGAGGAGCTGATTACAGTGAGTGTGGGGAGAGGAGCCGATTACAGTTTGTGAAAGGGTAGAGGGGTTGAATACTGTGAGTGTATTTCGGGAGAAGGGCTGATTACAGTGAGTTTGTGTTGAGAGAGAGGCTGATTACATAGAGTGTGTGAGGGGACATGGGCTGATTACGGTGAGTCTGTGTGGCGACAGGGGCTGATTACAGTGAGTGTGTGTGGCGACAGGGGCTGATTACAGTGAGAGTGAGGAGAGAGGGGCTGATTGCAGTGAGTGTGTTTGGGGAGAGGGGCTGATTGCAGTGAGTGTGAATGGGGAGATGGGCTGATTACAGTGAGTGTGAATGAGGAGAGATGCTGATTACAGTGAGAATGTGGGGACAGTGGCTGCTTACAATGAGTTTGTGGGGAGAGGGTCTGATTACAGTGAGCATTTGGGGAGAGTGTCAGATTTCAGGGAGTGAGTGTGGTGAGGGACTGATTACCGTGATTGTGTTTGGGGAAAGGGGCTGATTACATTGAGTGTATTTGGGTAGAGGGACTGATTACAGTGAGTGGGTGGGGAGATGGTCTGATTACAGTGATTGAATGTTGAGAGGGGCTGTTTACCGTGATTGTGTTTGGTGAGAGGGACTGATTACAGTGAGTGTGTGAGGGGAGAGTGGCTGATTACAGTGACTGTGTGGGGATAGGGGCTGATTACATTGAGTGTGTGAGGAGAGAGAGGCTGATTAAAGTGATTTTGTGGGGAGAGGGTCTGATTACAGTGAATGTGTGTGGGGGGGGTGGGGTTGATTACAGTGCATGTGTGTGGAGAGGGGCTGATTACAGTGAGTGTGAATGGGGAGAGGGGCTGATTACAGTGAGTGTGTGGTGACAGGGGCTGATTGCAGTGAGTGTGTGTGGGGTGAGGGGCTGATTGCAGTGAGTGTGAATGGGGAGATGGGCTGCTTACATTGAGTGTGATTGGGGAGAGAGGCTGATTACAGTGACAATGTGGGGACAGGGGCTGATTACAGTGAGTTTGTGGGGAGAAGTTCTGATTACAGTGAGTGTGTGTGCGGACAGGAGCTTATTGCAGTGAGTGTGAATGGGGAGAGGGGCTGATTACGATGAGTGGGTGGGGACAGGAGCTGATTACAGTAAGTGTGTGGGAGGAGGGGTTGATTACAGTGAGTGTGTGAGGAGAGAGTGGCTGATTAAAGTGAGTATGTGGGGAGAAGGTCTGATTACATTAAGTGTTTGGTGGTTGGTGGGGTTGATTACAGTGCATGTGTGGGGAGAGGGGCTAATTACAGAGAGTGCATGAGGGGAGAGGGGCTGATTACAGTGAATGTGTGTGAGGGAAGAGGGGATGATTAGAGTGAGTGTGTGGGGGGAGTGGGTCTGATTACAGTGAGTGTGTGTGGGGAGGGGCTTGTTTACAGTGAGTGTGAGTGAGGGGAGAGGTGCTGGTTACAGTGATTGTGTGGGGGAGAGTGGCTGATTAGAGTGAGCTTGTGTGGAGAGCGGCTGATTAAAGTGAGTGTGTTGAGGGTAGGGACTGATTACATTGATGTTGAATGGGGAGAAGGGCTGATTATGGTGAGTGTGTGGGGAGAGGTGATGATTACAGTGAGTGTGAATGGGGAGAGGAGCTGATTACAGTGAGTGTGTGGGTAGAGGTGCTGATTACAGTGAGTGCATGTGAGGGGAGTTGGAATGATTACAGTGAGTGTGTGTGTGGGGTGAGGGACTGATTACAGTGAGTGTGTGTGAGGGGGCAGGGACTGATTACAGTGAGTGTGTGTGAGGGCAGAAAAACTGATTGCATTGAGTGTGTGTGAGGTGAGAGGAGCAGATTACAGTGAGTGTGTGAGGGGAGAGAGTCTGCTAACCGTGTGTGTAGTGTGGGGAGAGGGGCTGACTACAGTGACTGTGAATGGGGAGAGGGGCTGAATACAGTGAGTGTGTGGGGAGAGGGGCTGATTATATTGAGTGTGAGGGGCGAGGTGCTGATTATAGTGATTGTGTGAGGGGAGACGGGATGATTACCGTGATTGTGTTTGGGGAGATGGGCTGATTACTGTGAGTGTGTTTGGGGAGAGGGGCTGATTACCGTGAGTGTGTGTGGGGAGAGGGGTTTATTACAGTGAGTGAGTTTGGAGTGGGGGACTGATTACCGTGATTGTGTTTGGGGAAAGGGACTGATTACAGTGAATGTTTGTGGGGAGAGGGACTGAAATCGGTGAGTGTGTTGGGAGAGGGTCTGATTACAGTGAGTGAGTGTGGAGGGGGGCTGATTACCATGATTGTGTTTGGGGAGAGAGCCAGATTACAGTGAGTGTGTGAGGGGAGAGTGGCTGATTACAGTGAGTTTGTTTAGGGAGAGGGGCTGTTAAAGTGAGTGCGTGGGGAGAGGGTCTGATTACAGTGAGTGTGTGTGTGCGGTGAGGGACTGATTACAGTGAGTGTGCATGAGGGGGCAGGGACTGATTACAGTGAGTGTGTGTGAGGGCAGAATGACTGATTAAAGTGAGTGTGTGTGAGGTGAGAGGGACTGATGACAGTGAGTGTGTATGTGGAGAGAGTCTGCTTACCATGTGTGTGTGTGGGGAGAGGGGCTGACTACAGTGAGTGTGAATGGGGAGCGGGGCTGAATACAATGAGTGTGTGGGCAGAGGGTCTGATTATAGTGAATGTGTGGGGAGAGGGGCTGATTACAATAAGTGTGTGTGGGGAGAGGGTCTGATTACAGTGATTGTTTGGTGTTAGAGTGGCTGATTACAGTGAGTGTTTGTGGGGAGAGATGCTGTTTACAGTGAGTGTGAAAGGGGATTGGGGCTGATTACAGTGAGTGTGTGGTGACAGGGGCTGATTGCAGTGAGTTTGTGTGGGGAGAGGGGCTCATTGCAGTGAGTGTGATTGGGGAGAGGCAGATTACAGTGAGAATGTGGGGACAGGGGCAGATTACAGTGAGTTTGTGGGGAGACGGTCTGATTACAGTGAGTGTGTGTGGGGAGAGGGGCTGATAACCATGAGTGGCTGGGGACAGGGGTTGATTACAGTAAGAGTGTTGATAGAGGGTTTGATTACTGTAAGTGTGTGAGGGGAGAGGGACTGATTACAGTGAGTATGTGTGAGGGGAGAGGGGTTGATTACAGTGAGTGTGTGGGGGAGAGGACTTGATTGCCGTGAGTGTGTGTTGGGACAGTGGCTGATTACAGTGAGTGAGTGTGGGGAGAGGGTCTGATTATATTGAGTGTGTGGGGAGAGGGGCTGAATATAGTGAGTGTATCTGGGGAGAGAGGCTAATTACAGTGAGTGTGTGGGGAGAGGTGCTGATTATAGTGAGTGTGTGATGGGAGAGGGGCTGATTAACGTGAGTGTGTGGTGAGAGAGGCTGACTGCAGTGAGTCAGTGTGGGGAGAGGAGCTGTTTACCGTGAGTGTATTTGGGGAGAGGGGCTGTTTACCGTGAGTGTGTTTGGGGAGAGGGGCTGATTACAGTGAGTGTGTGTGGGGAGAGTGTCTGATTACAGTGAGAGTGTGTTGAGAGAGGGGCTGATTACAGTGAGTCTGTGTGGGGAGAGGGGCTGATTACAGTGAGTGTGAATGGGAAGAGGTGCTGATTACATTGAGTGTGTGGCGACAGGGGCTGATTACAGTGAGAGTGTGGGGAGAGGGGCTGATTGCAGTGAGTGTGTTTGGGAAGAGGGGCTGATTGCAGTGAGTGTGAATGGGGAGAGAGGCTGATTACAGTGAGAATGTGGGGACAGGGTCTGATTACAGTGAGTGTGTGTGGCGACAGGGGCTGATTACAGTGAGTGTGTTTGGGAAAAGGAGCTGATTGCAGTGAGTGTGAATGGGGAGATGGGCTGATTACAGTGAGTGTGAATGAGGAGAGACGCTGATTACAGTGAGAATGTGGGGACCGTGGCTGCTTACAATGAGTTTGTGGGGAGAGTCGCTGATTACAGTGAGTGTGAATGGGGAGAGGGGCTGATTACCATGAGTGGGAGGGGACAGGGGTTGATTACACTATGTGTGTGGGGAGAGGGGTTGATTACAGTGACTGTGTGAGGGGAGAGGGACTGATTACGGTGAGTGTGTGGGGGAGAGGCGCTGATTACAGTGAGTGTGTGTGGGGACAGGGGCTGATTACAGTGAGTGTGTGTGGGGTGAGGGGCTGATTACAGTGAGTGTGTGTGAGGGTAGAGGGACTGATTACAGTGAGTGTGTTGGGGGAGAGCGGTTGATTACAGTGAGTGTGTGTGTGTGGTGAGGGACTGATTACAGTGAGTGTGTGTGAGGGGGCAGGGACTGATTACATTGAGAGTGTGTGAGGGCAGAATGACTGATTACGGTGTGTGTGTGTGAGGTGAGAGGGGCTGATGACGGTGAATGTGTGAGGGGAGAGAATGTGCTAACCATGTGTGTGTGGGGGCAGACGTGCTGACTACAGTGAGTGTGTATGGGGACCGGGGCTGAATACAGTGAGTGTGTGGGGAGAGGGTCTGTTTACAATGAGTGTGAGTGGGGAGAGGGTCTGATTACAGTGAGTGTGAATGGGGCGAGGGTCTGATTACATTGAGTGTGGGGTGACAGGGGCTGATCGCAGTGAGTGTGTGTGGGGTGAGGGGCTGATTGCAGTGAGTGTGAATGGGGAGATGGGTTGCTTACAGTGAGTGTGAATGGGGAGAGAGGCTGATTACAGTGACAATGTGGGGACAGGGTCTGATTACAGTGAGTTTGTGGGGCGAAGGTCTGATTACAGTGAGTGTGTGTGCAGAGAGGAGCTGATTACAATGAGTGTGAATGGGGAGAGGTGCTGATTACCATGATTGGGTGGGGACAGGGTCTTATTACAGTAAGTGTGTGGGAGGAGTCGTTGATTACAGTGAGTATGTGTGAGTGCAGAGGGGCTGATTACAGTGAGTGTGTGGGGGAGAGGCGTTGATTGCAGTGAGTGTGTGTAGGGACGGGGCTGATAACAGTGAGTGTGTGGGGAGAGGTGCTGATTACAGTGAGTGTGTGAGATGGGAGTTGGACTGATTACAGTGAGTGTGAGGGGGGAGAGCGGTTGATTACAGTGAGTGTGTGTGTGGGGAGAGGGACTGATTACAGTGATTGTGTGGGGGGAGAGCGGTTGATTACAGTGAGTGTGTGTGGAGTGAGGGTCTGATTACAGTGAGTGTGTGTGAGGGGGCAGGGACTGATTACAGTGAGTGTGTGTGAGGTGAGAGGAGCTGATTACAGTGAGTGTGTGTGAGGTGAGAGGAGCAGATTACAGTGAGTGTGTGACGGGAGAGAGTCTGCTAACCGTGTGTGTAGTGTGGGGAGAGGGGCTGACTACAGTGACTGTGAATGGGGAGAGGGGCTGAATACAGTGAGTGTCAGGGGAGAGCGTCTGATTATGGTGATTTTGTGGGGAGAGGGGCTGATTAAAATGAGTGTGTGCGCAGAGTGGCTGATAAAAGTGTGAGTGTGAGGGGAGAGTGGCTGATTACAGTGAGTGTGTGTGGGGACAGAGGCTGATTAAAGTGAGTGTATGTGGGGAGAGTGACTGATTACAGTGAGCGTGTGGGGAGAGGGTCAGATTACAGTGAGTGAGTGTGGAGAGGGACTGATTACCGTGATTGTGTTTGGGGAAAGGGGCTGATTACATTGAGTGTATGTGGGGAGAGGGACTGATTACAGACAGTGTGTGGGGAAAGGGTCTGATTACAATGAAAGTGTGTGGAGATGGTCTGATTCCGTGATTGTGTTTGGGGTGGGGGCAGATTACAGTGAGTGTGTGAGGCGATTCTGGCTGATTACAGTGAGTGTGTGGGGAGAGTGTCTGATTACAGTGAGAGTGTGGGGAGAGGGGCAGATTACAGTGATTGTGAGGAGAGAGGGGCTGATTACAGTGAGTGTGTGTGGTTCAGAGGCAGGTTAAAGTGAGTGTATATGGGGAGAGTGACTGATTACAGTGAGCGTGTGGGGAGAGGGGCAGACTACAGTGAGTGTGTGGGTAGAGGGTCTGATTAAAGTGAGTGTGTGGGGAGAGGGGCTGATTACAGTGAGTGTGTGAGGGGAGTGGGGCTGATTACAGTCAGTGTGAATGGGGAGAGAGGCTGATTACAGTGAGAATGTGGGGACCGGGGCTGATTACAGTGAGTTGGTGGTGAGAGGGTCTGATTACAGTGAGTGTGTGTGGGGAGAGGGGCTGATTACATTGCGTGTGAATGGGGAGAGAGGCTGATTACAGTGAGTGTGAATGGGGAGATGGGCTGATTACAGTGAGAGTGTGGGGAGAGGGGCTGATTGCAGTGAGAGTGTGGGGAGAGGGTCAGATTACAGTGAGTGAATGTGGAGAGGGACTGATTACTGTGATTGTGTTTGGGGAAAGGGGCTGATTACATTGAGTGTATGAGGGGAGAGGGACTGATTACAGTGAGTCTGTGGGGAGATGGTCTGATTACAGGGAGAGTGTGAGGGGAGAATGGCTGATTGCAGTGAGTGTGTTTAGGGAGAGGGGCTGATTGCAGTGAGTGTGTGGGGAGAGCGTCTGATTACAGTGAGTGTGTGGGGAGAGGGGCTGATTACAGTGAGTGTGTGTGGGGACAGGGGCTGATTACAGTGAGTTTGTGTTGAGAGAGGGGCTGATTACAGAGAGTGTGTGAGGGGACATGGGATGATTACAGTGAGTCTGTGTGGGGAGAGAGGCTGATTACAGTGAGAAAGTGGGGACCCGGGATGATTACAGTGAGTTTATGGTGAGAGGGTCTGATTACGGTGAGTGTGAATGGGGAGAGAGGCTGATTACATTGAGTGTATGGCGACTGGGGCTGATTACAGTGAGAGTGTGGGGAGAGGGGCTGATTGCAGTGAGTGTGTTTGGGGAGAGGGGCTTATTGAAGTGAGTGTGAATGGGGAGATGGGCTGATTACAGTGAGTGTGACTGAGGAGAGACGCTGATTACAGTGAGAATGTGGGGACAGTGGCTGATTACAATGAGTTTGTGGGGAGAGGGTCTGATTACAGTGAGTGTGTGGGGAGAGGGTCAGATTACAGTGAGTGAGTGTGGAGAGGGAATGATTACCGTGATTGTGTCTGGGGAAAGGGACTCATTACATTGAGTGTATGTGGGGAGAGGGACTGATTGCAGACAGTGTGTGGGGAGAGAGTCTGATTACAGTGAGTGTGTGGGGAGAGGGTCAGATTACAGTGAGTGAGTGTGGAGAGGGAATGATTACCGTGATTGTGTCTGGGGAAAGGGACTCATTACATTGAGTGTATATGGGGAGAGGGACTGATTGCAGACAGTGTGTGGGGAGAGAGTCTGGTTACAGTGAGAGTGTGTGGAGAGGTCTGATTCCGTGATTGTGTTTGGGGAGAGGGGCAGATTACAGTGAGTGTGTGAGGGGAGATTGGCTGATTACAGTGAGTGTGTTTAGGGAGAGGGTCTGATTAAAGTGAGTGTGTGGGGAGAGTGTCTGATTACAGTGAGAGTGTGGGGAGAGGGGCTGATTACAGTGAGTGTGAATGGGGAGAGGAGCTGATTATATTGAGTGTGTGGGGAGAGGTGCTGATTATGGTGAGTGTGTGAGGGGAGAGGGGCTGATTACCGTGATTGTGTTTGGGGAAAGGGGCTGATTACATTGAGTGTATTTGGGGAGAGGGACTGATTACAAATAGTGTGTGGGGAAAGGGTCTGATTACAGTGAGAGTGTGTGGAGATGGTCTGATTCCGTGATTGTGTTTGGGGAGGGGGCAGATTACAGTGAGTGTGTGAGGCGAGACTGGCTGATTACAGTGAGTGTGTGGGGAGAGTGTCTGATATCAGTGAGAGTGTGGGGAGAGGGGCAGATTACAGTGAGTGTGAGGAGAGAGGGGCTGATTACAGTGAGTGTGTGTGGTTCAGAGGCTGGTTAAAGTGAGTGTATGTGGGGAGAGTGACTGATTACAGTGAGCGTGTGGGGACAGGGGCAGACTACAGTGAGTGTGTGGGTAGAGGGTCTGATTAAAGTGAGTGTGTGGGGAGAGGGGCTGATTACAGTGAGTGTGTGAGGGGAGTGGGGCTGATTACAGTCAGTGTGAATGGGGAGAGAGGCTGATAACAGTGAGAATGTGGGGACTGGGGCTGATTACAGTGAGTTTGTGGTGAGAGGGGCTGATTACAGTGAGTGTGTGTGGGGAGAGGGGCTGATTACATTGTGTGTGAATGGGGAGAGAGGCTGATTACAGTGAGTGTGAATGGGGAGATGGGCTGATTACAGTGAGAGTGTGGGGAGAGGGGCTGATTGCAGTGAGAGAGTGGGGAGAGGTTCAGATTACAGTGAGTGAGTGTGGAGAGGGACTGATTACTGTGATTGTCTTTGGGGAAAGGGGCTGATTACATTGAGTGTATGTGGGGAGAGGGACTGATTACAGTGAGTCTGTGGGGGGATGGTCTGATTACAGTGAGAGTGTGAGGGGAGAGTGGCTGATTGCAGTGAGTGTGTTTAGGGAGAGGGGCTGATTACAGTGAGTGTGTGGGGAGAGCGTCTGATTGCAGTGAGTGTGTGGGGAGAGGGTCTGATTACCGTGAGTGTGTGAGGAGAGAGTGGCTGATAAAAGAGAGTGTGTGGGGAGAGGGGCTGATTACAGTGAGTGTGAATGGGGACAGGGGCTGATTACAGTGAGTGTGTGTTGAGAGAGGGGCTGATTACAGAGAGTGTGTGAGGGGACATGGCTGATTACAATGAGTCTGTGTGGGGAGAGAGGCTGATTACAGTGAGAAAGTGGGGACCGGGGATGATTACAGTCAGTTAATGGTGAGAGGGTCTGATTACGGTGAGTGTGAATGGGGAGAGAGGCTGATTACATTGAGTGTATGGCGACCGGGGCTGATTACAGTGAGAGTGTGGGGAGAGGGGCTGATTGCAGTGAGTGTGTTTGGGGAGAGGGGCTGATTGCAGTGAGTGTGAATGGGGAGATGGGCTGATTACAGTGAGTGTGACTGAGGAGAGACGCTGATTACAGTGAGAATGTGGGGACAGTGGCTGCTTACAATGAGTTTGTGGGGAGAGGGTCTGATTACAATGAGTGTGTGGGGAGAGGGTCAGATTACAGTGAGTGAGTGTGGAGAGGGAATGATTACCGTGATTGTGTCTGGGGAAAGGGACTCATTACATTGAGTGTATGTGGGGAGAGGGACTGATTGCAGACAGTGTGTGGGGAGAGAGTCTGATTACAGTGAGTGTGTGGGGAGAGGGTCAGATTACAGTGAGTGAGTGTGGAGAGGGAATGATTACCGTGATTGTGTCTGGGGAAAGGGACTCATTACATTGAGTGTATATGGGGAGAGGGACTGATTGCAGACAGTGTGTGGGGAGAGAGTCTGGTTACAGTGAGAGTGTGTGGAGAGGTCTGATTCCGTGATTGTGTTTGGGGAGAGGGGCAGATTACAGTGAGTGTGTGAGGGGAGATTGGCTGATTACAGTGAGTGTGTTTAGGGAGAGGGTCTGATTAAAGTGAGTGTGTGGGAAGAGTGTCTGATTACAGTGAGAGTGTGGGGAGAGGGGCTGATTACAGTGAGTGTGAATGGGGAGAGGAGCTGATTATATTGAGTGTGTGGGGAGAGGTGCTGATTATGGTGAGTGTGTGAGGGGAGAGGGGCTGATTACCGTGAGTGTGTGTGGGGAGAGGGGCTGATTACAGTCAGTGTGAATGGGGAGAGAGGCTGATTACAGTGAGAATGTGGGGACCGGGGCTGATTACAGTGAGTTTGTGAGGTGAGAGGGTCTGATTACAGTGAGTGTGTGTGGCGAGAGGGTCTGATTACAGTGAGTGTGTGTGGGGAGAGGGGCTGAATACAGTGAGTGTGAATGGGAAGAGAGGCTGATTACAGTGAGAATGTGGGGAGAGGGGCTGATTACATTGAGTGTGTGGCGACACGGGCTGATTGCAGTGAGAGTGTGGGGAGAGGGGCTGATTGCAGTGAGAGTGTGGGGAGAGGGTCTGATTGCAGTGAGTGTGAATGGGGAGATGGGCTGATTACAGTGAGTGTGAATGGGGAGATGGGCTGATTACAGTGAATGTGAATGAGGAGAGATGCTGATTACAGTGAGAATGTGGGGACAGTGGCTGCTTACAATGAGTTTGTGGGGAGAGTGTCAGATTACAGTGAGTGAGTGTTGAGAGGGACTGATTACAGTGATTGTGTTTGGGCAAAGGGACTCATAACAGTGAGTGTATGTGGGGAGAGGGATTGATTACAGACAGTGTGTGGGGAGAGGGTCTGATTTCAGTTATAGAGTGTGGAGAGGGTCTGATTCCGTGATTGTGTTTGGGGAGAGGGGCAGATTACAGTGAGTGTGTTTAGGGAGAGGGTCTGATTACAGTGAGTGTGTGGGGAGAGGAGTTGATTACAGTTAGTGTGTGGGGAGAGTGTCTGATTACAGTGAGTGCGTGGGGAGAGGGGCTGATTACAGTGAGTGTGTGGGGAGAGAAGCTGATTATATTGATTGTGTGGGGAGAGGTGCTGATTATTTTGAGTGTGTGAGGGGAGAGGGGCTGATTACCGTGAGTGTGTGGTGAGAGTGGCTGATTACAGTGAGTGTGTGTGGGGAGAGGGGCTGATTACAGTGAGTGTGTGTGGGCAGAGTGGCTGATTACAGTGACTGTGTAGGGAGAGAGTGGCTGATTACAGTGAGTGTGTGCTGAGAGAGCGGTTGATTACAGTGAGTGTGTGAGGGGAGAGGGGCTGATTACCGTGAGTGTGTGGGGTGATAGTGGATGATTACAGTGAGTGTGTGCTGAGAGAGCGGCTGATTACAGTGAGTGTGTGTGGTGATAGTGGACGATTACAGTGAGTGTGTGCTGAGAGAGCGGCTGATTACAATGAGTGTGTGTGGGGAAAGAGGCTGATTAGAGTGAGATTGAGGCGAGAGGAGCTGATTACAGTGAGTGTGGGGAGAGGAGCCGATTACAGTGTGTGAAAGGGGAGAGGGGTTGAATACAGTGAGTGTGTTTCGGGAGAAGGGCTGATTACAGTGAGTTTGTGTTGAGAGAGAGGCTGATTACAGTGAGTCTGTGAGGGCACATGGGCTGATTACAGTGAGTCTGTGTGGGGAGAGGGGCTGATTGCAGTTAGTGTGTTTGGGAAGAGGTGCTGATTTCCGGGAGTGTGAATGGGGAGAGAGGCTGATTACAGTGAGAATGTGGGGACCGGGGCTGATTACAGTGAGTTTGTGGGGAGAGGGTCTGATTACAGTGAGTGTGAATGGGGAGAGGGGCTGATTGCAGTGAGTGTGTTTGGGGAGAGGGGCTGATTACCGTGATTCTGTTTGGGGAGAGGAGCAGATTACAGTGATTGTGTGGGGGGAGTGCTGTTGATTACAGTGAGTGTGTGTATGGGGTGAGGGTCTGATTACAGTGAGTGTGTGTGAAGGGGCAGGGACTGATTACAGTGAGTGTGTGTGAGGGCAGAATGACTGATTACAGTGAGTGTGTGTATGGGGTGAGGGGCTGATTACAGTGGGTGTGTGAGGGGGCAGGGACTGATTGCAATGATTGTGTGTGAGGGCAGAATGACTGATTACAGTGAGTGTGTGTGAGTTGAGACGAGCTGATTATAGTGATAGTGTGAGGGGAGAGAATCTGTTAACCGTGTGTGTGTAGAGAGAGAGGGGCTGACTACAGTGAGTGTGAATGGGGAGAGGGGCTGAATACAGTGAGTGTGAAGGGAGAGCGAGTGATTATAGTGAGTGTGTGGGGAGGGGGCTGATTATATTGAGTGTGTGGGGAGAGGGGCTGATTATTGTGAGTGTATGTGGGGAGAGAGGCTAATTACAGTGAGTGTGTGGGGAGACCTGCTGATTATAGTGAGTGTGTGAGAGGAGAGGGGCTGATTAACGTGATTGTGTGGTGATAGATTCTGACTACAGCGAGTATGTGTGGGGAGAGGAGCTGTTTACCGTGAGTGTGTTTGGGGAGAGGGGCTGATTACCGTGAGTGTGTTTGGGGAGAGGGGCTGATTACAGTGAGTGTGTGTGGGGAGAGTGGCTGATTACAGTGAGTGTGAATGGTGAGAGGGGCTGATTACAGTGAGTGTGAATCGTGAGAGGGGCTGATTGCAGTGAGTGTGAGGGGAGATGGGCTGATTACAGTGAGTGTGAGGAGAGAGGGGCTGATTACAGTGAGTGTGTGTGGTTCAGAGGCTGGTTAAAGTGATTGCATTTGGGGAGAGTGACTGATTACAGTGAGCGTGTGGGGAGAGGGGCAGACTACAGTGAGTGTGTGGGTAGAGGGTCTGATTAAAGTGAGTGTGTGGGGAGAGGGGCTGATTACAGTGAGTTTGAGAAAGGAGTGGGGCTGATTACAGTGAGAGTGTTTGGGGAGAGGGGCAGATTAGAGTGCGTTTGAGGGGAGAGGGGCCGATTAAAGTCAGAGTGGGGAGAGGAGCCGATTACAGTGTGTGAAAGGGGAGAGGGGTTGAATACAATGAGTGTGTGTGGGGAGAGGGGCTGATTACAGTGAGTTTGTGTTGAGAGAGGGGCTGATTACAGAGAGTGTGTTTGGGAAGAGGGGCTGATTGCAGTGAGTGTGAATGGGGAGATGGGCTGATTGCAGTCAGTTTGAATGGGGAGAGAGGCTGATTACAGTGAGTGTGTGGCGACAGGGGCTGATTACAGTGAGAGCATGGGGACAGGGGCTGATGGCAGTGAGTGTGGTTGGGAAGAGGGGCTGATTGCAGTGAGTGTGTTCGGGGAGAGGGGCTGATTGCAGTGAGTGTGAATGGGGAGATGGGCTGATTACAGTGAGTGTGAATGAGGAGAGATGCTGATTACAGTGAGAATGTGGGGACAGTGGCTGCTTACAATGAGTTTGTGGGGAGAGTGACTGATTACAGTGAGTGTGTGGGGAGAGGGTCAGATTACAGTGAGTGAGTGTGGAGAGGGAATGATTACAGTGATTGTGTCTGGGGAAAGGGTCTCATTACATTGAGTGTATTTGGGGAGAGGGACTGATTACAGTGAGTGTGTGGGGAGAGGGTCTGATTACAGTGAAAGTGTGTGGAGAGGGTCTGATTCCGTGATTCTATTTGGGGAGATGGGCAGATTAAAGTGAGTGTGTGAGGGGAGATTGGCTGATTACAGTGAATGTGTTTATTGAGAGGGTCTGATTACAGTGAGTGTGTGGGGAGAGTGTCTGATTACAGTGAGAGTGTGGGGAGAGGGGCTGATTATAGTGAGTGTGTGGGGAGAGGAGCTGATTATATTGAGTGTGTGGGGAGAGGTGCTGATTATGGTGAGTGTGTGAGGGGAGAGGGGCAGATTACCGTGAGTGTGTGGTGAGAGAGGCTGATTACAGTGAGTGTGTGTGGGGAGTGGGGCTGATTACCGTGAGTGTGTTTGGGGAGAGGGGCTGATTACAGTGAGTGTGTGTGGGCAGAGTGGCTGATAAAAGTGTGTGTGTGTGGGGAGAGGGGCTGATTACAGTGTGTGTGAATGGGGAGACAGGCTGATTACAGTGAGTGTGAATGGGGAGACAGGCTGATTACAGTGAGTGTGATTGGGGAGAGGAGCTGATTACAGTGAGAGTGTGTGGGGACAGAGGCTGATTAAAGTGAGTGTATGTGGGGAAAGTGATGATTGCAGTGAGAGTGTGGGGAGAGGGTCAGATTACAGTGAGTGAGTGTGGAGAGGGACTGATTACCGTGATTGTGTTTGGGGAAAGGGGCTGATTACATTGAGTGTATGTGGGGAGAGGGACTGATTACAGTGAGTCTGTGGGGAGATGGTCTGATTACAGTGAGAGTGTGAGTTGAGAGTGGCTGATTGCAGTGAGTGTGTTTAGGGAGAAGGGCTGATTACAGTGAGTGTGTGGGGAGAGGTGCTGATTATGGTGAGTGTGTGAGGGGAGATTTGCTGATTACCGTGACTGTGTGGTGAGAGAGGCTGATTACAGTGAGTGTGTGTGGGGAGAGGGGCTGATTACAGTGAGTGTGTGTGGGCAGATTGGCTGATTAAAGTGTGTGTGTGTGGGGAGAGGGGCTGATTACAGTGAGTGTGAATGGGGAGACAGGCTGATTACAGTGAGCGTGATTGGGGAGAGGGGCTGATTACAGTGAGTGTGTGTGGGGACAGTGGCTGATTAAAGTGAGTGTATGTGGGGAGAGTGACTGATTACAGTGAGCGTGTGGGGAGAGAGGCTGATTGCAGTGAGTGTGTTTTGGAAGAGGTTCTGATTACAGTCAGTGTGAATGGGGAGATGGGCTGATTACAGTGTGAATGTGGGCCGTGGCTGATTACAGTGAATTTGTGGGGAGAGAGGCTGATTACAGTGAGTGTGTGAGGGGACATGGGCTGATTACAGTAAGAGTGTGGGGAGATGGGCTGATTATAGTGAGAATGTGGGGACAGTGGCTGCTTACAATGAGTTTATGGGGAGAGGGTCAGATTACAGTGAGCGTGTGGGGAGAGGGTCAGATTACAGTGAGTGAGTGTGGAGAGGGAATGATTACCGTGATTGTGTCTGGGGAAAGGGACTCATTACATTGAGTGTATGTGGGGAGAGGGACTGATTGCAGACAGTGTGTGGGGAGAGAGTCTGATTACAGTGAGTGTGTGGGGAGAGGGTCAGATTACAGTGAGTGAGTGTGGAGAGGAAATGATTACCGTGATTGTGTCTGGGGATTGTGAGGGACTGATTACAGTGTGTGTGTGTGAGGGGGCAGGGATTGAATAGAGTGAGTGTGTGTGAGGGCAGAATGACTGATTAAAGTGATTGTGTGTGAGTTGAGAGGGGCTGATGAAAGTAAGTGTGTGTGGGGAGAGAGTGTGCTAACTGTGTGTGTGTGTGGGGGGAGAGGGGCTGACTACAGTGAGTGTGAATGGGTAGCGGGGCTGAATAAAGTGAGTGTGAGGGCAGAGGGTCTGATTATAGTGAGTGTGTGGAGAGAGGTTGCTGAATACAATGACTGTGTGTTGGGAGAGGCTCTGATTACAGTGAGTGTTTGTGGGGAGAGGGGCTGATTACAGTGAGTGTGAATGGGGAGATGGGCTGTTTTGAGTGATTGTGTGGTGACAGGGGATGATTGCATTCAGTTTGTGGGGAGAAGGCCTGATTACAGTGAGTGCGTGGGGACAGGGGCTGATTACAGTAAGTGTGTTGGGAGAGGGATTGATTACTGTGAGTGTGTGAGGGGAGAGGTACTGATTACAGTGAGTATGTGTGAGGGGAGAGGGTCTGATTACAGTGAGTGTGTGGGGGAGAGGCGTTGATTGCAGTAAGTGTGTGTGGGGAGAGGGGCTGATTACAGTGAGTGTGTATGGGGGGAGGGGCTGAGTACAGTGAGTGTGTTTGAGGGAAGAGGGACTGATTACAGTGGGTGTGTGGGGGGAGAGCGGTTGATTACAGTGAGTGTTTGTGTGGGGTGAGGGTCTGATTACAGTGAGTGTGTGTGAGGGGGCAGGGACTGATTACAGTGAGTGTATGTGAGGGCAGAATGACTGATTACAGTGAGTGTGTGTGAGGGCAGAATGACTGATTACAGTGAGTGTGTGTGAGGTGAGTGGAGCTGATTACAGTGAGTGTGTGAGGGGACAGAGTATGCTAACCGTGTGTGTAGTGTGGGGAGAGGGGATGACTACAGTGTGAGTGAATGGGGAGAGGGGCTGAATACAGTAAGTGTGAGGGGAGAGCGTCTGATTATGGTGATTGTGTGGGGAGAGGAGCTGATTACAATGAGTTTGTGTGGGGAGAGGGTCTGATTACAGTGAGTGTGTGGGGAGAGGGATTGATTATATTGAGTGTGAGGGGCGAAGTGCTGATTATAGTGAGTGTGTGAGGGGAGAGGGGATGATTACCGTGATTGTTTTTGGGGAGATGGGCTGATTACTGTGAGTGTGTTTGGGGTTAGGGGCTGATTACAGTGAGTGTGTGGGGGAAGAGTGGTTGATTACAGTGAGTGTGTGTATGGGGTGAGGGTCTGATTACAGTGGGTGTGTGGGAGGCGGCTGCGACTGATTACAGTGAGTGTGTGTGAGGGCAGAATGACTGATTACAGTGAGTGTGTGTGAGTTGAAACGAGCTGATTACAGTGATTGTGTGAGGGGAGAGAATCTGTTAACCGTGTGTGTGTGTCAGGAGAGGGGTTGACTACAGTGAGTGTGAATGGGGAGAGGGGCTGAATAGAGTGAGTGTGAGGGGAGAGCGTCTGATTATAGTGAGTGTGTGGGGAGAGGGGCTGATTACAATGAGTGTGTGTGGGGAGAGGGTCTTATTACAGTGAGTGTGTGGGGAGGAGGCTGATTATATTGAGTGTGTGGGGAGAGGGGCTGATTATAGGGAGTGTATATGGGGAGAGAGGCTAATTTCAGTGAGTGTGTGGGGAGACCTGCTGATTATAGTGAGTATGTGAGAGGAGAGGGGCTGATTAACGTGAGAGTGTGGTGATAGATGCCGACTACAGTGAGTGTGTGTGGGGAGAGGAGCTGATTGCCGTGAGTGTGTTCGGGGAGAGGGGCTGATTACCATGAGTGTGTTTTGGAAGAGGGGCTGATTACAGTGAGTGTGTGGGGAGAGGGGCTGATTACAGTGAGTGTGTGTGGTTCAGAGGCTGATTAAAGTGAGTGTATGTGGGGAGATTGACTGATTACAGTGAGAGTGTGGGGAGAGGGTCAGATTACAGTGAGTGAGTGTGTAGAGGCACTGATTACCGTGATTGTGTTTGGGGAAAGGGACTGATTACAGAGAGTGTGTGGGGAGAGGGACTGATTACAGAGAGTGTGTGGGGAGAGGGTCTGATTCCAGTGAGTGAGTGTGGAGAGGGTCTGATTCTGTGATTGTGTTTGGGGAGAGGGGCAGATTACAGTGAGTGTGTGAGGGGAGAGTGGCTGATTACAGTGAGTGTGTTTAGGGAGAGTGTCTGATTACAGTGAGTGTGTGGGGAGAGTGTCTTATTACAGTAAGTGTATGAGGAGAGAGTGGCTGATTACAGTGAGTGTGTGGGGAGAGGGTCTGATTACAGTGAGTGTATGAGGAGAGAGTGGCTGATTACAAGGAGTGTGTGGGGTGAGAGCGGTTGATTACAGTGTGAGTGTGTGGCGAGAGGGGCTATTTACAGTGAGTATGAATGGGGAGACGGTTTGATTACAGTGAATGTCAATGGTCAGAGGGGCTGATTACAGTGAGTGTGAGGGGAGAGGGGCTGATTACAGTGAGTGCGTGCGGGTCAGAGGCTCATTAAAGTGAGTGTATGTGTGAAGGTGACTGATTACAGTGAGCTTGTGTGGAGAGGGTCAGATTACAGTGAGTGGGTGTGGAGAGGGACTGATTACCGTGATTGTGTTTGGGGACAGCTACTCATAACAGTGAGTGTATGTGGGGAGAGGGATTGATTACAGACAGTTTGTGGGGAGAGGGTCTGATTACAGTGATAGAGTGTGGAGAGGATCTGTTTCCGTGATTGTGTTTGGGGAGAGGGGCTGATTACAGTGAGTGTGTGAAAGGGAGAGTGGCTGATTACAGTGAGTGTGTTTATGGAGAGGGGCTGAATACAGTGAGTGTGTGGGGAGAGGGTCTGATTACAGTGAGTGTGTGGGGAGAGGGGCTGATTACAGTGAGTGTGTGGGGAGAGGGTCTGATTACAGTGAGTGTGTGGGGGGAGAGCCGTTGATTGCAGTGAGTGTGTGTGTGCGGTGAGGGACTGATTACAGTGAGAGTGTGTTTGCTGTGAGGGACTGATTACAGTGAGTTTGTGTGAGGGGGCAGGGACTGATTACAGAGAGTGTGTGTGAGGTCAGAATGACTGATAAAAGTGAGTTTGTGTGACGTGAGAGGGGCTGATGACAGTGAGTGTGTGTGGGGAGAGAGTCTGCTAACCGTGTGTGTGTTTGGGGAGAGGGGCTGATTACAGTAAGTGTGTGAGGGGAGAGTGGCTGATTACAGTGAGTGTGTTTAGGGAGGGGGGCTGTTTAAAGTAAGTGTGTGGGGAGAGGGTCTGATTACAGTGAGTGTGTGGGGAGAGGGGCTGATTACAGTGATTGTGTGTTTGCGGTGAGGGACTGATTACAGTGAGTGTGTGTGCGCGGTGAGGGACTGATTACAGTGAGTGTGTGTGAGGGGGCTGCGACTGATTACAGTGAGTGTGTGTGAGGTCAGAATGACTGATTAAAGTAAGTGTGTGTGAGGTGAGAGTTGCTGATGACAGGGAGTGTGTGTGGGGTTAGAGTCTGCTAACCGTGTGTATGTGTGGGGAGACGGGCAGACTACAGTGAGTGTGAATGGGGAGCGGGGCTGAATACAGTGAGTGTGAGGGCAGAGGGTCTGATTATAGTGAGTGTGTGGGGAGAGGTTACTGATTACAATGAGTGTGTGTGGGGAGTGGGTCTGATTACAGTGAGTGTTTGTGGGGAGAGGGGCAGATTACGGTCAGTGTGAATGGGGAAAGGGGCTGATTACAGTGAGTGTGTGGTGACAGGGTCTGATTGCAGTTAGTTTGTGGGGAGAAAGTCTGATTACAGTGAGAGTGTGTGGGGATAGAAGCTGATTACAGTGAGTGTGAATGGGTAGAGGGGCTGAGTAACATGAGTGTGTGGGGACAGGGGCTGATTACAATAAGTGTGTTGGGAGAGGGACTGATTACAATGAGTATGTGTGAGGGGAGAGGGGCTGATTACAGTGAGTGTGTGGGGGAGAGGGGCTGATTACAGTGAGTGGGTGTGGGGAGAGGGGTTGATTACAGTGAGTGTGTGTGAGGGGAGAGGGACTGATTACAGTGAGTGTGTGGGGGGAGAGTGGTTGATTACAGTGAGTGTGTGTATGTGGCGAGAGGGTCTGATTACAGAGAGTGTGTGTGAGGGGTCAGGGACTGATTACAGTGAATGTGTGTGAGGGCAGAATGACTGATTACAGTGAGTGCGTGTGAGGTGAGAGGGGCTTATTATTTTGTGTGTGTGTGAGCGGGCAGGGACTGATTACAGTGAGTGTGTCTGAGGGCAGAATGACTGATTAAAGTGAGAGTGTGTGAGGTGAGAGGGGCTGATGACAGTGAGAGTGTGTGGGGAGAGATTCTGTTAATCGTGTGTGTGTGTGGGGAGAATGGCTGACTACAGTGAGTGTGAATGGGGAGCAGAGCTGAATACAGTGAGTGTGAGGGCGGAGAGTCTGATTATAGTGAGAGTGTGGGGAGAGGGTTTGATTACAATGAGTGTGTGGTGACAGGGGCTGATTGCAGCGAGTTTGTGGGGAGAGGGGCTGATTACAGTGAGTGTTTGTGGGGAGAGGGGCTGATTACAGTGAGTGTGAATGGGGAGAGGGGCTGATTACAGTGAGTGTGTGGTGACAGGGGCTGATTGCAATGAGTTTGTGTGTGGAGAGGGGCTGATTGCATGTTGTGTGAATGGGGAGAGAGGCTGATTACAGTGAGAATGTGGGGACAGGGGTTGATTACAGTGAGTTTGTGGGGAGAAGGCCTGATTACAGTGAGTGTGTGTGGGGAGAGTTGCTGATTACAGTGAGTGTGAATGCGGAGAGGTGCTGATTACCATGAGTGGGTGGTGATGGGGGCTGATTACAGTAAGTGTGTTGGGAGAGATGTTGATTACCTTGAGTGTGTGAGGGGAGAGGGACTGATTACAGTGAGTAAGTGTGAGGGGAGAGGGGCTGATTACAGTGAGTGTGTGGGGGAGAGGCGTTGATTGCAGTGAGTGTGTGTGGGGAGAGAGGCTGATTACAGTGAGTGTGTGTGGAGAGAGGGCCTGATTACAGTGAGTGTGTGGGGAGAGGCGCTGATTATATTGAGTGTGTGGGGAGAGCGGCTGATTATACTGAGTGTATGTGGGGAGAGAGGCTAATTACAGTGTGTGTATGAGTGGATCGGGGCTTATTACAGTGCACGTGAGGGGAGAGGGGCTGATTACAGTGAGTGTGTGGGGGTAGAGTGACTGATTACAATCATTGTGAATGGGGAGAGGAACTTATTACAGTGATTGTGTGGGGAGAGGGCCTGATTACAGTGAGTGTGTGTGGGGAGAGGGGCTGATTACAATGAGTGTGAATGGGAGAGGGGCTGATTACAGTGAGTGTGTGGGGAGAATGTCTGACTACAGTGAGTGTGCGCGGAGAGGGTCTGATTACAGTGAGTGAGTGTGGAGAGGAGCTGATTACAGTGAGCTTGTGAGGAGAGAGAGGCTGATTACATTGAGTGTGTGGGGAGAGGGTCTGATTACAGTGAGTGTGTGAGGAGAGAGAGGCTGATTACAGTGAGTGTGTGAGGAGAGAGAGGCTGATTACAGTGAGTGTGCGGAGTGAGGGGTTGATTACATTGAGTGTGTGGGGAGAGGGGCTGATTACAGTGCACGTGTGGGGAGAGGGGCTAATTACAGAGAGTGTATGAGGGGTAAGGTGCTAATTACAGTGAGTGTGTGGGAGAGGTGCTAATTACAGTGAGTGCATGAGGAGAGGGGCTAATTACAGTGAATGTGCGTGAGGGAAGATGGATTATTAGAGTGAGTGTGTGGGGGGAGAGGTTCAGATTACAGTGAGTGTGTGTGGGGAGGGGCCTGTTTACAGTGAGTGTGAGTGAGGGGAGAGGGGCTGGTTACAGTGATTGTGTGGGGGGGGAGGGGCTGATAAGAGTGAGTTTGTGTGGAGAGGGGCTGATTAAAGTGAGTGTGTTGGAGGGAGGAACTGATTACATTGATGTTGAATGGGGAGAGGGGCTGATTACGGTCAGTGTGTGGGGAGAGGTGATGATTACAGTGACTGTAAATGGGGAGAGGGACTGATTACAGTGAGTGTGTCTGTGGAGAGGGACTGATTACATAGATGCTGAATGGGGAGAGGGCCTGATTACGGTGAGTGTGTGGGGAGAGGTGATGATTACATTGAGTGTGAATGGGGAGAGGAGCTGATTGCAGTGAGTGTGTTGGCAGAGGGGCTGATTACAGTGAGTGTGTGGGGGTAGAGTGACTGATTACAATCATTGTGAATGGGGAGAGGAACTTATTACAGTGATTGTGTGGGGAGAGGGGCTGATTACAGTGAGTATGTGTGGGGAGAGGGGCTGATTACAATGAGTGTGAATGGGAGAGGAGCTGATTACAGTGAGTGTGTGGGGAGAAGAGCTGATTACAGTGAGTGTGTGAGGAGAGAGAGGCTGATTACATTGAGTGTGTGGGGAGAGGGTCTGATTACAGTGAGTGTGTGGGGAGAGGGGCTGATTACAGTGAGTGTGTGAGGAGAGAGAGGCTGATTACAGTGAGTGTGTGGGGAGAGTGTCTGATTACAGTGAGTGTGCGGAGTGAGGGGTTGATTACATTGAGTGTGTGGGGAGAGGGGCTAATTACAGTGAGTGTATGAGTGGAGAGGGGCTGATTACAGTGCACGTGTGGGGAGAGGGGCTAATTACAGAGAGTGTATGAGGGGTTAGGTGCTAATTACAGTGAGTGTGTGGGAGAGGTGCTAATTACAGTGAGTGCATGAGGGGAGAGGGGCTAATTACAGTGAATGTGTGTGAGGGAAGATGGGATGATTAGAGTGAGTGTGAGGGGGAGAGGGTCAGATTACAGTGAGTGTGTGTGGGGAGGGGCCTGTTTACAGTAAGTGTGAGTGAGGGGAGAGGGGCTGGTTACAGTGAGTGTGTGGGGGGAGAGGCTGATAAGAGTGAGTTTATGTGGAGAGGGGCTGATTAAAGTGAGAGTGTTGGGGGGAGGGACTGATTACATTGATGTTGAATGGGGAGAGGGGCTGATTATGGTGAGTGTGTGTGGAGAGGTGATGATTACAGTGAGTGTGAATGGGGGGAGGAGCTGATTACAGTGAGTGTGTGTGGGGAGAGGGACTGATTACAATGATTATGAATTGGGAGAGGAGCTGATTACAGTGAGTGTGTGGGTAGAGGGGCTGATTACAGTGAGAGTGTGTGGGGAGAGGGACTGATTACAATGATTATGAATTGGGAGAGGAGCTGATTACAGTGAGTGTGTGGGGAGAGGGGCTGATTACAGTGAGTGTGTGTGGGGGAGGGGCTGATTACAATGAGTGTGAAAGGGAGAGGGGCTGATTACAGTGAGTGTGTGGGGTGAGGGGGGCTGATTACATGGGTGTGTGAGGGGAGTGAGGCTGAAAAGAGTTCGTTTGAAGGGTGAGGGGCTGATTACAGTGTATGTTGGGAGAGGAGCCGATTAAAGTGTGTGAAAGGGGAGAGGTGTTGATTAAACTAATTGTGTTTGGGGAGAAGGGCTGATTACATTGACTGTGTGTTGAGAGAGGGGCTGATTACAGTGAATTTGTGAAGGGACATGGCCTGATTACAGTGAGTCTGTGTGGGGAGAGGGGCTGTTTACGCTGAGTGTGTGTGAGGGGAGAGGACTGATTACAGTTAGTGTGTGTGGGGAAAAGGGCTGATTAGAGTGAGTTTGAGGGGAGAGGGGCTGATTACAGTGAGTGTGAGGGGCGAGAGGCTGATTACAGTGTGTCTGTGTTGGGAGAGGGGCTGATAACAGTGAGTGTGAGTGAGGCGAGAGGGACTGATCACTTTGGGTGTGTACGGAGTTGTGCTGATTATAGTGAGTGTGTGTGGGGAGAGGGGCTGATTACATTGAGTGTGTGTGGGGAGAGGGTCTGATTGCAATGAGTGTGGGTGGTGAGGAGCTGATTATAGTGAGTGTGCGTGTGGAGAGGGGCTGATTACAGTGAGTGTGTGAGGGGAGAGTGTCTGATTACATTGAGTGTGTTTAGGGAGAGGGGCTGATTACAGTGAGTGTGTGGGGTGAGGGGGGCTGATTACATGAGTGTGAGGGGCGAGAGGCTGATTACAGTGTGTCTGTGTTGGGAGAGGGGCTGATAACAGTGAGTGTGAGTGAGGCGAGAGGGACTGATCACTTTGGGTGTGTACGGAGTTGTGCTGATTATAGTGAGTTTGTGTGGGGAGAGGGGCTGATTACATTGAGTGTGTGTGGGGAGAGGGTCTGATTGCAATGAGTGTGGGTGGTGAGGAGCTGATTATAGTGAGTGTGCGTGTGGAGAGGGGCTGATTACAGTGAGTGTGTGAGGGGAGAGTGTCTGATTACATTGAGTGTGTTTAGGGAGAGGGGCTGATTACAGTGAGTGTGTGGGGGGAGAGTGGCTGATTACAGTGAGTGTGTGAGGGGAGAGGGGCTGATTACAGTGAGTGTGTGTGGGGAGAGGAGCTGATTAGAGTGAGTTTGATGGGAGAGGGGCTGATTACAGTGAGTGTGCAGGATGAGGGTGGCTGATTACTTGTGGGTGTGTGGGGAGAGGGGCTGATTAGATTGAGTCTGAGAGGAGAGGGTCTGATTACAGTGTGTGTGGGAAGAGGAGCCGATTACAGTGTTTGAAAGGGGAGAGGGGTTGATTACACTGAGTGTGTTTGGGAAGAAGGGCTGATTACAATGAGTGTGTGTTGAGAGAGGGGCTGATTACAGTGAGTGTGTGAGGGGACAGGGGCTGATTACACTGAGTGTGTGTGAGGGGAGAGGGACTGATTGCAGTGAGTGTGTGTTGGGTGAAGGGCTGAATAGAGTGAGTTTGAGGGGAGAAGGGCTGATTTCACTGAGTGTGTGGGGTGAGGGGGGCTGATTACATGAGTGTGTTTGGGGAGAGGGGCTGATTAGAGTGATTTTGAGGGGAGAGGGGCTGATTACAGTGAGTGTGAGGGGAGAGAGGCTGATTACAGTGTGTCTGTGTTGGGAGAGGGGCCGATTACAGTGAGTTTGAGTGAGGGGAGAGGGACTGATCACAGTGGGTGTGTGCGGAGTGGGGCTGATTATAGTGAGTGGGCATGGGGAGAGGGGCTGATCACATTGAGTGTGTTTGGCGAGAGGGGCTGAGTAAATTGACTGTATGAGGGGTGGGGCTGATTACAATGAGCGTGTGTGGGGAGAGGGGCTAATTACAGTGAGTTTTTGAGAGGAGAGGAGCTGATTACAGTGGGTGTGTGGGGTAGGTGAGCTGATTACAGTGAGTGTGTGGGGAAAGGGGCTGATTACAGTGAGTGTATGGGGGGAAAGGGGCTGATGACAGTGAGTGTGTGTTGGGAGAGGAGCTGATTATAGTGAGTATGTGATAGCAGAGTGCTGATTATAGTGAGTGTGTGGGTGGGTGGAGCTGATTACAGAAAGTGTATGGGGAGAGGGGCTGATTACAGTGAGTGTATGAGGGGAGAGGAGCTGATTACAGTGAGTGTGTGGAGAAAAGGGCCGATTACAGTGAGTGTGTGGGGGAAAGGGACTGATGACAATGAGTGTGAGTGGGGAGAGGAGCTGATTACAGTGAAGGTGTGAGGGGAGACAGTCTTATTACAGTGAGTTTGTGGGGAGAGGGGCTGATTACAGTGAGTTTGTGGGGAGAGGGGTTGTTTGCCGTGAGTGTGTGTGTGGAGAGGGACTGAATTCAGTGCGTGTGAATGTGGAGAGGGGCTGATTACAGTGAGTTTGTGGGGAGAGGGGCTGATTACATTCAGTGTGTGGGGAGACACGGTGATTACTGTGATCGTGCGGGGAGAGGGTCTGATAACAGTCAGTGTGCGGGGAGAAGGGCTGATTACACGCAGTGTGTGGGGCGATATTCGCTGATTACAGTTAGAGTGTGGGGAGATGGGCTGATTACAGTGAGTATGTGGGGAGAGGGGCTGATTACAATGTTGGTGTTTGTGTGGAGAGGGGCTGATTACAGTGAATGTGTTAGTGGGGAGAGAGGCTGATTACAGTGTGTATGTGGGGGGAGAGGGGCTGATTACAGTGAGTGTGTGTAGGGTGAGGGGCTGTTTACAGTAACTTTGTGTGGGGAGAGGCGCTGATAACATTGACTGTATTGGGAGAGGAACTGAATATAATGAGTGTGTAGGGAGGAGAGGAGCTGATTACAATGAGTCTGTGTGGGGAGATGGGCTGTTTACAGTGAGTTTGTGGGGAGAGCGGCTGATTACAGTGAGTGTGTGGGGAGAGGTGCTGATTACAGTGAGTGTGTGGGGAGAGGGGCTGATTACAGTGAGTGTGTGGGGAGAGGTGCTGATTACAGTGAGTGTGTGGGGAAAGGGCCTGATTACAGTGAGTGTGTCAGGGGAAAAGGTTGATGACAGTGAGTGTGTGTTGTGAGTGGAGCTGAATACAGTGAGTGTGTGAGAACACAGGGTCTTAATACAGGGAGTTTGTGGGGAGAGGGGTTGATTACAGTGAGTTTGTGAGGTGAGGGGCTGATTACAGTGAGTGTGTTGGGAAAGGGGCTGATTACAGTGAGTGTGTCGGGGGAAAGGTTTGATGACAGTGAGTTTGTGGGGAGAGGGGCTGATTACAGTGAGTGTGAGAGGAGAGGGGCTGATTACAGTGAGTTTGTGGGGAGAGAGGCTATTTTCCGTGAGTGTGTGTGGGGAGAGGGGCTGATTTCAGTGAGCGTGAATGGTGAGAGTAACTGATTACAGTGAGTTTGTGGCGAGAGGGGCGCTTTACAGTGAGTGTGTGTGGAGAGAGGGACTGATTACATTCAGTGCGTGGGGAGACGAGCTGATTACAGTGATTGTGTTTGGAGACGGTCTGATTACAGTCAGTGTGTGGGGAGAGGGGCTGATTACAGTGAGTGTGTGTGGGGAAAGCAGCTGATTACATTTAGTGTTTGGGAGAGGGGCTGATTACAGTGAGTGTATGAGGGGTGGGGCTGATTACAGTGAGTGTGTGGGGAGATGGCCTAATTATAGTGAGTGTATGAGGGGAGAGGAGCTGATTACAGTGAGTGTGTGGGGTGAGGGGCTAATTACATTTAGTGTAGGAGGGAAGAGCAGCTGATTACAGTGTGTGTGTGGGGTAGTCGAGCTGATTACAGTGAGTGTGTGGGGAAAGGGGCTGATTACAGTGAGTTGTGGGGGGAAAGGTGCTGATGACAGTGAGTGTGTGTTGGGAGAGGAGCTGATTATAGTGAGTATGTGAGGGCAGAGTGCTGATTATAGTGAGTATGTGGGTGGGTGGGGCTGATTACAGAGAGTGTATGGGGAGAGGGGCTGATTACAGTGAGTGTATGAGGGGTGGGGCTGATTACAGTGAGCGTGTGTGGTCAGAGGGGCTAATTACAGTGAGTGTATGAGGGGAGAGGAGCTGATTACAGTGAGTGTGTGGAGAAAAGGGCCGATTACAGTGAGTGTGTGGGGGAAAGGGGCTGATGACAATGAGTGTGAGTGGGGAGAGGAAATGATTACAGTGAGGGTGTGAGGGGAGACAGTCTTCTTACAGTGAGTTTGTGGGGAGATGGGCTGATTACAGTGCGTTTGTGGGGAAAGGGGTTGTTTGCCGTGAGTGTGTGTGCGGAGAGGGGCTGATTTCAGTGAGTGTGAATGTGGAGAGGGGCTGATTACAGTGAGTTTGTGGGGAGAGGGGCTGATTATAGTGAGTGTATGAGGGGAGAGGAGCTGATTACAGTGAGTGTGTGGGGCGAGGGGCTAATTACAGTTAGTGTAGGAGGGGAGAGCAGCTGATTACAGTGTGTGTGTGGGGTAGGTGAGCTGATTACAGTGAGTGTGTGGGGAAAGGGGCTGATTACAGTGAGTGTGTGGGGGGAAAGGGGCTGATGACAGTGAGTGTGTGTTGGGAGAGGAGCTGATTATAGTGAGTTTGTGAGGGCAGAGTGCTGATTATAGTGAGTGTGTGGGTGGGTGGGGCTGATTACAGAGAGTTTATGGGGAGAGGGGCTGATTGCAGTGAGTGTATGAGGGGTGGGGCTGATTACAGTGAGCGTGTGTGGTCAGAGGGGCTAATTACAGTGAGTGTATGAGGGGAGAAGAGCTGATTACAGTGAGTGTGTGGAGAAAAGGGCCGATTACACTGAGTGTGTGGGGGAAAGGGGCTGATGACAATGAGTGTGAGTCGGGAGAGGAAATGATTACAGTGAGGGTGTGAGGGGAGACAGTCTTCTTACAGTGAGTTTGTGGGGAGATGGGCTGATTACAGTGAGTTTGTGGGGAGAGGGGTTGTTTGCTGTGAGTGTGTGTGCGGAGAGGGGCTGATATCAGTGATGTGAATGTGGAGAGGGGCTGATTACAGTGAGTTTGTGGGGAGAGGGGCTGATTATAGTGAGTGTGCGTGGTGAGAGGGACTGATTACATTCAGTGTGTGGGGAGACACGGTGATTACTGTTATCGTGTGGTGAGAGGGTCAGATAACAGTCAGTGTGCGGGGAGAGGGGCTGATTACACTGAGTGTGTGGGGTGATATGGGCTGATTACAGTTAGAGTGTGGGGAGAGGGGCTGATTATAGTGAGTGTGAATGGGGAGATGGGCTGATTACAGTGAGTATGTGGGGAGAGGGGCTGATTACAGTGTTTGGGTTTGTGGGGAGAGTGGCTGATTACAGTGAGTGTGTTTGTGGGGCGAAATGCTGATTACAGTGTGTGTGGGGGGGGGAGAGGGGTTGATTACAGTGAGTGTGTGTAGGGAGAAGGGCTGATAACATTGTGTGTATAGGGAGAGGGGCTGTTTACCGTAACTTTGTGTGGGGAGAGGCGCTGATTACATTGAGTGTATGGGGAGAGGAACTGATTATAGTGGGTGTGTAGGGAGGAGAGGAGCTGATTACAGTGAGGGTGTGGGGGGGTGGGGCTGATTGGAGTGCGTGTATGGGGAGAGCGGCTGATTGCAGTGAGTGTATGAGGGGAGAGGAGCTGATTACAGTGAATGTGTGGGGGGAGAGGGTTTAATTACAGTGAGTGCATCAGGGGAGAGCAGCTGATTACAAAGGGTTTGTGCGGAGATGGGCTCATTACCGTTAGTGTGTGGGCGGAAAGGGGCTGATGACAGTGAGTGTGTGTGGGGACAGGAGCTGATTACAGTGAGTGTATGAGAGGAGAATGGCAGATTACAGTGACTTTGTGGGGAGAGGGGCTGATTACAGTGCGCATGTGTGGGGAGAAGGGCTGATTACAGTCAGTTTGTGGGGAGAGGGGCTGATTACATTAAGTGTGTGGCTGGAGAGGGACTGATTACATTCAGTGTGTGGGGAGAGGAGCTGATTACAGTGAGTGTGTGTGGAGAGGGACTGATTACAGTCAGTGTGTGGGGAGAGGACATGATTACAGTGAGTGGGTGTGGGGAGAGGGTCTGATTACCATGATTGTGTCTGGGGCCAGGGGCTGATTGCAGTGAGTGTTTGGGGAGAGGGGCTGATTACAGTGAGTTAGTGGGGAAAGGGGCTGATTACAGTGAGTGTGTGGTGAGAGGGGCTGATTACAGTGAGTTTGTGGGGAGAGGGGCTGTTTAAAGTGAGTGTGTGTGGGGAGCGGGACTGATTATAGTGATTGTGAATAGGGTTAGGGGCTGATTACAGTGAGTGTGAATGGGGATTGGGGCTGATTACAGTGAGTGTGTGTGGAGAGGGACTGATTACAGTCAGTGTGTGGGGAGAGTGGCTGATTACGTGAGTGCGTTTGTGGAGAGGGACTGATTACAGTGAGTGTGTGGGAAGAAGGGCTGATTACAGTGAGTGTGTGTAGGGAGAGGGGCTGATTACAGTGAGTGTATAGGGAGAGGGGCTGTTTACAGTAAGTGTGTGTGGGGAGAGGGGCTCATTGCTTTGAGTGTATGGGGAGAGGAGCTGATTACAGTGATTGTGTAGGGCGAGGGGCTATTTACAATGCGTTTGTAGGAAGAGGGACTGTTTACAGTCAGTCTGTGTGTGGAGAGGACCTGATTACAGTGAGTTTGTGGGGGTGTGTGGCTGATTTGAGTGCGTGTATGGGGAGACCGGCTGATTGCAGTGAGTGTATGAGGGGTGGGGTTGATTACAGTGAGCGTGTGTGGGGAGAGGGGCTAATTACAGTGAGTGTATGAGGGGACAGGAGCTGATTACAATGAGTTTATGCGGAGATGGGCTGATTACTGTGAGTGTGTGGGGGGAAAGGGCCTGATGACAGTGAGTTTGTATGGTGACAGGAGCTGATTACAGTGAGTGTGTGTGGGGAGAGTGGCAGATTACAGTGACTTTGTGGGGAGAGGGGCTGATTACATTCAGTGTGTGGGGAGAGGAGCTGATTACAGTGAGTGTGTATGGAGAGGGACTGTTTACAATCAGTGTGTGGGGAGAGGCGCTGATTGCATTGAGAGTGTGTGGGGGGAGGGGCTGATTACATTGAGTGTGTGGGTAGTGGGGCTGATTACAGTGAGTGTGTGTGGGAAGAGGGGCTGTTGACAGTGAGTTTGTGGGGAGACGGGCTGGTTATAGTGATTGTGAATAGGGTTAGGGGCTGATTACAGTGAGTGTGAATGGGGAGAGGAGCTGATTACAGTGAGTGTTTGTGGAGAGGGGCTGATTAAAGTGTGTGTGGGTACAGGGGCTGATTACAGTGAGTGTGTGTGGGGAGAGGAGCTGATTACAGTGAGTGTGTGGAGAAAGGGGCTAATTACAGTGAGTGTATGAGGGGAGAGGAGCTGATTACAGTGAGTGTGTGGGGGTAATGGGGCTGATGACAATGATTGTGTGTGGGGAGACGAGCTGATAACAGTGAGGGTGAGAGGGAAGACAGTCTTATTACAGTGACTTTGCGGGGAGAGGGGTTGTTTGCCGTGAGTGTGTGTGTGGAGAGGGGCTGATTTCAGTGAGTGTGAATGTGGAGAGGGGCTCATTACAGTATATTTGTGGGGAGAGGGGGATGATTACTGTGAGTGTGCATGGTGAGAGGGACTGATTACATTCAGTGTGTGGGGAGTGGGGCTGATTACAGTGATTGTGTGGGGAGGGGGTTTGATAAAAGTCAGTGTGCGGGGAGAGGGGCTGATTACACTGAGTGTGTGTGGGGATAGGGGCTGATTAGATTTAGAGTGTGGGGAGAGGGGCTGATTATAGTGAGTGTGAATGGGGAGATGGGCTGATTACAGTGAGTATGTGGGGAGAGGGGCTGATTACAGTGAGTGTTTGTGGGGATAGACGCTGATTACAGTGTGTGTGAGGGTGGAGAGGGTCTGTGTACCGTGAGTGTGTGTGGGGAGAGGGGCTGATTACAGGGAGTGTGTGGGGGTGGTGTGGCTGATTGGAGTGCGAGTATGGGGAGAGCGGCTGATTGCAGTGAGTGTATGAGGGGTGGGGCTGATTACAGTGAGCGTGTGTGGGGAGAGGGGCTAATTACAGTGAGTGTATGAGGGGACTGGAGCTGATTACAGTGAGCGTGTGTGGGGAGAGGGGCTAATTACAGTGAGTGTAGGAGGGGACAGGAGCTGATTACAGTGAGTGTGTGAAGGGAGAGGGGCTAATTAGAGTGAGTGCATGAGGGGAGAGCAGCTGATTACAGTGAGTTTGTGCGGAGATGGGCTGATTACTGTGAGCGTGTGGGGGGAAAGGCCTGATGACAGTGATTGTGTGTGGTCACAGGAGCTGATTACAGTGAGTGTGTGAGGGAAGAGTGGCAGATTACAGTGACTTTGTGGGGAGAGGGGCTGATTACAGTGAGTGTGTGTGGGGAGAAGGGCTGATTACAGTGAGTTTGTGGGGAGAGGGGCTGATTACATTAAGTGTGTGGGTTGAGAGGGACTGATTACATTCAGTGTGTGGGGAGAGGAGCTAATTACAGTGTGTGCGTGTGGAGAGGGACTAATTACAGTAAGTGTGTGGGGGGAGGCGCTGATTACAGTCAGAGTGTGTGGGGGGAGGGGCTCATTACATTGAGTATGTGGGTAAAGGGGCTGATTACAGTGAGTGTGTGTGGGGAGAGGGAATGATTGCAGTCAGTGTGTGGGGAGAGGGGCTGATTACCTTGAGTGGGTTTGTGGAGAGGGACTGATTACAGTGAGTGTGTGGGGAAAGGGGCTGATTACACTCAGTGTGTGTAGGGTGAGGGGCTGATTACATTGAGTGTATAGGGAGAGGGGCTGTTTACAGTAAGTGTGTGTGGGGAGAGGGGCTGATTACATTGAGATTATGGGGAGAGGAGCTGATTACAGTGAGTGTGTAGGGCGAGGGGCTATTTACAGAGCGCTTGTAGGGAGAGGTGCTGATTACAGTGAGTCTGTGGGTGGAGAGGACCTGATTACAATGAGTTGGTGGGGGGAGAGGAACTGATTTCAGTGAGTGTCTTGGGAGAGGGTTGATTACAGTGAGTGTGTGGGGAGAGGGTCTGATTACCATGATTGTGTCTGGGGCCAGGGGCTGATTGCAGTGAGTGTGTGGGGAGAGGGGCTGATTACAGTGAGTGTGTGGTGAGAGGGGCTGTTTACCGTGAGTGTGTTTGGGGAGAGGGGCTGATTTCATTGAGTGTCATTGAGTGATTTCATTGATTTCATTGAGTGTGAATGTGGAGAGGTACTGATTACAGTGAGTTTGTGGGGAGAGGGGCTGGTTATATTGAGTTTGTGTGATGAGATGGACTGATTACATACAGTGTGTGGGGAGACGAGCTGATTACAGTGATTGTGTGGGGAGACGGTCTGATTACAGTCAGTGTGTGTGAAGAGAGGCTGATTACAGTGACTGTGTGTGGGGATAGCGGCTGATGACTTTTAGTGTGTGGGAGAGGGGCTGATTACAGTGAGTGTCTGAGGGGTGGGGCTGTTTACAGTGCGTGTGTATGGGCAGAGGGGCTAATTACAGTGAGTGTATGAGGGGTGGGGCTTATTACAGTGAGCGTGTATGGGCAGAGGGGCTAATTACAGTGAGTGTATGAGGGGAGAGGAGCTGATTACAGTGAGTGTGTGGAGAAAAGGGCTGATTACAGTCAGTGTGTGGGGGGATAGGGGCTGATGGCAATGAGTGTGTGTGGGGAGAGGAGCTGATTACAGTGAGGGTGTGAGGGGAGACAGTCTTATTACAGTGAGTTTGTCGGGAGAGGGGCTGATTACAGTGAGTTTGTCGGAGAAGGGTTGTTTGCCATGAGTGTGTGTGTGGAGTGGGTCTGATTTCAGTGACTGTGAATGTGGAGAGGGGCTGATTACAGTGAGTTTGTGGGGAGAGGGGCTGATTACAGAGAGTGTGCGTGGTGAGAGGGACTGATTACATTTAGTGTGTGGGGAGACGCGCTGATTACTGTGATTGTGTGGTGAGAGGGTCAGATAACAGTCAGTGAGTGGGGAGAGGAGCTGATTACACTGAGTGTGCGGGGGGATAGGGGCTGATTACAGTTAGTGTGTGGGGAGAGGGGCTGATTATAGTGAGTGTGAAAGGGGAGAGGAGCTGTTTAAAGTGAGTGTGAATGGGGAGATGGGCTGATTACAGTGAGTGTTTTTGGGGAGAGGGGCTGATTACAGTGAGTGTTTTTGTGGGGAGAGGGGCTATTTACAGTGAGATTGTGGGGAGAGGGGCTGTTCACGGTGAGATTGTGGGGAGAGGGGCTATTTACAGTGAGATTGTGGGGAGAGGGGCTGCTTATAGTGATTGTGAATAGGGTTAGGGGCTGTTAACAGTGAGTTTGAATGGGGAGAGGGGCTGATTACAGTGAGTGTGTGTGTTGAGGGGCTGATTAAAGTGTGTGTGTGGGTACAGGGGCTGATTACCGTGAGTGTGTGTAGGGAGAGGGGTATTTACAGTGCACTTGTAGGGAGACGGGCTGATTACAGTGAGTTTGTGGGTGGAGATGACCTGATTACAGTGAGTTTGTGGGTTGAGAGGAGCTGATTACAGTGAGTGTCTTGGGAAATGGGTTGATTACAGTGATTGTGTGGGGAGAGTGGCTGATTAACATGATTATGTTTGGGGCCAAGGGCTGATTACAGTGAGTGTGTGGAGAAAGGGGCTGATTACAGTGAGTGTGTCGGGGGAATGGGGCTGATGACATTGAGTGTGTGTTGTGAGTGGAGCTGCGTATAGTGAGTGTATGAGAGGAGAGGTTCTTAATACAGTGAGTTTGGGGGGAGCGGGGCTAATTACAGTGAGTGTCTGTGGGGAGAGGGGCTGTTTACCGTGAGTTTGTGGGGAGAGGGGCTGATTACAGTGTGCGTGTGTGGGGAGAGGGGCTGTTTTCAGTGAGTGTGAATGTGATGAGGGAT
Organism: Carcharodon carcharias; assembly: GCF_017639515.1. NCBI lineage: Eukaryota > Metazoa > Chordata > Chondrichthyes > Lamniformes > Lamnidae > Carcharodon > Carcharodon carcharias. The sequence continues at coordinate 43,515,475 of NC_054491.1, forward strand.
TGATTACAGTGAGTTTGTGGGGAGAGGGGCTGATTACAGTGAGTGTGTTTAGTGAGAGGGACTGATTAAATTCGGCTTGTGGAGATGAGCTGATTACAGTGATTGTTTGGGGAGACGGTGTGACTACAGTCAGTATGTGGGGAGAGAGGCTTGCTACAGTGAGTGTTTTTGGGGAAAGGGGCTGATTACAGTGTTTGTGTTTGTGGGGAGAGTGGCTGATTACAGTGAGTGTGTGGTGAGGGGGCTGGGGGCTGATTACAGTGCGTGTATGAGGGGCGGGGCTTATTAATGTGAGAGTGTGTGGGGAGACGGGCTAATTACAGTGATTGTATGAGGGGAGAGGAGCTGATTACAGTGATTTTGTGGAGAAAAGGGCTGATTACATTGAGTGTGTGGTGGGAAAGGGGCTGATGGCAATGAGTGTGTTTGGGGAGAGGAGCTGATTACAGAGAGTTTGTGAGGGGAGACAGTCTTATTACAGTGAGTTTGTGGGGAGAGGGGCTGATTACAGTGAGTTTGTGGGGAGAGGGGTTGTTTGACGTGAGTGTCTGTGTGGAGAGGGGCTGATTTCAGTGAGTGTGAATGTGGAGAGGGGCTGATTACAGTGAATTTGTGGGGAGAGGCGCTGATTAAAGTGAGTGTGTGTGGTGAGAGGGACTGATTACATTCAGTGAGACTCGCTGATTACTGTGATTTTGTGGGGAGAGGGTCTGATAACTGTCAGTGTGCGGGGAAAGGGGATGATTATACTGAGTGTGTGGGGGTATAGGCGCTGATTACAGTTAGAGTGCGGGGAGAGTGGCTGATTATAGTGAGTGTGAATGGGGAGAGGAGCTGCTAAAGTGAGTATGTGGGGAGAGGGGCTGATTACAGTGAGTGTTTGTCGTGAGAGGGTCTGATTACAGTGAGTGTTTTTGTGGGGAGAGGGGCTGATTACAGTGTGTGTGTGGGGGGAGAGGATCTGATTACCGTGAGTGTGTGTGGGGAGAGTGTCTGATTACAGTGAGTGTGTGTGGGGAGAGGGACTGATTGCAGTCAGTGTGTGGGGAGAGGGGCTGATTACCTTGAGTGGGTTTGTGGAGAGGGACTGATTACAGTGAGTGTGTGGGAAGAGGGGCTGATTACACTCAGTGCGTGTAGGGTGAGGAGCTGATTACATTGAGTGTATAGGGAGAGGGGCTGTTTACAGTAAGTGTGTGTGGGGAGAGGGGCTGATTATATTGAGATTATGGGGAAAGGAGCTGATTACAGTGAGTGTCTAGGGCAAGGGGCTATTTACAGTGTGCTTGTAGGCAGAGGTGCTGATTACAGTGAGTCTGTGGGTGGAGAGGACCTGATTACAGTGAGTTGGTGGGGGGAGAGGAACTGATTTCAGTGAGTGTCTTGGGAGAGTGTTGATTACAGTGATTGTGTGGGGAGAGGGGCTGATTACCATGATTGTGTCTGGGGCCAGGGGCTGATTGCAGTGAGTGTGTGGGAAGAGGGGCTGATTACAGTGAGTGTGTGGTGAGAGGGGCTGATTACAGTGAGTTAGTGGGGAAAGGGGCTGATTACAGTGAGTGTTTCGGGGGAAAGGGGCTGATGACACTGAGTGTGTGTGGTGAGTGGAGCTGATTACAGTGAGGGTGTGAGAGGAGAGGCTCTTAATACAGTGAGTTTGGGGGGGAGAGGGGCTGATTACAGTGAGTTTCTTTGGGGAGAGGGGCTGATTACAGTGAGTTTCTTTGGGGAGAGTGGCTGTTTACAGTGAGTTTGTGGGGAGAGGGGCTGATTACAGTGAGTTTGTGGGGAGAGGGGCTGTTTACCGTGAGTGTGCTTGGGGAGAGGGGCTGATTTCATTGAGTGTGAATGTGGAGAGGTACTGATTACAGTGAGTTTGTGGGGAGCGGGGCTGGTTATAGTGAGTGTGTGTGGTGAGAGGGGCTGATTACATACAGTGTTTGGGGAGACGAGCTGATTACAGTGATTGTGTGGGGAGACGGTCTGATTAGAGTCAGTGTGTGTGAAGAGAGGCTGATTACAGTGAGTGTGTGTGGGGATAGCGGCTGATGACTTATAGTGTGTGGGAGAGGGGAAGATTACAGTGAGTGTCTGAGGGGTGGGGCTGATTAGAGTGCTTGTGTGGGTGGGTGGGGCTGATTACAGTGCGTGTATGGGGAGAGGGGCTGATTACAGTGAGTGTATGAGGGGTGGGGCTGATTACAGTGAGCGTGTATGGGAAGAGGGGTTAATTACAGTGAGTGTATGAGGGGAGAGGAGCTGATTACAGTGAGTGCGTGGAGAAAAGGGCTGATTACAGTCAGTGTGTTGGGGGGATAGGGGCTGATGGCAATGAGTGTGTGTGGGGAGAGGAGCTGATTACAGTGAGGGTGTGAGGGGAGACAGTCTTATTACGGTGAGTTTGTGGGGAGAGGGGCTGATTACAGTAAGTTTGTTGGAGAAGGGTTGTTTGCCATGAGTGTGTGTGTGGAGTGGGTCTGATTTCAGTGAGTGTGAATGTGGAGAGGGGCTGATTACAGTGAGTTTGTGGGGAGAGGGGCGGATTACAGAGAGTGTGCGTGGTGAGAGGGACTGATTACATTCAGTGTGTGGGGAGACGCGCTGATTACTGTGATTGTGTGGTGAGAGGGTCAGATAACAGGCAGTGAGTGGGGAGAGGGGCTGATTACACTGAGTGTGCGGGGGGATAGGGGCTGATTACAGTTAGTGTGTGGGGAGAGGGGCTGATTATAGTGAGTGTGAATGGGGAGATGGGCTGATTACAGTGAGTATGTGGGGCGAGGGGCTGATTACAGTGATTGTTTTTGGGGAGAGGGCCTGATTACAGTGATTGTTTTTGTGGGGAGAGGGGCTGTTTACAGTGAGATTGTGGGGAGAGGGGCTGCTTATAGTGATTGTGAATAGGGTTAGGGGCTGATTACAGTGGGTTTGAATGGGGAGAGGGGCTGATTACAGTGAGTGTGTGTGGAGAGGGGCTGATTAAAGTGTGTGTGTGGGTACAGGGGCTGATTACCGTGAGTGTGTTTGTGGAGAGGGGCTGATTACAGTTAGTGTGTGTAGGGAGAGGGGTATTTACAGTGCACTTGTAGGGAGACGGGCTGATTACAGTGAGTTTGTGGGTGGAAATGACCTGATTACAGTGAGTTTGTGGGTTGAGAGGAGCTGATTACAGTGAGTGTCTTTGGAAATGGGTTGATTACAGTGATTGTGTGGGGAGAGTGGCTGATTAACATGATTATGTTTGGGGCCAGGGGCTGATTACAGTGAGTGTGTGGGGAGAGGTGCTGATTACAGAGAGTGTGTGGAGAAAGGGGCTGATTACAGTGAGTGTGTCGGGGGAATGGGGCTGATGACAGTGAGTGTGTGTTGTGAGTGGAGCTGAGTATAGTGAGTGTGTGAGAGGAGAGGTTCTTAATACAGTGAGTTTGGGGGGAGCGGGGCTGATTACAGTGAGTGTCTGTGGGGAGAGGGGCTGTTTACCATGAGTTTGTGGGGAGCGGGACTGATTACAGTGTGTGTGTGTGTGGGGAGAGGGGCTGATTACAGTGAGTTTGAGGGGAGAGGGGCTGTTTACCGTTAGTGTGTGTGAGGAGAGGGCCTGATTTCAGTGAGTGTGAATGTGTAGAGGTATTGATTACAGTGAGTTTGTGGGGAGAGGGGCTGATTACAGTGAGTGTGTTTAGTGAGAGGGACTGATTTCATTCGGTTTGAGGAGACGAGCTGATTACAGTGATTGTTTGGGGAGACGGTGTGACTACAGCCAGTGTGTGGGGAGAGAGGCTTGTTACAGTGAGTGTGTGTGAGCATAGCGGCTGATTACATTTAGTGTGTGTGAGAGGGGCTGATTACAGTGAGTGTTTTTGGGAAAGGGGCTGATTAAAGTGTTTGTGTTTGTGGGGAGAGTGGCTGATCACAGTGAGTGTCTGAGGGGCGGGGCTTATTAATGTGAGAGTGTGTGGGGAGACGGGCTAATTACAGTGATTGTATGAGGGGAGAGGAGCTGATTACAGTGAGTGTGTGGAGAAAAGGGCTGATTACAGTGAGTGTGTGAGGGGCGAGGGGCTGATTACAGTGAGTGTGTGGGGCGAGGGGCTAATTACAGTGAGTGTATGAGGGGAGAGGAGCTGATTACAGTGATTGTGTGGAGAAAAGGGCTGATTACATTGAGTGTGTGGTGGGAAAGGGGCTGATGGCAATGAGTGTGTTTGGGGAGAGGAGCTGATTACAGAGAGTTTGTGAGGGGAGACAGTCTTATTACAGTGAGTTTGTGGGGAGAGGGGCTGATTACAGTGAGTTTGTGGGGAGAGGGGTTGTTTGCCGTGAGTGTCTGTGTGGAGAGGGGCTGATTTCAGTGAGTGTGAATGTGGAGAGGGGCTGATTACAGTGAATTTGTGGGGAGAGGCGCTGATTAAAGTGAGTGTGCGTGGTGAGAGGGACTGATTACATTCAGTGAGACTCGCTGATTACTGTGATTGTGTAGGGAGAGGGTCTGATAACCGTCAGTGTGCGGGGAAAGGGGATGATTATACTGAGTGTGTGGGGGGATAGGGGCTGATTACAGTTAGAGTGCGGGGAGAGTGGCTGATTATAGTGAGTGTGAATGGGGAGAGGAGCTGATTAAAGTGAGTGTGAATGGGGAGATGGGCTGATTACAGTGAGTATGTGGGGAGAGTGGCTGATTACAGTGAGTGTTTGTGGTGAGAGGGGCTGATTACAGTGAGTGTTTTTGTGGTGAGAGGGGCTGATTACAGTGTTTGTGTGGGGGGACAGGGTCTGATTACCGTGAGTGTGTGTGGGCAGAGTGGCTGATTACAGTGAGTGTGTGGGGGGAGATGGGCTGATTACAGTGTGTGTGGGGTGTGGGTGGTGGGGCTGATTGGAGTGCGTGTATGGGGACAGCGGCTGATTGCAGTGAGTGTATGAGCAGTTGTGCTGATGACAGTGAGCATGTGTGGGAAGAGGGGCTGATTACAGTGAATTTTTGGGGAGAGGGTCTGATTACATTAAGTGTATGGGTGAAGAGGGACTGATTACATTCAGTGTGTGGGAGAAGAGCTGATTACAGTGAATGTGTGTGGAGAGGGACTGATTACAGTCAGTGTGTGGGGAGAGGCACTGATTACAGTGAGTGTGTGTGGGGGGAGGGGCTGATTACATTGAGTGTGTGGGTAGAGGCAATGATTACACTGAGTGTGTGTCGAGGGAGGGGCTGTTTTCAGTGAGTTTGTGGGGAGAGGGGCTGATTACATTGAGTGTGTGTGTGGAGAGGGGCTGGTTATAGTGATTTTGAATAGGGTTACGGGCTGATTACAGTGAGTCTGAATGGGGAGAGGGGCTGATTACAGTGAGTGTGTGGGGAAAAAGTCTGATTTCATTGAGTGTGTGGGTATAGGGGCTGATTACAGTGAGTGTGTGTGGGGAGAGGGAATGATTGCAGTCAGTGTGTGGGGACAGGGTCTGATTACCTTGAGTGGGTTTGTGGAGAGGGACTGATTACAGTGAGTGTGTGAGGAGAGGGGCTGATTACACTCAGTGTGTATAGGGAGAGGGGCTGATTACAGTGAGTGTGTGTGGGGAGAGGGACTGATTGCAGTCAGTGTGTGGGGAGAGGGGCTGATTACCTTGAGTGGGTTTGTACAGAGGGACTGATTACAGTGAGTGTGTGGAGAGAGGGGCTGATTACACTCAGTGTTTGTAGGGTGAGGGGCTGATTACATTGAGTGTATAGGGAGAGGGGCTGTTTACAGTAAGTGTGTGTGGGGAGAGGGGCTGATTACATTGAGGTTATGGGGAGAGGAGCTGATTACAGTGAGTGTGTAGGGCGAGGGGCTATTTACAGTGCGCTTGTAGGGAGAGGTGCTGATTACAGTGAGTCTGTGGGTGGAGAGGACCTGATTACAGTGAGTTGGTGGGGGGAGAGGAACGGATTTCAGTGAGTGTCTTGGGAGAGGGTTGATTACAGTGAGTGTGTGGGGAGAGGGGCTGATTACCATGATTGTGACTGGGGCCAGGGGCTGATTGCAGTGAGTGTGTGGGGAGAGGGGCTGATTACAGTGAGTGTGTGGGGAGAGGGGCTGATTACAGTGAGTTAGTGGGGAAAGGGTCTGATTACAGTGAGTGTGTCGGGGAAAAAGGGCTGATGACACTGAGTGTGTGTGGTGAGTGGAGCTGATTACAGTGAGGGTGTGAGAGGAGAGGTTCTTAATTCAGTGAGTTTGGGCGAGAGGGGCTGATTACAGTGAGATTCTTTGGGAAGAGGGGTTGTTTACAGTGATTTTGTGGAGAGAGGGGCTGATTACAGTGTGTGTGTGTGGGGAGAGGGGCTGATTACAGTGAGTTTGAGGGGATAGCGGCTGTTTACCGTGCGTGTGTGTGGGGAGAGGGCCTGATTTCAGTGAGTGTGAATGTGAAGAGGGATTGATTACAGTGAGTTTGTGGGGAGAGGGGCTGATTACAGTGAGTGTGTTTAGTGAGAGGGACTGATTACATTCGGTTTGGGGAGACGAGCTGATTACAGTGATTGTTTGGGGAGACGGTGTGAATACAGTCAGTGTGTGGGGAGAGAGGCTTGTTACAGTGAGTGTTTGTGAGCATAGCGGCTGATTACATTTAGTGTGTGTGAGAGAGGCTGATTACAGTGAGTGTTTTTGGGGAAAGGGGCTGATTAAAGTGTTTGTGTTTGTGGGGAGAGTGGCTGATTACAGTGAGTGTGTGGTGAGGGGGCTGATCACAGTGAGTGTATGAGGGGCGGGGCTTATTAATGTGAGAGTGTGTGGGGAGATGGGCTAATTACAGTGATTGTATGAGGGGAGAGGAGTTGATTACAGTGAGTATGTGGGGGGAGAGGAGCTGATTACAGTGAGTGTGTGGAGAAAAGGGCTGTTTACCGTGAGTTTGTTTGGGGAGAGGGGCTCATTTCATTGAGTGTGAATGCGGAGAGGTACTGATTACAGTGTGTTTGTGGGGAGAGGGGCGCTTTACAGTAAGTGTGTGTGGTGAGATGGACTGATTACATATAGTGTGTGGGGAGACGAGCTGATTACAGTGATTGTGTGGGGAGACGGTCTGATTACAGTCAGTGTGTGTGAAGAGAGGCCGATTACAGTGAGTGTGTGTGGGGATAGCGGCTGATAACTTTTAGTGTGTGGGAGAGGGGCTGATTACAGTGAGTGTCTGAGGGGTGGGGCTGATTAGAGTGAATGTGTGGGTGGGTGGGGCTGATTAGAGTGCGTGTATGGGGAGAGGGGCTGATTACAGTGAGTGTCTGAGGGGTGGGGCTGATTAGAGTGAATGTGTGGGTGGGTGGGGCTGATTAGAGTGCGTGTATGGGGAGAGTGGCTGATTACAGTGAGTTTATGAGGGGTGGGGCTGATTACAGTGAGCGTGTGGGGGCAGAGTGGCTAATTACAGTGAGTATATGAGGGGAGAGGAGCTGATTACAGTGAGTGTGTGGGGGGATAGGGGCTGATGGCAATGAGTGTGTGTGGGGAGAGGAGCTGATTACAGTGAGGGTGTGAGGGGAGACAGTCTTATTACAGTGAGTTTGTGGGGAGAGGGGCTGATTACAGTGAGTTTGTTGGAGAAGGGTTGTTTGCAGTGATTGTGTGTGTGGAGTGGGTCTGATTTCAGTGAGCGTGAATGTGTAGAGGGGCTGATTACGGTGAGTTTGTGGGGAGAGGGGCTGATTACAGAGAGTGTGCATGGTGAGAGGGACTGATTACATTCAGTGTTTGGGGAGACGCGCTGATTACTGTGATTGTGTCGTGAGAGGGTCGGATAACAGGCAGTGAGTGGGGAGAGGGGCTGATAACACTGAGTGTGCGGAGGGGTAGGGGCTGATTACAGTGAGTTTGTGGGGTGAGGGGCTGTTTACCGTGAGTGTGTGTGGGGAGAGGGCCTGATTACATTCGGTTTGGGGAGACAAGCTGATTACAGTGATTGTTTGGGGAGACGGTGTGACTACAGTCAGTGTGTGGGGACAGAGGCTGGTTACAGTGAGTGTGTGTGAGCATAGCGGCTGATTACATTTAGTTTGTGGGAGACGGGCTGATTACAATGAGTGTTTTTGTGGAAAGGGGCTGATTAAAGTGTTTGTGTTTGTGGGGAGAGTGGCTGATTACAGAGAGTGTGTGGAGAAAAGGGCTGATTACATTGAGTGTGTGGTTGGAAAGGGGCTGATGGCAATGAGTGTGTGTGGGGAGAGGAGCTGATTACAGTGAGTTTGTGAGGGGAGACAGTTTTATTACAGAGAGTTTGTGGGGAGTGGGGCTGATTACAGTGAGTGTTTGTGGTGAGAGGGGCTGATTACAGTGAGTGTTTTTGTGGTGAGAGGGGCTGATTACAGTGTTTGTGTGGGGGGAGATGGGCTGATTACAGTGTGTGTGGGGTGGGGGTGGTGGGGCTGATTGGAGTGCGTATATGGGGAGAGCGGCTGATTGCAATGAGTGTATGAGGTGTTGTGCTGATTACAGTGAGCGTGTGTGGGAAGAGGGGCTAAATACAGTGAGTATATGAGGGGAGAGGAGCTGATGTCAGTGAGTGTGTGTGGGGAGAAGGGCTGATTACAGTGAATTTTTGGGGAGAGGGTCTGATTACATTAAGTGTGTGGGAGAGGAGCTGATTACAGTGAATGTGTGTGGAGAGGGACTGATTACAGTCAGTGTGTGGGGAGAGGCACTGATTACAGTGAGTGTGTGTGGGGGGAGGGGCTGATTACATTGAGTGTGTGGGTAGAGGCAATGATTACACTGAGTGTGTGTCGGGGAGGGGCTGTTTTCAGTGAGTTTGTGGGGAGAGGGGCTGATTACATTGAGCGTGTGTGTGGAGAGGGGCTGGTTATAGTGGTTTTGAATAGGGTTAGGGGCTGATTACAGTGAGTCTGAATGGGGAGAGGGGCTGATTATAGTGAGTATGTGGGGAAAAAGTCTGATTTCATTGAGTGTGTGGGTACAGGGGCTGATTACAGTGAGTGTGTGTGGGGAGAGGGAATGATTGCAGTCAGTGTGTGGGGAGAGGGGCTGATTACCTTGAGTGGGTTTGTGGAGAGGGACTGATTACAGTGAGTGTGTGGGGAGAGGGGCTGATTACACTCAGTGTGTGTAGGGTGAGGGGCTGATTACATTGAGTGTATAGGGAGAGGGGCTGTTTACAGTAAGTGTGTGTGGGGAGAGGGGCTGATTACATTGAGATTATGGGGAGAGGAGCTGATTACAGTGAGTGTGTAGGGTGAGGGGCTATTTACAGTGCGCTTGTAGGGAGAGGTGCTGATTACAGTGAGTCTGTGGGTGGAGAGGACCTGATTACAGTGAGTTGGTGGGGGGAGAGGAACTGATTTCAGTGAGTGTCTTGGGAGAGGGTTGATTACAGTGAGTGTGTGGGGAGAGGGTCTGATTACCATGATTGTGTCTGGGGCCAGGGTCTGATTGCAGTGAGTGTGTGGGAAGAGGGGCTAATTACAGTGAGTGTGTGGTGAGAGGGGCTGATTACAGTGAGTTAGTGGGGAAAGAGGCTGATTACAGTGAGTGTGTCGGGGAAAAGGGGCTGATGACACTGAGTGTGTGTGGTGAGTGGAGATGATTACTGTGAGGGTGTGAGAGGAGAGGTTCTTAATACAGTGAGTTTGGGGGGAGAGGGGCTGATTACAGTGAGATTCTTTGGGGAGAGGGGTTGTTTACAGTGAGTTTGTGGAGAGAGGGGCTGTTTACCGTGAGTTTGTTTGGGGAGTGGGGCTCATTTCATTGAGTGTGAATGTGGAGAGGTACTGATTACAGTGAGTTTGTGGGGAGAGGGGCTGGTTATAGTGAGTGTGTGTGGTGAGAGGGACTGATAACATACAGTGTGTGGGGAGACGAGCTGATTACAGTGATTGTGTGGGGAGACGGTCTGATTACAGTCAGTGTGTGGGAGAGGGGCTGATTACAGTGAGTGTCTGAGGGTTGGGGCTGATTAGACTGAATGTGTGGGTGGGTGGGGCTGATTACAGTGCGTGTATGGGGAGAGGGGCTGATTACAGTGAGTTTATGAGGGGTAGGGCTGATTACAGTGAGCGTGTGGGGGCAGAGGGGCTAATTACAGTGAGTATATGAGGGGAGAGGAGCTGATTACAGTGAGTGTTTGGGGGGATAGGAGCTGATGGCAATGAGTGTATGTGGGGAGAGGAGCTGATTACAGTCAGGGTGTGAGGGGAGACAGTCTTATTACAGTGATTTTGTGGGTAGAGGGTCTGGTTATAGTGAGTGTGTGTGGTGAGAGGGACTGATTCCATACAGTGTGTGGGGAGGCGAGCTGATTACAGTGATTGTGTGGGGAGACGGTCTGATTACAGTCAGTGTGTGTGAAGAGAGGCTGATTACAGTGAGTGTGTGTGGGGATAGCGGCTGATGACTTTTAGTGTGTGGGAGAGGGGAAGATTACAGTGAGTGTCTGAGGGGTGGGGCTGATTAGAGTGCTTGTGTGGGTGGGTGGGGCTGATTACAGTGCGTGTATGGGGAGAGGGGCTGATTACAGTGAGTGTATGAGGGGTGGGGCTGATTACAGTGAGCGTGTATGGGAAGAGGGGTTAATTACAGTGAGTGTATGAGGGGAGAGGAGCTGATTACAGTGAGTGTGTGGAGAAAAGGGCTGATTACAGTGAGTGTGTCGGGGAAAGGGGCTGATGGCAATGAGTGTGTGTGGGGAGAGGAGCTGATTACAGTGAGGGTGTGAGGGGAGACAGTCTTATTACGGTGAGTTTGTGGGGAGAGGGGCTGATTACAGTAAGTTTGTTGGAGAAGGGTTGTTTGCCGTGAGTGTGTGTGTGGAGTGGGTCTGATTTCAGTGAGTGTGAATGTGGAGAGGGGCTGATTACAGTGAGTTTGTGAGGAGAGGGGCTGATTACAGAGAGTGTGCGTGGTGAGAGGGACTGATTACATTCAGTGTGTGGGGAGGCGTGCTGATTACTGTGATTGTGTCGTGAGAGGGTCAGATAACAGGCAGTGAGTGGGGAGAGGGGCCGATTACAATGAGTGTGCAGGGGGATTGGGGCTGATTACAGTTAGTGTGTGGGGAGAGGGGCTGATTAAAGTGAGTGTGAATGGGGAGATGGGCTGATTACAGTGAGTATGTGGGGAGAGGGGCTGAAATCAGTGAGTGTTTTTGTGGAGAGGATCTGATTACAGTGAGTGTTTTTGTGGGTAGACGGGCTTTTTACAGTGAGATTGTAGGGAGAGGGGCTGCTTATAGTGATTGTGAATAGGGTTAGGGGCTGATTACAGTGAGTGTGAATGGGGAGAGGGGCTGATTACAGTGAGTGTGTGTGGAGAGGGGCTGATTAAAGTGTGTGTTTGGGTACAGGGGCTGATTACAGTGAGTCTATGTGGGGAGAGGGACTGATTACAGTCAGTGTGTGAGGAGAGGGGCTGATTACCGTGAGTGTGTTTGTGGAGAGGGACTGATTACAGTGAGTGTGTGGGCAAAGGGGTTGATTACAGTGAGTGTGTGTAGGGAGAGTGGCTGATTACAGTGAGTGTATAGGGAGAGGGGCTGTTTACAGTAAGTGTTTGTGGGGAGAGGGGCTGATTACATTGAGTGTGTAGGGCGAGGGGTATTTACAGTGCACTTGTAGGGAGAGGGGCTGATTACAGTGAGTTTGTGGGTGGAGATGACCTGATTACAGTGAGTTTGTGGGTTGAGAGGAGCTGATTACACTGAGTGTCTTGGGAAATGGGTTGATTACAGTGATTGTGTGGGGAGAGTGGCTGATTACCATGATTGTGTTTGGGGCCAGGGGCTGATTACAGTGAGTGTGTGGGGAAAGGGGCTGATTACAGTGAGTGTGTGGAGAAAAGGGCTGATTACAGTGAGTGTGTCGGGGAAAGGGGCTGATGGCAATGAGTGTGTGTGGGGAGAGGAGCTGATTACAGTGAGGGTGTGAGGGGAGACAGTCTTATTACGGTGAGTTTGTGGGGAGAGGGGCTGATTACAGTAAGTTTGTTGGAGAAGGGTTGTTTGCCGTGAGTGTGTGTGTGGAGTGGGTCTGATTTCAGTGAGTGTGAATGTGGAGAGGGGCTGATTACAGTGAGTTTGTGAGGAGAGGGGCTGATTACAGAGAGTGTGCGTGGTGAGAGGGACTGATTACATTCAGTGTGTGGGGAGGCGTGCTGATTACTGTGATTGTGTCGTGAGAGGGTCAGATAACAGGCAGTGAGTGGGGAGAGGGGCCGATTACAATGAGTGTGCAGGGGGATTGGGGCTGATTACAGTTAGTGTGTGGGGAGAGGGGCTGATTAAAGTGAGTGTGAATGGGGAGATGGGCTGATTACAGTGAGTATGTGGGGAGAGGGGCTGAAATCAGTGAGTGTTTTTGTGGAGAGGATCTGATTACAGTGAGTGTTTTTGTGGGTAGACGGGCTTTTTACAGTGAGATTGTAGGGAGAGGGGCTGCTTATAGTGATTGTGAATAGGGTTAGGGGCTGATTACAGTGAGTGTGAATGGGGAGAGGGGCTGATTACAGTGAGTGTGTGTGGAGAGGGGCTGATTAAAGTGTGTGTTTGGGTACAGGGGCTGATTACAGTGAGTCTATGTGGGGAGAGGGACTGATTACAGTCAGTGTGTGAGGAGAGGGGCTGATTACCGTGAGTGTGTTTGTGGAGAGGGACTGATTACAGTGAGTGTGTGGGCAAAGGGGTTGATTACAGTGAGTGTGTGTAGGGAGAGTGGCTGATTACAGTGAGTGTATAGGGAGAGGGGCTGTTTACAGTAAGTGTTTGTGGGGAGAGGGGCTGATTACATTGAGTGTGTAGGGCGAGGGGTATTTACAGTGCACTTGTAGGGAGAGGGGCTGATTACAGTGAGTTTGTGGGTGGAGATGACCTGATTACAGTGAGTTTGTGGGTTGAGAGGAGCTGATTACACTGAGTGTCTTGGGAAATGGGTTGATTACAGTGATTGTGTGGGGAGAGTGGCTGATTACCATGATTGTGTTTGGGGCCAGGGGCTGATTACAGTGAGTGTGTGGGGAAAGGGGCTGATTACAGTGAGTGTGTCGGGGGAATGGGGCTGATGACAGTGAGTGTGTGTTGTGAGTGGAGCTGAGTATAGTGAGTGTGTGAGAGGAGAGTTTCTTAATACAGTGAGTTTGGGGGGAGAGGGGCTGAATAGAGTGAGTGTCTGTGGGGAGAGGGGCTGTTTACCGTGAGTTTGTGGGGAGAGGGGCTGATTACAGTGAGTGTGTGTGGGGAGAGGGGTTGATTACAGTGAGTGTGTGTAGGGAGAGGGGCTGATTACAGTGAGTGTGTGTAGGGAGAGGAGCTGATTACAGTGAGTGTATAGGGAGAGGGGCTGTTTACAGTAAGTGTTTGTGGGGAGAGGGGCTGATCACATTGAGTGTGTAGGGCGAGGGGTATTTACAGTGCACTTGTAGGGAGAGGGGCTGATTACAGTGAGTTTGTGGGTGGAGATGACCCGATTACAGTGAGTTTGTGGGTTGAGAGGAGCTGATTACAGTGAGTGTCTTGGGAAATGGGTTGATTACAGTGATTGTGTGGGGAGAGTGGCTGATTACCATGATTGTGTTTGGGGCCAAGGTCTGATTACAGTGAGTGTGTGGGAAAAGGGGCTGATTACAGTGAGTGTGTCGGGGGAATGGGGCTGATGACATTGAGTGTGTGTTGTGAGTGGAGCTGAGTATAGTGAGTGTGTGAGAGGAGAGTTTCTTAATACAGTGAGTTTGGGGGGAGAGGGGCTGAATACAGTGAGTGTCTGTGGGGAGAGGGGCTGTTTACAGTGAGTTTGTGGGGAGAGGGGCTGATTACAGTGAGTGTGTGTGGGGAGAGGGGCTGATTACAGTGAGTGTGTGTGGGGAGAGGGGCTGATTACAGTGAGTTTGAGGGGAGAGGGGCTGTTTACCGTGAGTGTGTGTGGGGAGAGGGCCTGATTTCAGTGAGTGTGAATGTGTAGAGGTATTGATTACTGTGAGTTTGTGGGGAGAGGGGCTGATTACAGTGAGTGTGTTTAGTGAGAGGGACTGATTACATTCGGTTTGGGGAGACGAGCTGATTACAGTGATTGTTTGGGGAGATGGTGTGGCTACAGTCAGTGTGTGGGGAGAGAGGCTGGTTACAATGAGTGTTTGTGAGCATAGCGGCTGATTACATTTAGTGTGTGTGAGAGGGGCTGATTACAGTGAGTGTTTTTGGGGAAAGGGGCTGATTACAGTGTTTGTGTTTGTGGGGAGAGTGGCTGATTACAGTGAGTGTGTGGTGAGGGGGCTGATCACAGTGACTGTATGAGGTGCGGGGCTTATTAATGTGAGAGTGTGTGGGGAGACGGGCTAATTACAGTGATTGTATGAGGGGAGAGGAGTTGATTACAGTCATTGTGTGGGGCGAGGGGCTAATTACAGTGAGTGTATGAGGGGAGAGGAGCTGATTACAGTGAGTTTGTGGGGAGAGGGGTTGTTGCAGTGAGTGTCTGTGTGGAGAGGGGCTGATTTCAGTGAGTGTGAATGTGGAGAGGGGCTGATTACAGTGAATTTGTGGGGAGAGGCGCTGATTAAAGTGAGTGTGCGTGGTGAGAGGGACTGATTACATTCAGTGAGACTCGCTGATTACTGTGATTGTGTGGGGAGAGGGTCTGATAACCGTCAGTGTGCGGGGAAAGGGGATGATTATACTGAGTGTGTGGGGGGATAGGGGCTGATTACAGTTAGAGTGCGGGGAGAGTGGCTGATTATAGTGAGTGTGAATGGACGAGGAACTGATTAAAGTGAGTGTGAATGGGGAGATGGGCTGATTACAGTGAGTATGTGGGGAGAGTGGCTGATTACAGTGAGTGTTTGTGGTGAGAGGGGCTGATTACAGTGAGTGTTTTTGTGGTGAGAGGGGCTGATTACAGTGTGAGTGTGGGGGGAGAGGGTCTGATAATCTTGAGTGTGTGTGGGGAGAGTGGCTGATTATAGTGAGTGTGTGGGGGGAGATGGGCTGATTACAGTGTGTGTGGGGTGGAGGTGGTGGGGCTGATTGGAGTGCGTGTATGGGGAGAGCTGCTGATTGCAGTGAGTGTATGAGGGGTTGTGCTGATTACAGTGAGCGTGTGTGGGGAGAGGAGCTAAATACAGTGAGTGTATGAGGGGAGAGGAGCTGATGACAGTGAGTGTGTGTGGGGAGAAGGGCTGATTACAGTGAACTTGTGGGGAGAGGGTCTGATTACATTAAGTGTATGGGTGAAGAGGGACTGATTACATTCAGTGTGTGGGAGAGGAGCTGATTACAGTGAATGTGTGTGGAGAGGGACTGATTACAGTCAGTGTGTGGGGAGAGGCACTGATTACAGTGAGTGTGTGTGGGGGGAGGGGCTGATTACATTGAGTGTGTGGGTAGAGGCAATGATTACGCTGAGTGTGTGTCAGGGAGGGGCTGTTTTCAGTGAGTTTGTGGGGAGAGGGGCTGATTACCTAGAGTGGGTTTGTGGAGAGGGACTGATTACAGTGAGTGTGTGCGGAGAGGGACTGATTACACTCAGTGTGTGTAGGGTGAGGGGCTGATTACATTGAGTGTATAGGGAGAGGGGCTGTTTACAGTAAGTGTGTGTGGGGAGAGGGGCTGATTACATTGAGATTTCGGGGAGAGGAGCTGATTACAGTGAGTGTGTAGGGCGAGGGGCTATTTACAGAGCGCTTGTAGGGAGAGGTGCTGATTACAGTGAGTCTGTGGGTGGAGAGGACCTGATTACAGTGAGTTGGTGGGGGGAGAGGAACTGATTTCAGTGAGTGTCTTGGGAGAGGGTTGAATACAGTGAGTGTGTGGGGAGAGGGGCTGATTACAGTGAGATGTGGGGAAAGGGGCTGATTACAGTGAGTTTGTCCGGGGAAAGGGGCTGATGACACTGAGTGTGTGTGGTGAGTGGAGCTGATTACAGTGAGGGTGTGAGAGGAGAGGCTCTTAATACAGTGAGTTTGGGGGGAGAGGGGCTGATTACAGTGAGTTTCTTTGGGGAGAGTGGCTGTTTACAGTGAGTTTGTGGAGAGAGGGGCTGATTACAGTCAGTGTGTGTAGAGAGGGGGGCTGATTATAGTGAGTTTGTGGGGTGAGGCGTTGTTTACTGTGAGTGTGTTTGGGGAGAGGGTCTGATTTCAGTGAGTGTGAATGTGGAGAGGTACTGATTACAGTGATTTTGTGGGGAGAGGGGCTGGTTATAGTGAGTGTGTGTGGTGAGAGGGACTGATTACATACTGTGTGTGGGAGACGAGCTGATTACAGTGATTGTGTGGGGAGACGGTCTGATTACAGTCAGTGTGTGTGAAGAGAGGCTGATTACAGTGAGTGTGTGTGGGGATAGCGGCTGCTGACTTTTAGTTTGTGGGAGAGGGGCTGATTACAGTGAGTGTCTGAAGGGTGGGGCTGATTAGAGTGAATGTGTGGGTGGGTGGGACTGATTACAGTGCGTGTATGGGAAGAGGGGCTGATTACAGTGAGTGTATGTGGGGTGGGGCTGATTACAGTGAGCGTGTGTGGGCAGAGGGGCTAATTACAGTGAGTGTATGAGGGGAGAGGGGCTGATTACAGTGAGTGTGTGGAGAAAAGGGCTGATTACAGTCAGTGTGTGTGGGGAGAGGAGCTGATTAAAGTGAGGGTGTGAGGGGAGACAGTCTTATTACAGTGAGTTTGTGGGGAGAGGGGCTGATTACAGTGAGTTTGTCGGAGAAGGGTTGTTTGCCGTGAGTGTGTGTGTTGAGTAGGGCTGATTTCAGTGAGTGTGAATGTGGAGAGGGGCTGATTACAGTGAGTTAGTGGGGAGAGAGGCTGATTACAGAGAGTGTGCGTGGGGATAGGGGCTGATTACAGTTAGTGTGTGGGGAGAGGCGCTGATTATAGTGAGTGTGAAAGGGGAGAGGAGCTGATTAAAGTGAGTGTGAATGGGGAGATCTGCTGATTACAGTGAGTATGTGGGGAGAGGGGCTGATTACAGTGAGTGTTTTTGGGGAGAGGGGCTGATTGCAGTGAGTGTGTTTGTGGGGAGAGGGGCTGATTACAGTGTGTGTGTGGGGGTAGAGGGTCTGATTACCTTGAGTGTGTGTGGGGAGGGGGCCTGATTACAATGAGTTTGTGGGGGGAGATGTGCTGATTACACTAAGTGTGTGGGGTGGTGTGGCTGATTGGAGTGCGTGTATGGGGAGAGCAGCTGATTGCAGTGAGTGTATGAGGGGTGGCGCTGATTACAGTGAGCGTGTGTAGGGAGAGGGGCTGATTACAGTGAGTTTGTGGGGAGAGGTGCTGATTACAGTGAGTGTGTGGGGGGAGGGTCTGATTACCGTGAGTGTTTTTGCGGAGAGGCACCGATTACAATGAGTTTGTGGGGAGAGTGCCTGATTTCAGTGAGTGTGTGAGGGAAGAGGAGCTGATTACAGTGAGTGTGTGGAGGGTTACTGATTTCAGTAAGTGTGCGGTGAGAGCAGCTGAATACCGTGATTGTGTTTGCGCAGAGGGGCTGATTACAGTGAGTGTGTTTGGGGATAGGGGCTGATTGCAGTGAGAGTGTGAAAGAAGAAGTGCTGATTACAGTGTGTTTGTGGGGAGAGTGCCTGATTACAGTGAGTGTGTGGGGCGAGGGGCTAATTACAGAGAGAGTGTTTGGGGAGAGGGACTAATTACAGTGAGTGAATGAGGGGAGAGGAGCTGATTACAGTGTGTGTGTGGGGTAGACAAGTTGATTACAGTGAGTGTGTGGGGGGAAAGGGGCTGATGACTGTGAGTGTGTGTTGGGAGTGGATCTGATTACAGTGTGTGTGTGAGGGCAGAGGGCTGCAGACAGTGAGTGTGTGTGGGGTGGGGCTGATTACAGTGCGTGTATGGTGAGGGGGCTGATTACAGTGAGTGTATGAGGTGTGGGGCTGATTACAGTGAGCGTGTGTGGGCAGAGGGGTTAATTACAGTGAGTGTATGAGGGGGGAGGAGCTGATTACAGTGAGTGTGTGGAGAAAGGGGCTGATTACAGTGAGTGTGTGGGGGAAAGGGGCTGATGACAATGAGTGTGTGTGGGGAGAGGAGCTGATTACAGTGAGGGTGTGAGGGGAGAAAATGTTATTACAGTGAGTTTGTGGGGAGAGGGGCTGATTACAGTGAGTTTGTGAGGAGAGGGGTTGTTTGCCGTGAGTGTGTGTGTGGAGAGGACTGTTTTCAGTGAGTGTGAATGTGGAGAGGGGCTGATAACAGTGAATTTGTGGGGAGAGGGGCTGATTACAGTGAGTGAGCATCGTGAGAGGGACTGATTACATTCAGTGTGTGGGAAGATGCGTTGATTACTGTGATTGTGTGGGGAGACGGTCTGATAACAGTCAGTGTGTGGGGAGAGGGGCTGATTACACTGTGTGTGTGAGGGGAGTGGGGCTGAGTATAGTCAGTGTGTGGGGAGAGCGGCTGATTATAGTGAGGGTGTACGGGGAAGAGGAGCTGTTTAAAGTGAGTGTGAATGGCGAGATTGGCTGATAACAATGACTGTTTGTGGGGAGAGGGGCTGATTACAGTGAGTGTGGTTTTGGGGAGAGGGGCTGATTACAGTGAGTGTGTGGGGGGAGTGGGTCTGATTACCGTGAGTGTGTGTGGGGAGAGGGGCTGAATGAGTCTTTCGGGGGAGATGGGCTGATTACAGTGAGTGTGTGGGGGGGTGGGGTTGATTGGAGTGTGTGTATGGAGAGAGCGGCTGTTTGCAGTGACTGTATGAGGGGTGGGGCTGATTACAGTGAGCGTGTCTGGGGAGATGTGTTAATTACAGTGAGTGTATGAGGGGAGAGGAGCTGATTACAGTGAGAGTGTGGGGGAGAGGTGTTAATCACAGTAAGTGCATGAGGGGAGAGCAGCTGTTTAGAGTGTGCTTGTGCGGAGATGTGCTGATTACAGTGCGTGTGTGTCGGGAGAAGGGCTGATTACAGTGAGTTTGTGGGGAGAGGGGCTGATTACATTAAGTGTGTGGGTGGAGAGGGACTGATTACATTCAGTGTGTGGGGAGAGGAGCTGATTACAGTGAGTGTGTGTGGAGATGGCCCGATTACAGTCAGTGTGTGTGGAGAGATGCTGATTACAGTGAGAGTGTGTGGGGAGAGATGCTGATTACAGTATGTTTGTGGGGGGATGGGCTGATTACAGTTAGTGTTTGGGGATAGCGGCTGATTACAGTGCGTGTGAATGGGGAGGGGGACTGAATACAGTTAGTTTGTGGGGAGATGGGCTGATTTCAGTGAGTGTGTCGGGAGAGGGGCGACTACAGTGAGTGTGTGTGGCGAGAGGGACAGATTACTGTCAGTGTGTGGGGAGAGGGGCTGATTACCGTGAGTGTGTTTGCAGAGAGGGGCTGATTACATTGAGTGTGTGGCGAGAGGACTGATTACAATGAGTGTATAGGGAGAGGGCCATTTTACAGTTCGTTTGTAGGGAGAGGGGCTGATTACAGTGAGTCTGAGGGTGGAGAGATGCTAATTACAGTGAGTGTGTGGGGAGTGGGACTGATTACAGTAAGTGTGCGGGGAGAGGGGCTGATTACCATGATTGTGTTTGGGGCCAGGGCTGATTACAGTGAGTGTGTCGGGGGAGAGGGGCTGATTACAGTGATTGTGTTTGGGGCCAGGGCTGATTACAGTGAGTGTGTCGGGGGAGAGGGGCTGATTACAGTGAGAGTGTGGGGACAGGGGCTGATTACCGTGATTGTGTTTGGGGCCAGGTGCTGATTACAGAGAGTGTGTGAGGGGAGAGGGGCTGATTACAGTGAGTGTGTTGGTAGGGGAGCTGATTACAGTGAGTGTGTGGGGAGAGGGGCTGATTACAGTGAGTTTGTAGGGTGAGGAGCTGATTACAGTGAGTGTGTGTGAGGAGTGGGGCTGATTACCGTGACTATGTGGGAAGAGGGACTGATTACCGTGAGTATGTTTGAGGGGAGAGCGGATGATTACCGTGCGTGTGTGTGGGCAGAGGGGCTGATTACAGTGAGTGTGTGTTGCGAGAGGGACTGATTGCAGCCAGTGTGTGGGGAGAGGGACTGATTGCCGTGAGTGTGTTTGCAGGGACGGGCTGATTACATTGAGTGTGTGGAGAGGGGGGCTGATTACAGTGAGTTTGTGGGGTGAGGGGCTGATTACAGTGATTGAGTTTGGGGCCAGGGCTGATTACAGTGAGTATGTGGGGGGAGAGGAACTGATTACAGTGAGTGTGTGTGGGGAGAGGGGCTGATTACAGTGAGTGTGTTTGTGGAGAGGAACTGATTACAGTGAGTGTGTGGGGAGAGAGTCTGATTACAGTGAGTGTTGTGGGGAGATTGGCTGAGTACTCTGATTGAGTTTGGGGACAGTGGCTGATTACAGTCACTATGTGGGGAGAGGGGCTGAATACAATGAGTGAGTGTGGTGAGAGGTGCTGATTACAGTGAGTGTGTGGGGACAGGGGCTGATAATAGTGAGTGTATTTGGTGCCAGGGGCTGATTACAGTGAGTGTGTGGGGAGAGGTGCTAATTACAGTGAGTGTGTGGGGACAGGGGCTGATAATAGTGAGTGTATTTGATGCCAGGGGCTGATTACAGTGAGTGTGTATGAGGAGTGGGGCTGATTACAGTCTGTGTGGGGAGAGGGGCTGATTACAGAGAGTGTGGGGGCAGATTGGCTGAGTACTCTGTTTGTGTTTGGGGACAGAGGCTGATTACAGTGACTATATGGGGAGAGGGGCTGATTACAGTGAGTGTGTGGGGGGTGAGGGTCTGATTACAGTGAGTGTGTGAGGGGATAGGGGCTGATTACAGTAAGTGTGTTGGGGGGTGGGCCTGATTACAGTGCGTGCATAGGGAGTGGGGCTGATTACAGTGAGGGTGTGTGGGCAGATGGGCTAATTACAGTGAGTGTATGAGGGGAGGGGAACTGATTACAATGAGTGTGTGGGGAAAATGGCTGATTACAGTGAGTGTGGGGGGTGAAGGGGCAGATTACAGTGAGTGTGTTTGGGGAGAGGGGCCGATTACATTGAGTGTGTAGGGTGAGGGGCTGATTACAGTCAGTGTTTGTGGAGAGGCACTGATTACAGTGAGTGTGTGGGGAGAGGGTCTGATTACAGTGAGTGTGTGGGGAGAGGGTCTGATTACAGTGAGTGTGGGGGGAGATTGGCTGAGTACTCTGATTGCGTTTGGGGCCTGTGGCTGATTACAGTGACCATATGGGGAGAGAGGCTGATTACATTGAGTGTGTTTGTAGGGAGAGGGGCTGATTACTGTGCATTTTGTGGGGAGAGGGGCTGATTATAGTGAGTGTGTTTGGGGCCAGGGGCTGATTACAATGAGTGTGTGTGAGGAGGGAGGCTGACTACAGTGAGTGTGTGGGGAGAGGGGCTGATTACAGTGAGTGTGTTTGGGGCCAGGGGCTTATTACAGAAAGTGTGTTTGGGGAGAGGGGCTGATTACAGTGAGTGTGCAGGGTGAGAAGCTGATTACAGTGAGTGTGTGTGAGGAGTGGGACAGATTACAGTCCGTGTGTGGGGAGAGGGGCTGATTACAGTGAGTGTGTGGGGAGAGGGGCTGATTACAGTGAGTGTGTGGGGAGAGAGGCTGATTACAGTGAGTGTGTGGGGAGAGGGGCTGAATACAGTGAGTGTGTTTGGGGCCAGGGCCTGATTACAGTCAGTGTGTTTGGGGAGAGATGCTGATTACAGCGAGGGTGTAGGGTGAGAGGCTGATTAAAGTGAGTGTGTGTGAGGAGTGGGGCTGATTACAGTCCGTGTGTGGGAAGAGGGCCTGATTACAGTGAGTATTTTTGAGGGGATAGCTGATTATTACAGTGCATCCGTGTGGGAGAGGCTGATTACAGTGAGTGTGTGTGGCGAGGGGGACTGATTACAGTCAGTGTGTGGGGAGAGGGGCTGTTATCCGTGAGTGTGTTTGCAGAGAGGGGCTGATTACATTGAGTGTGTGGCGAGAGGGGCTGATTACAGTGAGTGTATAGGGAGAGGGCCATTTTACAATTCGTTTGTGGGGAGAGGGGCTGATTACAGTGAGTTTGTGGGGAGAGGGGCTGATTACACTGATTGAGTTTGGGGCCAGGTTTGATTACAGTGAGTGTGTGGGGATAGGGGCTGATTACAGTGATTGTGTGGGGAGAGGGGCTGATTACAGATTGTGTGTGGGGATAGGGGCTGATTACAGTGAGTGTGTGGGGAGAGGGTCTGATTACAGTGATTGAGGGGGGAGATTGGCTGAGTACTCTGATTGTGTTTGGGGACAGGGGCTGATTACAGTGACTATGTTGGGACAGGGGCTGATTACAGTGAGTGTGTTTGTGGGGAGAGGGCATGATTACAGTGCATGTTTGTGGTGAGAGGGGCTGATTACAGTGAGTGTGTGGGGAGAGGGGCTGATTACAGTGAGTGTGTGGGGAGAGAGGCTGATTACAGTGAGTCTGAGCATAGAGAGGTCCTAATTACAGTGAGGTAGTGGGGAGAGGGGCTGATTACCGTGATTGTGTTTGGGGCCAGGGCTGATTACAGTGAGTGTTTGGGGGGAGAGTGGATGATTACAGTGATTGTGTGGGGAGAGGGGCTGATTACAGTGAGTGTGTAGGGAGAGGGGCTGATTATAGTGAGTGTGTTTGGGGCCAGGGGCTGATTACAGTGACTGTGTGTGAGGAGTGGTGCTGATTACAGTGAGTGTGCGGGGAGAGGGTCTGATTACAGTGAGTGTGGGGGGAGATTGGCTGAGTACTCTGACTGTGTTTGGGGACAGGGGCTGATTACAGTGAGTGTGTTTGTGGGGAGAGGGGCTGATTGCTGTGCAAGTTTGTGGGGAGAGGGGCTGATTACAATGAGTGAGTGTGGGGAGAGGGGCAGATTACAATGAGTGTGTGGGGAGAGGGGCTGATTACACTGAGTGTGTTTGGGGCCAGGGGCTGATTACAGTGAGTGTGTTTGGGGAGAGGGGCTGATTACAGTGAGTGTGTGTGAGGATTGGGGCTGATTACAGTCTGTGTGTGGGGAGAGGGGCAGATTAAATTGAGTGTTTTTGGGTTAGGGGCTGATTACCGTGACATTGTGGGAAGAGGGACTGAATACAGTAGTATTTTTGAGGGGAGAGCAGATAATTACAGTGCGTGTGTGTGGGGAGAGGGGCTGATTACAGTGAGTGTGTGGGGAGAGGGGCTGATTATAGACTGTGTGTGGGGAGTGGGCCTGATTACAGTGAGTATTTTTGAGGGGAGCGTGGATAATTACAGTGCATCTGTTTGGGGAGAGGCTGAATACAGTGAGTGTGTAGGGTGAGGGGCTGATTACAGTGACTGTGTGTGAGGAGTGGGGTGATTACAGTCCGTGTGTGGGGAGAGGGGCTGATTGCTGTGAGTGTGTTTGTTGAGAGGGGCTGATTTCCGTGACTATGTGGGAAGAGGGTCTGATTACAGTGAGTATGTTTGAGGGGAGAGCGGATGATTACCGTGCGTGTGTGTGGGGAGAGAGGCTGATTACAGTGTGTGTGTGGGGAGAGGGGATGATTACAGTGAGTGTGTGTGGGGAGAGGGACTGATTATAGTGAGTGTGAATGGGCAGACGGGCTGATTACAGTGAGTCTGTTTGGGGAGAGGTTCTCATTAGAGTTAGTTTGTGTGGAGATGGGCTAATTACAATGAGTGTGTGTGGGGAGAGGGGCTGATTATAGTGAGTGTGTGTGGGGAGAGAGGCTGATTACAGTGTGTGTGTTGGGAGGTGCTGATTACAGTGAGTGTGTGTGGGGAGAGCGACTGATTATAGTGAGTGTGAATGGGCAGGCAAGCTGATTACAGTGATTCTGTTTGGGGAGAGGTTCTGATTAGACTTAGTTTGTGTGGAGATGGGCTGATTACAGTGAGAGCGTGTGGGGAGAAGGGCTGATTATAGTGAGTGTGAATGAGGAGGGGACAGATTACAGTGAGTGTGAATGGGGAGAGGGATGATTACAGTGAGTATGTGGGGAGAGGGGCTGATTACAGTGAGTGTGTGAGGGGAGAGTGGTTGATTACATTGAGTGTGTGGGGAGATGGTCTTTTTATCGTGCGTTTGTAGGGAGAAGGGCTGATTACTGTGAGTGTGTATAGGGAGAGGGGCTGATTACAGTGTGTCTGAGGGTGGAGAGGAGGTGATTACAGTGAGTTTGTGGGGGGTGAGGGGCTGATTACGGTGATTCTGTTTGGGGCCAGGGGCTGATTACAGTAAGTGTGTGGGGGGAGAGGGGCTGATTATTTTGAGTTTGAATGGGCAGAGGGGCTGATTACAGTGAGTGTGTGTGGAGATAGGGGCTGATTACAGTGAGTGTGTGGGGAGGGGCTGATTACAGTGAGTGTGTGTGGGGAGAGGGACTGATTATAGTGAGTGTGAATGGGCTGATTACAGTGAGTGTGTTGGGGGAGAGGTTCTGATTAGACTTAGTTTGTGTGGAGATGGGCTGATTACAGTGAGTGTGTGTGGGGAGAGGGGCTGATTATCGTGAGTGTGAATGAGGAGGGGGCAGATTACAGTGAGTGTAAATGGGGAGAGGGGCTGATTACAGTGGGTGTGTGTGGAGAGGGGCTGATTATAGTGAGAGTTTGAGGACAGGGTCTGATTACATTGAGTGTGTGTGGGGAGAGGGGCTGATTACAGTGAGTCCGTGTAGGGAGAGGGGCTGAGTACAGTAAGTGTAAAGGGAGAGGGGCTGTTTACATTGAGTGTGTGTATGGATAGGGGCTAATTACATTGAGTGTGTGGGGAGAGGGGCTGATTACAGTGAGTGTGTGGGGAGCGGGGCTGATTACAATGAGTGTGTGGGGTGTGAGGGGCTGATTACATTGAGTGTGTGGGGAGAGGGGCTGATTACAGTTTGTCTGATGGTGGAGAGAGCTGATTACAGTGAGTATGTGGGGAGAGGGTCTGATTACAATGAGTGTGTGGGGGGAGAGGAGCTGATTGCAGTGAGTGTGTTGGCAGCGGGGCTGATTACAGTCAGTGTGTGGGGAGATGGCCTGATTACAATGAGTGTGTTTGGGGAGAGGTTCTGATTAGATTTAGTTTGTGTGGAGAAATGCTGATTACAGTCAGTGTGTTTGGGGCCAGGGGCTGATTACAGTCAGTTTGTTTGGGAGACGGGCTGATTACAGTGAGTGTGTAGGGTGAGGGGATGATTACAGTGAGTGTGTGTGAGGAGTGGGGCTGCTTACAGTCCGTGTGTGGGGAGAGGGGCTGTTTACAGTGAGTGTGTTTGGGGAGAGGGGCTGATTACATTTAGTGTGTGGGGAGAGCTGCTGATTACCATGACTATGTGTGAAGAGGGGCTGATTACATTGAGTGTGTGGGGAGAGGGTCTTCTTAAAGTGCGTTTTTAGGGAGACGGGCTGATTACAGTGATAACGTGTAGGGAGAGAGACTTATTATAGTGTGTCTGTGGGTGGAGAGGAACTGATTACAGTGAGTGTGTGGGGGGTGAGGGGCTGATTACATTGAGTGTGTGGGGAGAGGGGCTGATTACAGTGAGTGTGTGGGGTGAGGGGATGATTAAAGTGAGTCTGATGGTGGAGAGAGCTGATTACAGTGAGTGTGTGGAGGGAGAGGAGCTGATTGCAGTGAGTATGTGGGGAGAGGGGCTGATTACAGTGAGTGTGTGGGGACAGGGGCTGAATACCGTGATTGTGTTTGGGGCCACAGGCTGATTACAATGAGTGTCTGGGGGGAGAGGGGCTGATTGCAGTGAGTGTGTTGGTAGCGGGGCTGATTACAGTGAGTGTGTGGGGAGATGGCCTGATTACAATGAGTGTGTTTGGGGAGAGGTTCTGATTAGACTTAGTTTGTGTGGAGAAATGCTGATTGCAGTCAGTGTGTTTGGGGCCAGGGGCTGATTACAGTCAGTTTGTTTGGGAGAGGGGCTGATTACAGTGAGTGTGTAGGGTGAGGGGATGATTACAGTGAGTGTGCGTGAGGAGTGGGGCTGCTTACAGTCCGTTTGTGGGGAGAGGGGCTGTTTACAGTGAGTGTGTTTGGGGAGAGGGGCTGATTACAGTGATAGTGTGCAGGGAGGGAGACTTATTATAGTGTGTCTGTGGGTGGAGAGGAACTGATTACAGTGAGTGTGTGGGGGGTGAGGGGCTGATTACATTGAGTGTGTGGCGAGAGGGGCTGATTACAGTGAGTGTGTGGGGGGAGGGGATGATTAAAGTGATTGCGTGTAGGGAAAGGGCTGATTACAGTAAGTGTAAAGGGAGAGCGGCTGTTTACAGTAAGTGTGTGTGGGGAGAGGGGCTGATTACAGTGAGAGTGTGGAGATAGCGGCTGATTACAGTGAGTGTGTGGGGAGAGGGGCTAATTAAATTGCGTTTGTAAGGAGAGTTGCAGATTACAGTGTGTCTGAGGTTGGAGAGGAGCTGATAACAGTGAGTGTTTTTTGGGAGAGGAGCTGATTACAGTGAGTATGTGGGGAGAGGGGCTGATTACAGTGAGTGTGTGGGGACAGGGGCTGATTACCGTGATTGTGTTTGGGGCCAGGGGCTGATTACAGTGAGTGTGTGGGGCGAGAGGGGCTGATTACAGCGAGTGTGTTAGTAGCGGGGCTGATTACAGTGAGTGAGAGGGGAGAGGGCCTTTCCTGTGAGTGTGAGGGGAGAAGGTCTGATTACAGTGTGTGTGTTTGGGGCCAGGGGCTGATTAGAGCCAGTGTGTTTGGGGAGAGGGGCTGATTACAGTGAGTGTGTAGGGTGAGGGGCTGATTACAGTGAGTGTGTGGGAGGAGTGGGGCTGATTACAGTCCGTGTGTGGGGAGAGGGGCTGATTACAGTGAGTGTGTTTGGGGAGAGGAGCTGATTACCGTGACTATGTGGGAAGAGGGACTGATTACAGTGAGTATGTTTGAGGGGAGAGCGGATGATTACATTTAGTGTGTGGGGAGAGGGGCTGATTACCGTGACTATGTGTGAAGAGGGTCTGATTACAGTGAGTGTGTTTGAGAGGAGAGCGGATGATTACCGTGCATGTGTGTGGGGAGAGAGGCTGATTACAGTGTGTGTGTGGGGAGAGGGACTGATTATAGTGAGTGTGAATGGGCAGACGGGCTGATTACAGTGACTGTGTTTGGGGAGATGTCCTGATTAGACTTAGCTTGTGTGGAGAAGGGCTGTTTACAGTGAGAGTGTGTGGGGAGAGGGGCTGATTATAGTGAGTGTGAATGAGGAGGGGGCAGATTACAGTGAGTGTAAATGGGGAGAGGGGCTGATTACAGTGGGTGTGTGGGGAGAGGGGCTGATTATAGTGAGAGTTTGGGGACAGGGTCTGATTACAGTGAGTGTGTGTGGGGAGAGGGACTAATTGCAGTGAGTGTGTGGGAGAGGGGCTGATTACAGTGAGTCCGTGTAGGGAGAGGGGCTGATTACAGTAAGTGTAAAGGGAGAGGCGCTGTTTACAGTGAGTGTTTGTGGCGAGAGGGTCTGATTACATTGAGTGTGTGGGGAGAGGGGCTGATTACAGTGAGTGTGTGTGTGGATAGGGGCTAATTACATTGAGTGTGTGGGGAGAGGGGCTGATTACAGTGAGTGTGTGAGGAGAGGGGCTTTTTAAAGTGCATTTGTAGGGAGAGGGGCTGATTACAGTTTGTCTGAGGGTGGAGAGAGCTGATTACAGTGAGTGTGTGGAGGGAGAGGAGCTGATTGCAGTGAATATGTGGGGAGAGGGGCTGATTACAGTGAGTGTGTGGGGACAGGGGCTGAATACCGTGATTGTGTTTGGGGCCAGGGGCTGATTACAATGAGTGTGTGGGGAGAGGGGCTGATTACAGTGAGTGTGTTTGGGGACAGGGGCTGTATATATGCAGTGTGTTTGGGGAGAGGGGCTGATTACAGTGAGTGTGTAGGGTGAGGGGCTGATTACAGTGACTGTGTGTGAGGAGTGGGGCTGATTACATTCCGTGTGTGGGGAGAGGGGCTGATTGCTGTGAGTGTGTTTGTTGAGAGGGGCTGAATTCCGTGACTATGTGGGAAGAGGGTCTGATTAAAGTGAGTATGTTTGAGGGGAGAGCGGATGATTACCGTGCGTGTGTGTGGGGAGAGAGGCTGATTACAGTGTGTGTGTGGGGAGAGGGGATGATTACAGTGAGTGTGTGTGGAGAGAGGGACTGATTATAGTGAGTGTGAATGGGCAGACGGGCTGATTACAGTGAGTGTGTTTGGGGAGAGGTTCTCATTAGAGTTAGTTTGTGTGGAGATGGGCTTATTACAATGAGTGCGTGTGGGGAGAGGGGCTGATTATAGTGAGTGTGTGTGGGGAGAGAGGCTGATTACAGTGTGTGTGTTGGGAGGTGCTGATTACAGTGAGTGTGTGTGGGGAGAGCGACTGATTATAGTGAGTGTGAATGGGCAGGCAGGCTGATTACAGTGATTCTGTTTGGGGAGAGGTTCTGATTAGACTTAGTTTGTGTGGAGATGGGCTGATTACAGTGAGAGCGTGTGGGGAGAAGGGCTGATTATAGTGAGTGTGAATGAGGAGGGGACAGATTACAGTGAGTGCGAATGGAGAGAGGGTTTGATTACAGTGAGTGTGTGGGGATAGGGTCTTTTTATCGTGCGTTTGTAGGGAGAGGGGCTGATTACTGTGAGTGTGTATAGGGAGAGGGGCTGATTACAGTGTGTCTGATGGTGGAGAGGAGGTGGTTACAGTGAGTTTGTGGGGGGTGAGGGGCTGATTACTTTGAGTGTGTTGGGAGAGGGGCTGATTACGGTGATTCTGTTTGGGGCCAGGGGCTGATTACAGTAAGTTTGTGCGGGGAGAGGGGCTGATTATTTTGAGTTTGAATGGGCAGAGGGGCTGATTACAGTGAGTGTCTGTGGAGATAGGGGCTGATTACAGTGAGTGTGTTTAGGGAGAGAGGCTGATTACAGTGTGTGTGTGGGGAGGGGCTGATTACAGTGAGTGTGTGTGGGGAGAGTGACTGATTATAGTGAGTGTGAATGGGCTGATTACAGTGAGTGTGTTGGGGGAGAGGTTCTGATTAGACTTAGTTTGTGTGGAGATGGGCTGATTACAGTGAGTGTGTGTGGGGATAGGGGCTGATTATAGTGAGAGTTTGGGGACAGGGTCTGATTACAGTGAGTGTGTGTGGGGAGAGGGACTGATTGCAGTGAGTGTGCGGGGAGAGGGGCTGATTACAGTGAGTCCGTGTAGGGAGAGGGGCTGATTACTGTAAGTGTAAAGGGAGAGGGGCTGTTTACAGTGAGTGTGTGTGGGGAGAGGGTCTGATTACATTGAGTGTGTGGGGAGAGGGGCTGATTACAGTGAGTGTGTGTGTGGATAGGGGCTAATTACATTGAGTGTGTGGGGAGAGGGGCTGATTACAGTGAGTGTGTGAGGAGAGGGGCTTTTTAAAGTGCATTTGTAGGGAGAGGGGCTGATTACAGTTTGTCTGAGGGTTGAGAGAGCTGATTACAGTGAGTGTGTGGAGGGAGAGGAGCTGATTGCAGTGAGTATGTGGGGAGAGGGGCTGATTACAGTGAGTGTGTGGGGACAGGGGCTGAATACCGTGATTGTGTTTGGGGCCAGGGGCTGATTACAATGAGTGTCTGGGGGGAGAGGGGCTGATTGCAGTGAGTGTGTTGGTAGCGGGGCTGATTACAGTCAGTGTGTGGGGAGATGGCCTGATTACAATGAGTGTGTTTGGGGAGAGGTTCTGATTAGACTTAGTTTATGTGGAGAAATGCTGATTACAGTCAGTGTTTTTGGGGCCAGGGACTGATTACAGTCAGTTTGTTTGGGGAGAGGGGCTGATTACAGTGAGTGTGTAGGGTGAGGGGATGATTACAGTCTGTGTGTGTGAGGAGTGGGGCTGCATACAGTCCGTGTGTGGGGAGAGGGGCTGTTTACAGTGAGTGTGTTTGGGGAGAGGGGCTGATTACATTTAGTGTGTGGGGAGAGCTGCTGATTACCGTGACTATGTGTGAAGAGGGGCTGAATACATTGAGTGTGTGGGGAGAGGGTCTTTTTAAAGTGCGTTTTTAGGGAGACGGGCTGATTACAGTGAAAGCGTGTAGGGAGAGAGACTTATTACAGTGTGTCTGAGGGTGGAAGGGAGCTGATTACAATGAGTGTGTGGGGGATGAGGGGCTGATTACATTGAGTGTGTGGGGGGAGGGGATGATTAAAGTGATTGCGTGTAGGGAAAGGGGCTGATTACAGTAAGTGTAAAGGGAGAGCGGCTGTTTACAGTAAGTGTGTGTGGGGAGAGGGGCTGATTACAGTGAGAGTGTGGAGATAGGGGCTGATTACAGTGAGTGTGTGGGGCGAGAGGGGCTGATTAGAGCGAGTGTGTGGGGAGAGGGCCTTTACTGTGAGTGTGAGGGGAGAGGGGCTGATTACAGTGTGTGTGTTTGGGGCCAGGGGCTGATTAGAGTCAGTGTGTTTGGTGAGAGGGGCTGATTACAGTGAGTGTGTAGGGTGAGGGGCTGATTACAGTGAGCGTGTGGGAGGAGTGGGGCTGAATACAGTCCGTGTGTGGGGAGAGGGGCTGATTACAGTGAGTGTGTTTGTTGAGAGTTGCTGAGTACCGTGACTATGTGGGAAGAGGGACTGATTACAGTGAGTATGTTTGAGGGGAGAGCGGATGATTACATTTAGTGTGTGGGGAGAGGGGCTGATTACCGTGACTATGTGTGAAGAGGGTCTGATTACAGTGAGTGTGTTTGAGGGGAGAGCGGAAGATTACCGTGCATGTGTGTGGGGAGAGAGGATGATTACAGTGAGTGTGTGTGGGGAGAGGGACTGATTATAGTGAGTGTGTGTGGGGAGAGGGACTGATTATAGTGAGTGCGAATGGGCAGAGGGGCTGATTACAGTGAGTGTGTGTGTGGATAGGGGCTAATTACATTGTGTGTGTGGGGTGAGGGGCTGATTACAGTGAGTGTGTGAGGAGAGGGGCTTTTTAAAGTGCATTTGTAGGGAGAGGGGCTGATTACAGTTTGTCTGAGGGTGGAGAGAGCTGATTACAGTGAGTGTGTGGAGGGAGAGGAGCTGATTGCAGTGAATATGTGGGGAGAGGGGCTGATTACAGTGAGTGTGTGGGGACAGGGGCTGAATACCGTGATTGTGTTTGGGGCCAGGGGCTGATTACAATGAGTGTGTGGGGAGAGGGGTTGATTACAGTGAGTGTGTTTGGGGACAGGGGCTGTATATATGCAGTGTGTTTGGGGAGAGGGGCTGATTACAGTGAGTGTGTAGGGTGAGGGGCTGATTACAGTGACTGTGTGTGAGGAGTGGGGCTGATTACATTCCGTGTGTGGGGAGAGGGGCTGATTGCTGTGAGTGTGTTTGTTGAGAGGGGCTGAATTCCGTGACTATGTGGGAAGAGGGTCTGATTAAAGTGAGTATGTTTGAGGGGAGAGCGGATGATTACCGTGCGTGTGTGTGGGGAGAGAGGCTGATTACAGTGTGTGTGTGGGGAGAGGGGATGATTACAGTGAGTGTGTGTGGAGAGAGGGACTGATTATAGTGAGTGTGAATGGGCAGACGGGCTGATTACAGTGAGTCTGTTTGGGGAGAGGTTCTCATCAGAGTTAGTTTGTGTGGAGATGGGCTTATTACAATGAGTGTGTGTGGGGAGAGGGGCTGATTATAGTGAGTGTGTGTGGGGAGAGAGGCTGATTACAGTGTGTGTGTTGGGAGGTGCTGATTACAGTGAGTGTGTGTGGGGAGAGCGACTGATTATAGTGAGTGTGAATGGGCAGGCAGGCTGATTACAGTGATTCTGTTTGGGGAGAGGTTCTGATTAGACTTAGTTTGTGTGGAGATGGGCTGATTACAGTGAGAGCGTGTGGGGAGAAGGGCTGATTATAGTGAGTGTGAATGAGGAGGGGACAGATTACAGTGAGTGCGAATGGAGAGAGGGTTTGATTACAGTGAGTGTGTGGGGATAGGGTCTTTTTATCGTGCGTTTGTAGGGAGAGGGGCTGATTACTGTGAGTGTGTATAGGGAGAGGGGCTGATTACAGTGTGTCTGATGGTGGAGAGGAGGTGGTTACAGTGAGTTTGTGGGGGGTGAGGGGCTGATTACTTTGAGTGTGTTGGGAGAGGGGCTGATTACGGTGATTCTGTTTGGGGCCAGGGGCTGATTACAGTAAGTTTGTGCGGGGAGAGGGGCTGATTATTTTGAGTTTGAATGGGCAGAGGGGCTGATTACAGTGAGTGTCTGTGGAGATAGGGGCTGATTACAGTGAGTGTGTTTAGGGAGAGAGGCTGATTACAGTGTGTGTGTGGGGAGGGGCTGATTACAGTGAGTGTGTGTGGGGAGAGTGACTGATTATAGTGAGTGTGAATGGGCTGATTACAGTGAGTGTGTTGGGGGAGAGGTTCTGATTAGACTTAGTTTGTGTGGAGATGGGCTGATTACAGTGAGGGTGTGTGGGGATAGGGGCTGATTATAGTGAGAGTTTGGGGACAGGGTCTGATTACAGTGAGTGTGTGTGGGGAGAGGGACTGATTGCAGTGAGTGTGCGGGGAGAGGGGCTGATTACAGTGAGTCCGTGTAGGGAGAGGGGCTGATTACTGTAAGTGTAAAGGGAGAGGGGCTGTTTACAGTGAGTGTGTGTGGGGAGAGGGTCTGATTACATTGAGTGTGTGGGGAGAGGGGCTGATTACAGTGAGTGTGTGTGTGGATAGGGGCTAATTACATTGAGTGTGTGGGGAGAGGGGCTGATTACAGTGAGTGTGTGAGGAGAGGGGCTTTTTAAAGTGCATTTGTAGGGAGAGGGGCTGATTACAGTTTGTCTGAGGGTTGAGAGAGCTGATTACAGTGAGTGTGTGGAGGGAGAGGAGCTGATTGCAGTGAGTATGTGGGGAGAGGGGCTGATTACAGTGAGTGTGTGGGGACAGGGGCTGAATACCGTGATTGTGTTTGGGGCCAGGGGCTGATTACAATGAGTGTCTGGGGGGAGAGGGGCTGATTGCAGTGAGTGTGTTGGTAGCGGGGCTGATTACAGTCAGTGTGTGGGGAGATGGCCTGATTACAATGAGTGTGTTTGGGGAGAGGTTCTGATTAGACTTAGTTTATGTGGAGAAATGCTGATTACAGTCAGTGTTTTTGGGGCCAGGGACTGATTACAGTCAGTTTGTTTGGGGAGAGGGGCTGATTACAGTGAGTGTGTAGGGTGAGGGGATGATTACAGTCTGTGTGTGTGAGGAGTGGGGCTGCTTACAGTCCGTGTGTGGGGAGAGGGGCTGTTTACAGTGAGTGTGTTTGGGGAGAGGGGCTGATTACATTTAGTGTGTGGGGAGAGCTGCTGATTACCGTGACTATGTGTGAAGAGGGGCTGAATACATTGAGTGTGTGGGGAGAGGGTCTTTTTAAAGTGCGTTTTTAGGGAGACGGGCTGATTACAGTGAAAGCGTGTAGGGAGAGAGACTTATTACAGTGTGTCTGAGGGTGGAAGGGAGCTGATTACAATGAGTGTGTGGGGGATGAGGGGCTGATTACATTGAGTGTGTGGGGGGAGGGGATGATTAAAGTGATTGCGTGTAGGGAAAGGGGCTGATTACAGTAAGTGTAAAGGGAGAGCGGCTGTTTACAGTAAGTGTGTGTGGGGAGAGGGGCTGATTACAGTGAGAGTGTGGAGATAGGGGCTGATTACAGTGAGTGTGTGGGGCGAGAGGGGCTGATTAGAGCGAGTGTGTGGGGAGAGGGCCTTTACTGTGAGTGTGAGGGGAGAGGGGCTGATTACAGTGTGTGTGTTTGGGGCCAGGGGCTGATTAGAGTCAGTGTGTTTGGTGAGAGGGGCTGATTACAGTGAGTGTGTAGGGTGAGGGGCTGATTACAGTGAGCGTGTGGGAGGAGTGGGGCTGAATACAGTCCGTGTGTGGGGAGAGGGGCTGATTACAGTGAGTGTGTTTGTTGAGAGTTGCTGAGTACCGTGACTATGTGGGAAGAGGGACTGATTACAGTGAGTATGTTTGAGGGGAGAGCGGATGATTACATTTAGTGTGTGGGGAGAGGGGCTGATTACCGTGACTATGTGTGAAGAGGGTCTGATTACAGTGAGTGTGTTTGAGGGGAGAGCGGAAGATTACCGTGCATGTGTGTGGGGAGAGAGGATGATTACAGTGAGTGTGTGTGGGGAGAGGGACTGATTATAGTGAGTGTGTGTGGGGAGAGGGACTGATTATAGTGAGTGCGAATGGGCAGAGGGGCTGATTACAGTGAGTGTGTTTGGGGAGATGTCCTGATTAGACTTAGTTTGTGTGGAGATGTGTTGTTTACAGTGAGTGTGTGTGGGGAGAGGGGCTGATTATAGTGAGTGTGAATGAGGAGGGGCCAGATTACAGTGAGTGTGAATGGGGAGAGGGTCTGATTACAGTGATTGTGTGGGGAGAGGGGCTGATCATAGTGTGTGTTTGGGGACAAGGTCTGATTACAGTGAGTGTGTGTGGGCAGAGGGACTGATTACAGTGAGTATGTGGGGAGAGTGGCTGATTACAGTGAGTTTGTGTCGGGAGAGTGGCTGATTACATTGAGTGTGTGGGGAGAGGGTCTGATAACAGTGAGTGTGTGGGGAGAGGGTCTTTTTATTGTGCGTTTGTAGGGAGAGGGGCTGATTACTGTGAGTGCGTGTAGGGAGAGGGGCTGATTACAGTGTGTCTGAGGGTGGAGAGGAGGTGATTATAGTGAGTTTGTGTGGGGTGAGGGACTGATTACATTGAGTGTGTTGGGAAAGGGGCTGATTATGGTGATTCTGTTTGGGGCCAAGGGCTGATTACAGTAAGCGTGTGGGGGGAGAGGTGCTGATTATTTTGAGATTGAATGGGCAGAGGGGCTGAATACAGTGAGTGTGTGTAGGGAGAGAGGCTGATTACAGTGTGTGTGTGGGTAGGGGCTGATTACAGTGAGTGTATGTGGGGAGAGTGGCTGATTACAGTGAGTTTGTGTCGGGAGAGTGGCTGATTACATTGAGTGTGTGGGGAGAGGGTCTTTTTATCGTGCGTTTGTAGGGAGAGGGGCTGATTACTGTGAGTGCGTGTAGGGAGAGCGACTGATTATAGTGAGTGTGAATGGGCAGGCAGGCTGATTACAGTGATTCTGTTTGGGGAGAGGTTCTGATTAGACTTAGTTTGTGTGGAGATGGGCTGATTACAGTGAGAGCGTGTGGGGAGAAGGGCTGATTATAGTGAGTGTGAATGAGGAGGGGACAGATTACAGTGAGTGCGAATGGAGAGAGGGTTTGATTACAGTGAGTGTGTGGGGATAGGGTCTTTTTATCGTGCGTTTGTAGGGAGAGGGGCTGATTACTGTGAGTGTGTAGGGAGAGGGGCTGATTACAGTGTGTCTGATGGTGGAGAGGAGGTGGTTACAGTGAGTTTGTGGGGGGTGAGGGGCTGATTACTTTGAGTGTGTTGGGAGAGGGGCTGATTACGGTGATTCTGTTTGGGGCCAGGGGCTGATTACAGTAAGTTTGTGCGGGGAGAGGGGCTGATTATTTTGAGTTTGAATGGGCAGAGGGGCTGATTACAGTGAGTGTCTGTGGAGATAGGGGCTGATTACAGTGAGTGTGTTTAGGGAGAGAGGCTGATTACAGTGTGTGTGTGGGGAGGGGCTGATTACAGTGAGTGTGTGTGGGGAGAGTGACTGATTATAGTGAGTGTGAATGGGCTGATTACAGTGAGTGTGTTGGGGGAGAGGTTCTGATTAGACTTAGTTTGTGTGGAGATGGGCTGATTACAGTGAGGGTGTGTGGGGATAGGGGCTGATTATAGTGAGAGTTTGGGGACAGGGTCTGATTACAGTGAGTGTGTGTGGGGAGAGGGACTGATTGCAGTGAGTGTGCGGGGAGAGGGGCTGATTACAGTGAGTCCGTGTAGGGAGAGGGGCTGATTACTGTAAGTGTAAAGGGAGAGGGGCTGTTTACAGTGAGTGTGTGTGGGAAGAGGGTCTGATTACATTGAGTGTGTGGGGAGAGGGGCTGATTACAGTGAGTGTGTGTGTGGATAGGGGCTAATTACATTGAGTGTGTGGGGAGAGGGGCTGATTACAGTGAGTGTGTGAGGAGAGGGGCTTTTTAAAGTGCATTTGTAGGGAGAGGGGCTGATTACAGTTTGTCTGAGGGTTGAGAGAGCTGATTACAGTGAGTGTGTGGAGGGAGAGGAGCTGATTGCAGTGAGTATGTGGGGAGAGGGGCTGATTACAGTGAGTGTGTGGGGACAGGGGCTGAATACCGTGATTGTGTTTGGGGCCAGGGGCTGATTACAATGAGTGTCTGGGGGGAGAGGGGCTGATTGCAGTGAGTGTGTTGGTAGCGGGGCTGATTACAGTCAGTGTGTGGGGAGATGGCCTGATTACAATGAGTGTGTTTGGGGAGAGGTTCTGATTAGACTTAGTTTATGTGGAGAAATGCTGATTACAGTCAGTGTTTTTGGGGCCAGGGACTGATTACAGTCAGTTTGTTTGGGGAGAGGGGCTGATTACAGTGAGTGTGTAGGGTGAGGGGATGATTACAGTCTGTGTGTGTGAGGAGTGGGGCTGCTTACAGTCCGTGTGTGGGGAGAGGGGCTGTTTACAGTGAGTGTGTTTGGGGAGAGGGGCTGATTACATTTAGTGTGTGGGGAGAGCTGCTGATTACCGTGACTATGTGTGAAGAGGGGCTGAATACATTGAGTGTGTGGGGAGAGGGTCTTTTTAAAGTGCGTTTTTAGGGAGACGGGCTGATTACAGTGAAAGCGTGTAGGGAGAGAGACTTATTACAGTGTGTCTGAGGGTGGAAGGGAGCTGATTACAATGAGTGTGTGGGGGATGAGGGGCTGATTACATTGAGTGTGTGGGGGGAGGGGATGATTAAAGTGATTGCGTGTAGGGAAAGGGGCTGATTACAGTAAGTGTAAAGGGAGAGCGGCTGTTTACAGTAAGTGTGTGTGGGGAGAGGGGCTGATTACAGTGAGAGTGTGGAGATAGGGGCTGATTACAGTGAGTGTGTGGGGCGAGAGGGGCTGATTAGAGCGAGTGTGTGGGGAGAGGGCCTTTACTGTGAGTGTGAGGGGAGAGGGGCTGATTACAGTGTGTGTGTTTGGGGCCAGGGGCTGATTAGAGTCAGTGTGTTTGGTGAGAGGGGCTGATTACAGTGAGTGTGTAGGGTGAGGGGCTGATTACAGTGAGCGTGTGGGAGGAGTGGGGCTGAATACAGTCCGTGTGTGGGGAGAGGGGCTGATTACAGTGAGTGTGTTTGTTGAGAGTTGCTGAGTACCGTGACTATGTGGGAAGAGGGACTGATTACAGTGAGTATGTTTGAGGGGAGAGCGGATGATTACATTTAGTGTGTGGGGAGAGGGGCTGATTACCGTGACTATGTGTGAAGAGGGTCTGATTACAGTGAGTGTGTTTGAGGGGAGAGCGGAAGATTACCGTGCATGTGTGTGGGGAGAGAGGATGATTACAGTGAGTGTGTGTGGGGAGAGGGACTGATTATAGTGAGTGTGTGTGGGGAGAGGGACTGATTATAGTGAGTGCGAATGGGCAGAGGGGCTGATTACAGTGAGTGTGTTTGGGGAGATGTCCTGATTAGACTTAGTTTGTGTGGAGATGTGTTGTTTACAGTGAGTGTGTGTGGGGAGAGGGGCTGATTATAGTGAGTGTGAATGAGGAGGGGCCAGATTACAGTGAGTGTGAATGGGGAGAGGGTCTGATTACAGTGATTGTGTGGGGAGAGGGGCTGATCATAGTGTGTGTTTGGGGACAAGGTCTGATTACAGTGAGTGTGTGTGGGCAGAGGGACTGATTACAGTGAGTATGTGGGGAGAGTGGCTGATTACAGTGAGTTTGTGTCGGGAGAGTGGCTGATTACATTGAGTGTGTGGGGAGAGGGTCTGATAACAGTGAGTGTGTGGGGAGAGGGTCTTTTTATTGTGAGTTTGTAGGGAGAGGGGCTGATTACAGTGAGTGCGTGTAGGGAGAGGGGCTGATTACAGTGTGTCTGAGGGTGGAGAGGAGGTGATTATAGTGAGTTTGTGTGGGGTGAGGGACTGATTACATTGAGTGTGTTGGGAAAGGGGCTGATTATGGTGATTCTGTTTGGGGCCAAGGGCTGATTACAGTAAGCGTGTGGGGGGAGAGGTGCTGATTATTTTGAGATTGAATGGGCAGAGGGGCTGAATACAGTGAGTGTGTGTAGGGAGAGAGGCTGATTACAGTGTGTGTGTGGGTAGGGGCTGATTACAGTGAGTGTATGTGGGGAGAGGGACTGATTATAGTGAGTGTGAATGGGCAGATGGGCTGATTACAGTGAGTGTGTTGGGGGAGAGGTTCTGATAAGACTTAGTTTGTGTGGAGATGGGCTGATTACAGTGAGAGTGTGTGGGGAGAAGGGCTTATTATAGTGAGTGTGAATGAGGAGGGGGCAGATTACACTGAGTGTAAATGGGGAGAGGGTCTGATTACAGTGAGTGTGTGTGGGGAGAGGGACTGATTGCAGTGAGTGTGTGGGGAGAGGGGTTGATTACAGTGAGTCCGTTTAGGGAGAGAGGCTGATTACAGTAAGTGTAAAGGGAGAGCAGCTGTTTACAGTGAGTGTGTGTGCAGATAGGGGCTAATTACATTGAGTGTGTGGGGAGAGGGGCTGATTACAGTGAGTGTGTGGGGAGCGGGGCTGATTACAATGAGTGTGTGGGGTGTGAGGGGCTGATTACATTGAGTGTGTGGGGAGAGGGGCTGATTACAGTGAGTGTGTGGGGAGAGGGGCTTTTTAAAGTGCGTTTGAGGGAGAGGGGCTGATTACAGTGTGTCTGAGGGTGGAGAGGAGCTGATTACATTGAGTTTGTGGAGGGAGA
Source organism: Carcharodon carcharias (assembly GCF_017639515.1). Taxonomy (NCBI): domain Eukaryota; kingdom Metazoa; phylum Chordata; class Chondrichthyes; order Lamniformes; family Lamnidae; genus Carcharodon; species Carcharodon carcharias. Next base: position 43,554,245 of record NC_054491.1, read on the forward strand.
GGAGCTGATTACAGTGAGTATGTGGGGAGAGGGGCTGATTACAGTGAGCATGTTGGCAGCGGGGCTGATTACAGTGAGTGTGTGGGGAGATGGCCTGATTACAATGAGTGTGTTTGGGGAGAGGTTCTGATTAGACTTAGTTTGTGTGGAGAAATGCTGATTACAGTCAGTGTTTTTGGGGCCAGGGGCTGATTACAGTCAGTTTGTTTGGGGAGAGGGGCTGATTACAGTCAGTTTGTTTGGGGAGAGGGGCTGATTACAGTGAGTGTTTGTGAGGAGTGGGGCTGCTTAAAGTCCGTGTGTGGGGAGAGGGGCTGTTTACAGTGAGTGTGTTTGGGGAGAGGGGCTGATTACCGTGACTATGTGGGAAGAGGGACTGATTACAGTGAGTATATTTGAGGGGAGAGCGGATGATTAAAGTGTCTATGTTTGGGGAGAGCGGCTGATTACAGTGAGTGTGTGGGGAGAGCTGCTGATTAACGTGACTATCTGTGAAGAGGGGCTGATTACAGTGAGTGTGTGGGGAGAGGGTCTTTTTAAAGTGCGTTTGTAGGGAGAGGGGCTGATTACAGTGATAGCGTGTAGGGAGAGAGACTGATAACAGTGTGTCTGAGGGTGGAGAGCAGCTGATTACAGTGAGTGTGTGGGGGGTGAGGGGCTGATTACATTGAGTGTGTGGGGGGAGGGGCTGATTAAAGTGATTGTGTAGGGAAAGGGGCTGATTACAGTAAGTGTAAAGGGAGAGCGGCTGTTTGCAGTAAGTGTGTGTGGGGAGAGGGGCTGATTACAGTGAGTGTGTGGAGATAGGGGCTGATTACAGTGAGTGTGTGGGGAGAGGGGCTGATTACAGTGAGAGTGAGGGGAGAGGGGCTGATTACAGTGAGTGTGAGGGGAGAGGGGCTGATTACAGTGAGTGTGTTTGGGGCCAAAGGCTGATTACAGTGAGTGTGTGTGTGGAGTGGGCCTGTTTACAGTCCGTGTGTGGGGAGAGGGGCCAGATTACAGTGAGTGTGAATGGGGAGAGGGTCTGATTACAGTGATTGTGTGGGGAGAGGGGCTGATCATAGTGTGTGTTTGGGGACAAGGTCTGATTACAGTGAGTGTGTGTGGGCAGAGGGACTGATTACATTGAGTGTGTGGGGAGAGGGTCTTTTTATCGTGCGTTTGTAGGGAGAGGGGCTGATTACTGTGAGTGCGTGTAGGGAGAGGGGCTGATTACAGTGTGTCTGAGGGTGGAGAGGAGGTGATTATAGTGAGTTTGTGTGGGGTGAGGGACTGATTACATTGAGTGTGTTGGGAAAGGGGCTGATTATGGTGATTCTGTTTGGGGCCAAGGGCTGATTACAGTAAGCGTGTGGGGGGAGAGGTGCTGATTATTTTGAGATTGAATGGGCAGAGGGGCTGAATACAGTGAGTGTGTGTAGGGAGAGAGGCTGATTACAGTGTGTGTGTGGGTAGGGGCTGATTACAGTGAGTGTATGTGGGGAGAGGGACTGATTATAGTGAGTGTGAATGGGCAGATGGGCTGATTACAGTGAGTGTGTTGGGGGAGAGGTTCTGATAAGACTTAGTTTGTGTGGAGATGGGCTGATTACAGTGAGAGTGTGTGGGGAGAAGGGCTTATTATAGTGAGTGTGAATGAGGAGGGGGCAGATTACACTGAGTGTAAATGGGGAGAGGGTCTGATTACAGTGAGTGTGTGGGGAGAGGGGCTGATTATAGTGAGTGTGAATGGGCAGATGGGCTGATTACAGTGAGTGTGTTGGGGGAGAGGTTCTGATAAGACTTAGTTTGTGTGGAGATGGGCTGATTACAGTGAGAGTGTGTGGGGAGAAGGGCTTATTATAGTGAGTGTGAATGAGGAGGGGGCAGATTACACTGAGTGTAAATGGGGAGAGGGTCTGATTACAGTGAGTGTGTGTGGGGAGAGGGACTGATTGCAGTGAGTGTGTGGGGAGAGGGGTTGATTACAGTGAGTCCGTTTAGGGAGAGAGGCTGATTACAGTAAGTGTAAAGGGAGAGCAGCTGTTTACAGTGAGTGTGTGTGCAGATAGGGGCTAATTACATTGAGTGTGTGGGGAGAGGGGCTTTTTAAAGTGCATTTGAGGGAGAGGGGCTGATTACAGTGTGTCTGAGGGTGGAGAGGAGCTGATTACATTGAGTTTGTGGAGGGAGAGGGGCTGATTACAGTGAGTATGTGGGGAGAGGGGCTGATTACAGTGAATGTGTGGGGACAGGGGCTGAATACCGTGATTGTGTTTGGGGCCAGGGGCTGATTACAGTGAGTGTGTTGGTAGCGGGGCTGATTACAATGAGTGTGTTTGGGGAGAGGTTCTGATTAGACTTAGTTTGTGTGGAGAAATGCTGATTACAGTCAGTGTTTTTGGGGCCAGGGGCTGATTACAGTCAGTGTGTTTGGGGCCAGGGGCTGATTACAGTCAGTTTGTTTGTGGAGAGGGGCTGATTACAGTCAGTTTGTTTGGGGAGAGGGGCTGATTACAGTGAGTGTTTGTGAGGAGTGGGGCTGCTTAAAGTCCGTGTGTGGGGAGAGGGGCTGTTTACAGTGAGTGTGTTTGGGGAGAGGGGCTGATTACCGTGACTATGTGGGAAGAGGGACTGATTACAGTGAGTATATTTGAGGGGAGAGCGGATGATTAAAGTGTCTATGTTTGGGGAGAGCGGCTGATTACAGTGAGTGTGTGGGGAGAGCTGCTGATTAACGTGACTATGTGTGAAGAGGGGCTGATTACAGTGAGTGTGTGGGGAGAGGGTCTTTTTAAAGTGCGTTTGTAGGGAGAGGGGCTGATTACAGTGATAGCGTGTAGGGAGAGAGACTGATAACAGTGTGTCTGAGAGTGGAGAGCAGCTGATTACAGTGAGTGTGTGGGGGGTGAGGGGCTGATTACATTGAGTGTGTGGGGGGAGGGGCTGATTAAAGTGATTGTGTAGGGAAAGGGGCTGATTACAGTAAGTGTAAAGGGAGAGCGGCTGTTTGCAGTAAGTGTGTGTGGGGAGAGGGGCTGATTACAGTGAGTGTGTGGAGATAGGGGCTGATTACAGTGAGTGTGCGGGGAGAGGGGCTGATTACAGTGAGTGTGCTGGTAGCGGGGCTGATTACAGTGAGTGAGTGGGGAGAGGGCCTGATTGCAGTGAGTGTGTGGGGAGAGGGGCTGATTACAGTGAGAGTGAGGGGAGAGGGGCTGATTACAGTGAGTGTGAGGGGAGAGGGGCTGATTACAGTGAGTGTGTTTGGGGCCAAAGGCTGATTACAGTGAGTGTGTGTGTGGAGTGGGCCTGATTACAGTCCGTGTGTGGGGAGAGGGGCTGATTACAGTGAGTGTGTTTGTTGAGAGGGGCTGATTACAGTGAGTGTGTAGGGTGAGGGGCTGATTGCAGTGAGTGTGTGGGAGGAGTGGGGCTGATTACAGTCCGTGTGTGGGGAGAGGGGCTGATTACAGTGAAGGTGTTTGTTGAGAGGGACTGATTACTGTGACTATGTGGGAAGAGGGACTGATTACAGTGAGTATGTTTGAGGGGAAAGCGGATGATTACATTTAGTGTGTGGGGAGAGGGGCTGATTACCGTGACTATGTGTGAAGAGGGTCTGATTACAGTGAGTGTGTTTGAGGGGAGAGCGGATGATTACCGTGCATGTGTGTGGGGAGAGAGGCTGATTACAGTGTGTGTGTGGGGAGCGGGGATGATTACAGTGAGTGTGTGTGGGGAGAGGGACTGATTATAGTGAGTGTGAATGGGCAGACGGGCTGATTACAGTGAGTGTGTTTGGGGAGATGTCCTGATTAGACTTAGTTTGTGTGGAGATGGGCTGTTTACAGTGAGTGTGTGTGGGGAGAGGGGCTGATTATAGTGAGTGTGAATGAGGAGGGGGCAGATTACAGTGAGTGTGAATGGGGAGAGGGTCTGATTACAGTGATTGTGGGGGAGAGGGGCTGATCATAGTGAGTGTTTGGGACAAGGTCGGAATACAGTGAGTGTGTGGGGGAGAGGGAGAGATTACAGTGAGTGTGTGGGGAGAGGGTCTTTTTATCGTGCGTTTGTAGGGAGAGGAACTGATTACTGTGAGTGCATATAGGGAGAGGGGCTGATTACAGTGTGTCTGAGGGTGGAGAGGAGGTGATTACAGTGAGTTTGTGTGGGGTGAGGGGCTGATTACATTGAGTGTGTTGGGAAAGGGGCTGATTACGGTGATTCTGTTTGGGGCCAAGGGCTGATTACAGTAAGTGTGTGGGGGGAGAGGTGCTGATTATTTTGAGTTTGAATGGGCAGAGGGGCTGATTACAGTGAGTGTGTGTAGGGAGAGAGGCTGATTACAGTGTGTGTGTGGGTAGGGGCTGATTACAGTGATTGTGAGTGGGGAGAGGGACTGATTATAGTGATTGTGAATGGGCAGACGGGCTGATTACAGTGAGTGTGTTGGGGGAGAGGTTCTGATAAGACTTAGTTTGTGTGGAGATGGGCTGATTACACTGAGATTGTGTGGCAAGAAGGGCTTATTATAGTGAGTGTGAATGAGGAGGGGGCAGATTACAGTGAGTGTGAATGGGGAGAGGGTCTGATTACAGTGAGTGTGTGGGGAGAGAGGCTGATTATAGTGAGTGTTTGGGGATAGGGTCTGATTACAGTGAGTGTGTGTGGGGAGAGGGACTGATTGCAGAGAGTGTGTGGGGAGAGGGGCTGATTACAGTGAGTCCGTTTAGGGAGAGAGGCTGATTACAGTAAGTGTAAAGGGAGAGGGGCTGTTTACAGTGAGTGTGTGTGGCGAGAGGGTCTGATTACTATGAATGTGTGGGGAGAGGGGTTGATTACAGTGAGTGTGTGTGCAGATAGGGGCTAATTACATTGAGTGTGTGGGGAGAGGGGCTGATTACAGTGAGTGTGTGGGGAGAGGGGCTTTTTAAAGTGCGTTTGTAGGGAGAGGGGCTGATTACAGTGTGTCTGAGGGTGGAGAGGAGCTGATTACATTGAGTGTGTGGAGGGAGAGGGGCTGATTACTGTGAGTATGTGGGGAGAGGGGCTGATTACAGTGAATGTGTGGGGACAGGTGCTGAATACCGTGATTGTGTTTGGGGCCACGGGCTGATTGCCTTGAGTGTGTGGGTGGAGAGGGGCTGATTACAGTGAGCGTGTTGGTAGCGGGGCTGATTACAGTGAGTGTGTGGGGAGATGGCCTGATTACAGTGAGTGTGTTTGGGGAGAGGTTCTGATTAGACTTAGTTTGTGTGGAGAAATGCTGATTACAGTCAGTGTGTTTGGTGCCAGGGGCTGATTACAGTCAGTTTGTTTGGGGAGAGGGGCTGATTACAGTGAGTGTGTAGGTTGAGGGGATGATTACAGAGAGTGTTTGTGAGGAGTGGGGCTGCTTACAGTCTGTGTGTGGGGAGAGGGGCTGTTTACAGTGAGTGTGTTTGGGGAGAGGGGCTGATTACAGTGACTATGTGTGAAGAGGGGCTGATTACAGTGAGTGTGTGGGGAGAGGTTCTTTTTAAAGTGTGTTTGTAGGGAGAGGGGCTGATTACAGTGATAGCGTGTAGGGAGAGAGACTGATAACAGTGTGTCTGAGGGTGGAGAGCATCTGATTACAGTGAGTGTGTGGGGGGTGAGGGGCTGATTACATTGAGTTTGTTGGGGGAGGGGCTGATTAAAGTGATTGTGTGTAGGGAAAGGGGCTGATTACATTAAGTGTAAAGGGAGAGCGGCTGTTTGCAGTAAGTGTGTGTGGGGAGAGTGGCTGATTACAGTGAGTGTGTGGAGATAGGGGCTGATTACAGTGAGTGTGTGGGGATAGGGGCTTTTTACTTGCATTTCTAAGGAAAGTTGCAGATTACAGTGTGTCTGAGGGTGGAGAGGAGCTGATAACAGTGAGTGTTTGGGGGGAGAGGAGCTGATTACAGTGAGTATGTGGGGAGAGGGGCTGCATAGAGTGAATGTGTGGGGACAGGGGCTGATTACCGTGATTGTGTTTGGGGCCAGGGGCTTATTACAGTGAGTGTGTGGGGGGAGAGGGGCCGATTACAGTGAGTGTGCTGGTAGCGGGGCTGATTACAGTGAGTGAGTGGGGAGAGGGCCTGATTGCAGTGATTGTGTGGGGAGAGGGGCTGATTAGAGTGAGTGTGAGGGGAGAGTGGCTGATTACAGTGAGTGTGAGGGTAGAGGGGCTGATTACAGTGCGTGTGTTTGGGGCCAGGGGCTGATTGGAGTCAGTGTGTTTGGGGAGAGGGGCTGATTACAGTGAGTGTGTAGGGTGAGGGGCTGATTGCAGTGAGTGTGTGGGAGGAGTGGGTCTGATTACAGTGAGTGTGTTTGTTGAGAGGGGCTGATTACCGTAACTATCTGGGAAGAGGGACTGATTACGGAGTGTATGTTTGAGGGGAAAGCGGATGATTACATTTAGTGTGTGGGGAGAGGGGCTGATTACCGTGACTATGTGTGAAGAGGGTCTGATTACAGTAAGTGTGTTTGAGGGGAGAGCGGATGATTACCGTGCGTGTGTGTGGGGAGAGAGGCTGATTACAGTGTGTGTGTGGGGAGAGGGGATGATTACAGTGAGTGTGTGTGGGGAGAGGGACTGATTATAGTGAGTGCGAAAGGGCAGATGGGCTGATTACAGTGAGTGTGTTTGGGGAGATGTCCTGATTAGACTTAGTTTGTGTGGAGATGGGCTGTTTACAGTGAGTGTGTGTGGGGAGAGGGGCTGATTATAGTGAGTGTGAATGAGGAGGGGGCAGATTACAGTGAGTGTGAATGGGGAGAGGGTCTGATTACAGTGATTGTGTGGGGAGTGGGGCTGATTATAGTGAGTATTTGGGGACAAGGTCTGATTACAGTGAGTGTGTGTGGGGAGAGGAACTGATTATAGTGAGCATGTGGGGAGTGGGGCTGATTACAGTGAGTGTGTGTGGGGAGAGTGGCTGATTACATTAAGTGTGTGGGGAGAGGGTCTGATAACAGTGAGTGTGTGGGGAGAGGGTCTTTTTATCATGCGTTTGTAGGGAGAGGGGCTGATTACTGTGAGTGCGTATAGGGAGAGGGGCTGATTACAGTGTGTCTGAGGGTGGAGAGGAGGTGATTACAGTGAGTTTGTGTGGGTTGAGGGGCTGATTACATTGAGTGTGTTGGGAGAGGGGCTGATTACGGTGATTCTGTTTGGGGCCAGGGGCTGATTACAGTAAGTGTGTGGGGGGAGAGGGGCTGATTATTTTGAGTTTGAATGGGCAGAGGGGCTGATTACAGTGAGTGTGTGTAGGGAGATAGGGGCTGATTACAGTGAGTGTGTTGGGGGAGAGGTTCTGATAAGACTTAGTTTGTGTGGAGATGGGCTGATTACAGTGAGTGTGTGTGGGGAGAAGGGCTGATTATAGTGAGTGTGAATGAGGAGGGGGCAGATTACAGTGGGTGTGAATGGGGAGAGGGTCTGGTTACAGTGAGTGTGTGGGGAGAGCAGCTGATAATAGCGAGTTTTTGGGGACAAGCTCTGATTACAGTGAGTGTGTGTGGGGAGAGGGACTGATTGCAGTGAGTGTGTAGGGAGAGGGGCTGAGTACAGTAAGTGTAAAGGGAGAGGGGCTGTTTACATTGAGTGTGTGTACGGATAGGGGCTAATTACATTGAGTGTGTGGGGAGAGGGGCTGATTACAGTGAGTGTGTGGGGAGCGGGGCTGATTACAATGAGTGTGTGGGGTGTGAGGGGCTGATTACATTGAGTGTGTGGGGAGAGGGGCTGATTACAGTGAGTGTGTGGGGAGAGGGGCTTTTAAATTGCGTTTGTAGGGAGAGGGGCTGATTACAGTGTGTCTGAGTGTGGAGAGGAGCTGATTACATTGAGTGTTTGGAGGGAGAGGAGCTGATTACAGTGAGTATGTGGGGAGAGGGGCTGATTACCGTGAGTGTGTTGGGACAGGGGCTGAATACGTGATTGTGTTTGGGGCCAGGGGCTGATTACAGTGAGTGTGTTGGTAGCGGGGCTGATTACAGTGAGTGTGTGTGGGGAGAGGTTCTGATTAGACTTAGTTTATGTGGAGACATGCTGATTACAGTCAGTGTGTTTGGGGCCAGGGGCTGATTACAGTCAGTTTGTCTTGGGGAGAGGGGCTGATTACAGTGAGTGTGTAGGGTGAGGGGATGATTACAGTGAGTGTCTGTGAGGAGTGGGGCTGCTTACAGTCCGTGTGTGGGGTGAGGGGCTGTTTACAGTGAGTGTGGTTGGGGAGAGGGGCTGATTACCGTGACTATGGGGAAGTGGGACTGATTACAGTGAGTATATTTGAGGGGAGAGTGGAAGATTGCTGTGTGTGTGTTTAGGGAGAGTGGCTGATTACATTTAGTTTGTGGGGAGAGCTGCTGATTACCGTGACGATGTGTGAAGAGGGGATGATTACAGTGAGTGTGTGGGGAGAGGGTCTTTTTAAAGTGCCTTTGTAGGGAGAGAGACTGATTACCGTGTGTCTGAGGGTGGAGAGGAGATGATTACAGTGAGTGTGTGGGGGGTGAGGGGCTGATTACATTGAATGTGTGGGGATAGGGGCTGATTACAGTGAGTGTGTGGGGGGAGGGGCTGATTAAAGTGATTGCGTGTAGAGAAAGGGGCTGATTACAGTAAGTGTAAAGGGAGAGCGGCTGTTTACAGTAAGTGTGTGTGGGGAGAGGGGCTTATTACAGTGAGTGTGTGGAGATAGGGGCTGATTACAGTGAGTGTGTGGGGAGAGGGGCTTTTTAAATTACGTTTGTTAGGAGAGTTGCGGATTACAGTGTGTCTGAGGGTGGAGAGGAGCTGATAACAGTGAGTGTTTGGTGGGAGAGGAGCTGATTACAGTGAGTATGTGGGGAGAGGGGCTGATTAAAGTGACTGTTTGGGGGAAGAGGGGCTGATTACAGTGAGTGTGTGGAGATAGGGGCTGATTACAGTGAGTGTGTGGGGAGAGGGGCTTTTTAAATTGCGTTTGTTAGGAGAGTTGCAGATTACAGTGTGTCTGAGGGTGGAGAGGAGCTGATAACAGTGAGTGTTTGGGGGGAGAGGAGCTGATTACAGTGAGTATGTGGGGAGAGGGGCTGATTACAGTGAGTGTTTGGGGACAGGGGCTGATTACCGTGATTGTGTTTGGGGCCAGGGGCTGATTACAGTGAGTGTATGGGGGGAGAGGGGCTGATTACAGTGAGTGTGTTATTAGCGGGGCTGATTACAGTGACTGTGAGTGAGTGGGGAGAGGGCCTGATTGCAGTGAGTGTGTGGGGAGAGGGGCTGATTACCGTGAGTGTGAGGGGAGAGGGTCTGATTACAGTGTGTGTGTTTGGGGCCAGTGGCTGATTAGAGTCAGTGTGTGTGGGGAGAAAGGCTGATTACAGTGAGTGTGTAGGGTGAGGGGCTGATTACAGTGAGTGTGTGGGATCAGTGGGGCTGATTTCAGTCCGTGTGTGGGGAGAGGGGCTGATTACAGTGAGTGTGTTTGTTGAGAGGGGCTGATTACCATGACTATGTGGGAAGAGGGACTGATTACAGTGAGTATGTTTGAGGGGAGAGCGGATGATTACATTTAGTGTGTGGGGAGAGCGGCTGATTACCGAGACTATGTGTGAAGACGGTCTGATTACAGTGAGTGTGTTTGAGGGGAGAACGGATGATTACCGTGCATATGTGTGGGGAGAGAGGCTGATTACAGTGTGTGTGTGGGGAGCGGGGATGATTACAGTGAGTGTGTGTGGGGAGAGGGACAGATTATAGTGAGTGTGAATGGGCAGACGGGCTGATTACAGTGAGTGTGTTTGGGGAGAGGTTCTCATTAGACTTAGTTTGTGTGGAGATGGGCTGTTTACAGTGAGTGTGTGTGGGGAGAGGGGCTGATTACAGTGAGTGTGTGTGGGGAGAGTGGCTGATTACATTGAGTGTGTGGGGAGAGGGTCTGATTACAGTGAGTGTGGGGGAGAGGGTCATTTATCGTGCGTTTGTAGGGAGAGGTGCTGATTACTGTGAGTGCGTATAGGGAGAGGGGCTGATTACAGTGTGTCTGAGGGTGGAGAGGAGGTGATTACAGTGAGTTTGTGTGGGGTGAGGGGCTGATTACATTGAGTGTGTTGGGAGAGGGGCTGATTACGGTGATTCTGTTTGGGCCAGGGGCTAATTACAGTAAGTGTGCGGGGGGAGAGGTGCTGATTATTTTGAGTTTGAATGGGCAGAGGGGCTGATTACAGTGAGTGTCTGTGGAGAACGGGGCTGATTACAGTGAGTGTGTGTGGGGAGAGAGGCTGATTACAGTGTGTGTGTGGGTAGGGGCTGATTACAGTGAGTGTGTGTGGGGAGAGGGACTGATTATAGTGAGTGTGAATGGGTAGACGGGCTTATTGCAGTGAGTGCGTTGGGGGACAGGTTCTGATTAGTCTTAGTTTGTGTGTTGATGGACTGATTACGGTGAGAGTGTGTGGGGAGAAGGGCTGATTATAGTGAGTGTGAATGAGGAGGGGCAGATTACAGTGAGTGTGAATGGGGAGATGGTCTGATTACAGTGAGTGTGTGGGGAGAGGGGCTGATTATAGTGAGTGTTTGGGGATAGGGTCTGAGTGCAGTGAGTGTGTGTGGGGAGAGGGACTGATTGGGGTGAGTGTGTGGGGAGAGGGGATGATTACAGTGAGTCCGTGTAGGGAGAGGGGCTGATTCCAGTAAGTGTAAAGGGAGAGGGGCTGTTTACAGTGAGTGTGTGTGGCGAGAGGGTCTTATTACGTTGAGTTTGGGGGGAGAGGGGCTGATTACAGTGAGTGTGTGTGCGGATAGGGGCTAATTACATTGAGTGTGTGACGAGAGTGGCTGATTACAGTGAGTGTGTTGGGGGAGAGGTTCTGATAAGACTTAGTTTGTGTGGAGATGGGCTGATTACAGTGAGATTGTGTGGCAAGAAGGGCTTATTATAGTGAGTGTGAATGAGGAGGGGGCAGATTACAGTGAGTGTGAATGGGGAGAGGGTCTGATTACAGTGAGTGTGTGGGGAGAGGGGCTGATTATAGTGAGTGTTTGGGGATAGGGTCTGATTACAGTGAGTGTGTGTGGGGAGATGGACTGATTGCAGAGAGTGTGTGGGGAGAGGGGCTGATTACAGTGAGTCCGTTTAGGGAGAGAGGCTGAGTACAGTAAGTGTAAAGGGAGAGGGGCTGTTTACAGTGAGTGTGTGTGGCGAGACGGTCTGATTACTATGAATGTTTGGGGAGAGGGGCTGATTACAGTAAGTGTGTGTGCAGATAGGGGCTAATTACATTGAGTGTGTGGGGAGAGGGGCTGATTACAGTGAGTGTGTGGGGAGAGGGGCTTTTTAAAGTGCGTTTGTAGGGAGAGGGGCTGATTACAGTGTGTCTGAGGGTGGAGAGGAGCTGATTACATTGAGTGTGTGGAGGGAGAGGGGCTGATTACTGTGAGTATGTGGGGAGAGGGGCTGATTACAGTGAATGTGTGGGGACAGGGGCTGAATACCGTGATTGTGTTTGGGGCCACGGGCTGATTACCGTGAGTGTTTGGGTGGAGAGGGGCTGATTACAGTGAGCATGTTGGCAGCGGGGCTGATTACAGTGAGTGTGTGGGGAGATGGCCTGATTACAGTGAGTGTGTTTGGGGAGAGGTTCTGATTAGAATTAGTTTGTGTGGAGAAATGCTGATTACAGTCAGTGTGTTTGGTGCCAGGGGCTGATTACAGTCAGTTTGTTTGGGGAGAGGGGCTGATTACAGTGAGTGTGTAGGTTGAGGGGATGATTACAGAGAGTGTTTGTGAGGAGTGGGGCTGCTTACAGTCTGTGTGTGGGGAGAGGGGCTGTTTACAGTGAGTGTGTTTGGGGAGAGGGGCTGATTACAGTGACTATGTGTGAAGAGGGGCTGATTTCAGTGAGTGTGTGGGGAGAGGGTCTTTTTAAAGTGCGTTTGTAGGGAGAGGGGCTGATTACAGTGATAGCGTGTAGGGAGAGAGACTGATAACAGTGTGTCTGAGGGTGGAGAGCAGCTGATTACAGTGAGTGTGTGGGGGGTGAGGGGCTGATTACATTGAGTGTGTGGGGGGAGGGGCTGATTAAAGTGATTGTGTGTAGGGAAAGGGGCTGATTACAGTAAGTGTAAAGGGAGAGCGGCTGTTTGCAGTAAGTGTGTGTGGGGAGAGTGGCTGATTACAGTGAGTGTGTGGAGATAGGGGCTGATTACAGTGAGTGTGTGGGGATAGGGGCTTTTTAAATTGCATTTCTAAGGAAAGTTGCAGATTACAGTGTGTCTGAGGGTGGAGAGGAGCTGATAACAGTGAGTGTTTGGGGGGAGAGGAGCTGATTACAGTCAGTATGTGGGGAGAGGGGCTGCATAGAGTGAGTGTGTGGGGACAGGGGCTGATTACCGTGATTGTGTTTGGGGCCAGGGGCTTATTACAGTGAGTGTGTGGAGGGAGAGGGGCTGATTACAGTGAGTGTGCTGGTAGCGGGGCTGATTGCAGTGAGTGAGTGGGGAGAGGGCCTGATTGCAGTGAGTGTGTGGGGAGAGGGGCTGATTACAGTGAGTGTGAGGGGAGAGGGGCTGATTACAGTGAGTGTGAGAGGAGAGGGGCTGATTACATTGCGTGTGTTTGGGGCCAGGGGCTGATTGGAGTCAGTGTGTTTGGGGAGAGGGGCTGATTACAGTGAGTGTGTAGGGTAAGGGGCTGATTGCAGTGAATGTGTGGGAGGTGTGGGGCTGATTACAGTGAGTGTGTTTGTTGAGAGGGGCTGATTACCGTGACTATGTGGGAAGAGGGACTGATTACGGAGAGTATGTTTGAGGGGAAAGCGGATGATTACATTTAGTGTGTGGGGAGAGGGGCTGATTACCGTGACTATGTGTGAAGAGGGTCTGATTACAGTGAGTGTGTTTGAGGGGAGAGCGGATGATTACTGTGCATGTGTGTGGGGAGAGAGGCTGATTACAGTGTGTGTGTGGGGAGAGGGGATGATTACAGTGAGTGTGTGTGGGGAGAAGGACTGATTATAGTGAGTGCGAAAGGGCAGACGGGCTGATTACAGTGAGTGTGTTTGGGGAGATGTCCTGATTAGACTTAGTTTGTGTGGAGATGGGCTGTTTACAGTGAGTGTGTGTGGGGAGAGGGGCTGATTATAGTGAGTGTGAATGAGGAGGGGGCAGATTACAGTGAGTGTGAATGGGGAGAGGGTCTGATTGCAGTGATTGTGTGGGGAGTGGGGCTGATTATAGTGAGTGTTTGGGGACAAGGTCTGATTACAGTGAGTGTGTGTGGGGAGAGGGACTGATTACAGTGAGTATGTGGGGAGGGGGGCTGATTACAGTGAGTGTGTTTGGGGAGAGTGGCTGATTACATTAAGTGTGTGGGGAGAGGGTCTGATAACAGTGAGTGTGTGGGGAGAGGGTCTTTTTATCGTGCGTTTGTAGGGAGAGGGGCTGATTACTGTGAGTGCGTATAGGGAGAGGGGCTGATTACAGTGTGTCTGAGGGTGGAGAGGAGGTGATTACAGTGAGTTTGTGTGGGTTGAGGGGCTCATTACATTGAGTGTATTGGGAGAGGGGCTGATTACGGTGATTCTGTTTTGGGCCAGGGCCTGATTACAGTAAGTTTGTGGGGGGAGAGGGGCTGATTATTTTGAGTTTGAATGGGCAGAGGGGCTGATTACAGTGAGTGTGTGTGGAGATAGGGGCTGATTACAGTGAGTGTGTGTGGAGATAGGGGCTGATTACAGTGAGTGTGTGTGGGGAGAGGTTCTGATAAGACTTAGTTTGTGTGGAGATGGGCTGATTACAGTGAGTGTGTGTGGGGAGAAGGGCTGATTATAGTGAGTGTGAATGAGGAGGGGGCAGATTACAGTGGGTGTGAAAGGGGAGAGGGTCTTGTTACAGTGAGTGTGTGGGGAGAGCGGCTGATTATAGTGAGTGTTTGGGGACAAGCTCTGATTACAGTGAGTGTGTGTGGGGAGAGGGACTGATTGCAGTGAGTGTGTAGGGAGAGGGGCTGAGTACAGTAATTGTAAAGGGAGAGGGGCTGTTTACATTGAGTGTGTGTATGGATAGGGGCGAATTACATTGAGTGTGTGGGGAGAGGGGCTGATTACAGTGAGTGTGTGGGGAGCGGGGCTGATTACAATGAGTGTGTGGGGTGTGAGGGGGTGATTACATTGAGTGTGTGGGGACAGGGGCTGATTACAGTGAGTGTGTGGGGAGAGGGGCTTTTTAAATTGCATTTGTAGGGAGAGGGGCTGATTACAGTGTGTCTGAGGGTGGAGAGGAGCTGATTACATTGAGTGTTTGGAGGGAGAGGAGCTGATTACAGTAAGTATGTGGGGAGAGGGGCTGATTACCGTTAGTGTGTGGGGACAGGGGCTGAATACCGTGATTGTGTTTGCGGCCAGGGGCTGATTACAGTGAGTGTGTTGGTAGCGGGGCTGATTACAGTGAGTGTGTTTGGGGAGAGGTTCTGATTAGGGTTAGTTTATGTGGAGAAATGCTGATTACAGTCAGTGTGTTTGGGGCCAGGGGCTGATTACAGTCAGTTTGTTTTGGGGAGAGGGGCTGATTACAGTGAGTGTGTAGGGTGAGGGGATGATTACAGTGAGTGTGTGTGAGGAGTGGGGCTGCTTACAGTCCATGTGTGGGGTGAGGGGCTGTTTACAGTGAGTGTGGTTGGGGAGAGGGGCTGATTACCGTGACAATGGGGAAGTGGGACTGATTACAGTGAGTATGTTTGAGGGGAGAGCGGAAGATTACAGTGTGTGTGTTTGGGGAGAGTGGCTGATTACATTTAGTTTGTGGGGAGAGCTGCTGATTACCGAGACGATGTGTGAAGAGGGGCTGATTACAGTGAGTGTGTGTGGAGATAGGGGCTGATTACAGTGAGTGTGTTGGGGGAGAGGTTCTGATAAGACTTAGTTTGTGTGGAGATGGGCTGATTACAGTGAGTGTGTGTGGGGAGAAGAGCTGATTATAGTGAGTGTGAATGAGGAGGGGGCAGATTACTGTGGGTGTGAATGGGGAGAGGGTCTGGTTACAGTGAGTGTGTGGGGAGAGCGGCTGATTATAGTGAGTGTTTGGGGACAAGCTCTGATTACAGTGAGTGTGTGTGGGGAGAGGGACTGATTGCAGTGAGTGTGTAGGGAGAGGGGCTGAGTACAGTAAGTGTAAAGGGAGAGGGGCTGTTTACATTGAGTGTGTGTACGGATAGGGGCTAATTACATTGAGTGTGTGGGGAGAGGGGCTGATTACAGTGAGTGTGTGGGGAGCGGGGCTGATTACAATGAGTGTGTGGGGTGTGAGGGGCTGATTACATTGAGTGTGTGGGGAGAGGGGCTGATTACAGTGAGTGTGTGGGGAGAGGGGCTTTTTAAATTGCGTTTGTAGGGAGAGGGGCTGATTACAGTGTGTCTGAGGGTGGAGAGGAGCTGATTACATTGAGTGTTTGGAAGGAGAGGAGCTGATTACAGTGAGTATGTGGGGAGAGGGGCTGATTACAGTGAGTATGTGGGGAGAGGGGCTGATTACCGTGAGTGTGTGGGGACAGGGGCTGAATATCGTGATTGTGTTTGGGGCCAGGGGCTGATTACAGTGAGTGTGTTGGTACCGGGGCTGATTACAGTGAGTGTGTTTGGGGAGAGGTTCTGATTAGTGTTAGTTTATGTGGAGAAATGCTGATTACAGTCAGTGTGTTTGGGGCCAGGGGCTGATTACAGTCAGTTTGTTTTGGGGAGAGGGGCTGATTACAGTGAGTGTGTAGGGTGAGGGGATGATTACAGTGAGTGTGTGTGCGGATAGGGGCTAATTACATTGAGTGTGTGGGGAGAGTGGCTGATTACAGTGATTGTGTTGGGGGAGAGGTTCTGATAAGAATTAGTTTGTGTGGAGATGGGCTGATTACAGTGAGATTGTGTGGCAAGAAGGGCTTATTATAGTGAGTGTGAATGAGGAGGGGGCAGATTACAGTGAGTGTGAATGGGGAGAGGGTCTGATTACAGTGAGTGTGTGGGGAGAGGGGCTGATTATAGTGAGTGTTTGGGGATAGGGTCTGATTACAGTGAGTGTGTGTGGGGAGATGGACTGATTGCTGAGAGTGTGTGGGGAGAGGGGCTGATTACAGTGAGTCCGTTTAGGGAGAGAGGCTGATTACAGTAAGTGTAAAGGGAGAGGGGCTGTTTACAGTGAGTGTGTGTGGCGAGAGGGTCTGATTACTATGAATGTTTGGGGAGAGGGGCTGATTACAGTGAGTGTGTGTGCAGATAGGGGCTAATTACATTGAGTGTGTGGGGAGAGGGGCTGATTACAGTGAGTGTGTGGGGAGAGGGGCTGATTACAGTGAGTATGTGGGGAGAGTGGCTGATTACAGTGAATGTGTGGGGACAGGGGATGAATACCGTGATTGTGTTTGGGTGGAGAGGGGCTGATTACAGTGAGCATGTTGGCAGCGGGGCTGATTACAGTGAGTGTGTGGGGAGATGGCCTGATTACAGTGAGTGTGTTTGGGGAGAGGTTCTGATTAGAATTAGTTTGTGTGGAGAAATGCTGATTACAGTCAGTGTGTTTGGTGCCAGGGGCTGATTACATTCAGTTTGTTTGGGGAGAGGGGCTGATTACAGTGAGTGTGTAGGTTGAGGGGATGATTACAGAGAGTGTTTGTGAGGAGTGGGGCTGCTTACAGTCTGTGTGTGGGGAGAGGGGCTGATTACAGTGACTATGTGTGAAGAGGGGCTGATTTCAGTGAGTGTGTGGGGAGAGGGTCTTTTTAAAGTGCGTTTGTAGGGAGAGGGGCTGATTACAGTGATAGCGTGTAGGGAGAGAGACTGATAACAGTGTGTCTGAGGGTGGAGAGCATCTGATTACAGTGAGTGTGTGGGGGGTGAGGGGCTGATTACATTGAGTGTGTGGGGGGAGGGGCTGATTAAAGTGATTGTGTGTAGGGAAAGGGGCTGATTACAGTAAGTGTAAAGGGAGAGCGGCTGTTTGCAGTAAGTGTGTGTGGGGAGAGTGGCTGATTACAGTGAGTGTGTGGAGATAGGGGCTGATTACAGTGAGTGTGTGGGGATAGGGGCTTTTTAAATTGCATTTCTAAGGAAAGTTGCAGATTACAGTGTGTCTGAGGGTGGAGAGGAGCTGATAACAGTGAGTGTTTGGGGGGAGAGGAGCTGATTACAGTCAGTATGTGGGGAGAGGGGCTGCATAGAGTGAGTGTGTGGGGACAGGGGCTGATTACCGTGATTGTGTTTGGGGCCAGGGGCTTATTACAGTGAGTGTGTGGGGGGAGAGGGGCTGATTACAGTGAGTGTGCTGGTAGCGGGGCTGATTACAGTGAGTGAGTGGGGAGAGGGCCTGATTGCAGTGAGTGTGTGGGGAGAGGGGCTGATTACAATGAGTGTGAGGGGAGAGGGGCTGATTACAGTGAGTGTGAGGGGAGAGGGGCTGATTACATTGCGTGTGTTTGGGGCCAGGGGCTGATTGGAGTCAGTGTGTTTGGGGAGCGGGGCTGATTACAGTGAGTGTGTAGGGTGAGGGGCTGATTACAGTGAGTGTGTAGGGTGAGGGGCTGTTTGCAGTGAGTGTGTGGGAGGAGTGGGGCTGATTACAGTGAGTGTGTTTGTTGAGAGGGGCTGATTACCGTGACTATGTGGGAAGAGGGCTGATTACGGAGAGTATGTTTGAGGGGAGAGCGGATGATTACATTTAGTGTGTGGGGAGAGGGGCTGATTACCGTGACTATGTGTGAAGAGGGTCTGATTACAGTGAGTGTGTTTGAGGGGAGAGCGGATGATTACCGTGCATGTGTCTGGGGAGAGAGGCTGATTACAGTCTGTGTGTGGGGAGAGGGGATGATTACAGTGAGTGTGTGTGGGGAGAGGGACTGATTATAGTGAGTGCAAAAGGGCAGACGGGCTGATTACAGTGAGTGTGTTTGGGGAGATGTCCTGATTAGACTTAGTTTGTGTGGAGATGGGCTGTTTACAGTGAGTGTGTGTGGGGAGAGGGGCTGATTATAGTGAGTGTGAATGAGGAGGGGGCTGATTACACTGAGTGTGAATGGGGAGAGGGTCTGATTGCAGTGATTGTGTGGGGAGTGGGGCTGATTATTGTGAGTGTTTGGGGACAAGGTCTGATTACAGTGAGTGTGTGTGGGGAGAGGGACTGATTACAGTGAGTATGTGGGGAGTGGGGCTGATTACAGTGAGTGTGTGTGGGGAGAGTGGCTGATTACATTAAGTGTGTGGGGAGAGGGTCTGATAACAGTGAGTGTGTGGGGAGAGGGTCTTTTTATTGTGCGTTTGTAGGGAGAGGGGCTGATTACTGTGAGTGCGTATAGGGAGAGGGGCTGATTACAGTGTGTCTGAGGGTGGAGAGGAGGTGATTACAGTGAGTTTGTGTGGGTTGAGGGGCTGAACACATTGAGTGTGTTGGGAGAGGGGCTGATTACGGTGATTCTGTTTTGGGCCAGGGGCTGATTACAGTAAGTGTGTGGGGGGAGAGGGGCTGATTATTTTGAGTTTGAATGGGCAGAGGGGCTGATTACAGTGAGTGTGTGTGGAGATAGGGGCTGATTACAGTGAGTGTGTGTGGGGAGAGAGGCTGATTACAGTGTGTGTGTGTGGAGATAGGGGCTGATTACAGTGAGTGTGTGTGGAGATAGGGGCTGATTACAGTGAGTGTGTGTGGGGAGAGGTTCTGATAAGACTTAGTTTGTTTGGAGATGGGCTGATTACAGTGAGTGTGTGTGGGGAGAAGGGCTGATTACCGTGACTATGTGGGAAGAGGGCTGATTACGGAGAGTATGTTTGAGGGGAGAGCGGATGATTACATTTAGTGTGTGGGGAGAGGGGCTGATTACCGTGACTATGTGTGAAGAGGGTCTGATTACAGTGAGTGTGTTTGAGGGGAGAGCGGATGATTACCGTGCATGTGTCTGGGGAGAGAGGCTGATTACAGTCTGTGTGTGGGGAGAGGGGATGATTACAGTGAGTGTGTGTGGGGAGAGGGACTGATTATAGTGAGTGCAAAAGGGCAGACGGGCTGATTACAGTGAGTGTGTTTGGGGAGATGTCCTGATTAGACTTAGTTTGTGTGGAGATGGGCTGTTTACAGTGAGTGTGTGTGGGGAGAGGGGCTGATTATAGTGAGTGTGAATGAGGAGGGGGCTGATTACACTGAGTGTGAATGGGGAGAGGGTCTGATTGCAGTGATTGTGTGGGGAGTGGGGCTGATTATTGTGAGTGTTTGGGGACAAGGTCTGATTACAGTGAGTGTGTGTGGGGAGAGGGACTGATTACAGTGAGTATGTGGGGAGTGG
Organism: Carcharodon carcharias; assembly: GCF_017639515.1. NCBI lineage: Eukaryota > Metazoa > Chordata > Chondrichthyes > Lamniformes > Lamnidae > Carcharodon > Carcharodon carcharias. The sequence goes on from NC_054491.1 coordinate 43,573,534, forward strand.
GGCTGATTACAGTGAGTGTGTGTGGGGAGAGTGGCTGATTACATTAAGTGTGTGGGGAGAGGGTCTGATAACAGTGAGTGTGTGGGGAGAGGGTCTTTTTATTGTGCGTTTGTAGGGAGAGGGGCTGATTACTGTGAGTGCGTATAGGGAGAGGGGCTGATTACAGTGTGTCTGAGGGTGGAGAGGAGGTGATTACAGTGAGTTTGTGTGGGTTGAGGGGCTGAACACATTGAGTGTGTTGGGAGAGGGGCTGATTACGGTGATTGTGTTTTGGGCCAGGGGCTGATTACAGTAAGTGTGTGGGGGGAGAGGGGCTGATTATTTTGAGTTTGAATGGGCAGAGGGGCTGATTACAGTGAGTGTGTGTGGAGATAGGGGCTGATTACAGTGAGTGTGTGTGGGGAGAGAGGCTGATTACAGTGTGTGTGTGTGGAGATAGGGGCTGATTACAGTGAGTGTGTGTGGAGATAGGGGCTGATTACAGTGAGTGTGTGTGGGGAGAGGTTCTGATAAGACTTAGTTTGTTTGGAGATGGGCTGATTACAGTGAGTGTGTGTGGGGAGAAGGGCTGATTATAGTGAGTGTGAATGAGGAGGGGGCAGATTACAGTGGGTGTGAATGGGGAGAGGGTCTGTTTACAGTGAGTGTGTGGGGAAAGCGGCTGATTATAGTGAGTGTTTGGGGACAAACTCTGATTACAGTGAGTGTGTGTGGAGAAAGGGACTGATTGCAGTGAGTGTGTAGGGAGAGGGGCTGAGTACAGTAATTGTAAAGGGAGAGGGGCTGTTTACATTGAGTGTGTGTATGGATACGGGCTAATTACATTGAGTGTGTGGGGAGAGGGGCTGATTACAGTGAGTGTGTGGGGAGCGGGGCTGATTACAATGAGTGTGTGGGGTGTGAGGGGGTGATTACATTGAGTGTGTGGGGACAGGGGCTGATTACAGTGAGTGTGTGGGGAGAGGGGCTTTTTAAATTGCGTTTGTAGGGAGAGGGGCTGATTACAGTGTGTCTGAGGGTGGAGAGGAGCTGATTACATTGAGTGTTTGGAGGGAGAGGAGCTGATTACAGTGAGTATGTGGGTAGAGGGGCTGATTACCGTGAGTGTGTGGGGACAGGGGCTGAATACCGTGATTGTGTTTGGGGCCAGGGGCTGATTACAGTGAGTGTGTTGGTAGCGGGGCTGATTACAGTGAGTGTGTTTGGGGAGAGGTCCTGATTAGGGTTAGTTTATGTGGAGAAATGCTGATTACAGTCAGTGTGTTTGGGGCCAGGGGCTGATTACAGTCAGTTTGTTTTGGGGAGAGGGGCTGATTGCAGTGAGTGTGTAGGGTGAGGGGATGATTACGGTGAGTGTGTGTGAGGAGTGGGGCTGCTTACAGTCCGTGTGTGGGGTGAGTGGCTGTTTACAGTGAGTGTGGTTGGGGAGAGGGGCTGATTACCGTGACAATGGGGAAGTGGGACTGATTACAGTGAGTATGTTTGAGGGGAGAGCGGAAGATTACAGTGTGTGTGTTTGGGGAGAGTGGCTGATTACATTTAGTTTGTGGGGAATGCTGCTGATTACCGAGACGATGTGTGAAGAGGGGCTGATTACAGTGAGTGTGTGTGGAGATAGGGGCTGATTACAGTGAGTGTGTTGGGGGAGAGGTTCTGATAAGACTTAGTTTGTGTGGAGATGGGCTGATTACAGTGAGTGTGTGTGGGGAGAAGGGCTGATTATAGTGAGTGTGAATGAGGAGGGGGCAGATTACAGTGGGTGTGAATGGGGAGAGGGTCTGGTTACAGTGAGTGTGTGGGGAGAGCGGCTGATTATAGTGAGTGTTTGGGGACAAGCTCTGATTACAGTGAGTGTGTGTGGGGAGAGGGACTGATTGCAGTGAGTGTGTAGGGAGAGGGGCTGAGTACAGTAAGTGTAAAGGGAGAGGGGCTGTTTACATTGAGTGTGTGTACGGATAGGGGCTAATTACATTCAGTGTGTGGGGAGAGGGGCTGATTACAGTGAGTGTGTGGGGAGCGGGGCTGATTACAATGAGTGTGTGGGGTGTGAGGGGCTGATTACATTGAGTGTGTGGGGAGAGGGGCTTTTTCAATTGCGTTTGTAGGAACAGGGGCTGATTACAGTGTGTCTGAGGGTGGAGAGGAGCTGATTACATTGAGTGTTTGGAAGGAGAGGAGCTGATTACAGTGAGTATGTGGGGAGAGGGGCTGATTGCCGTGAGTGTGTGGGGACAGGGGCTGAATACCGTGATTGTGTTTGGGGCCAGGGGCTGATTACAGTGAGTGTGTTGGTACCGGGACTGTTTACAGTGAGTGTGTTTGGGGAGAGGTTCTGATTAGGGTTAGTTTATGTGGAGAAATGCTGATTACAGTCATTGTGTTTGGGGCCAGGGGCTGATTACAGTCAGTTTGTTTTGGGGAGAGGGGCTGATTACAGTGAGTGTGTAGGGCGAGGGGATGATTACAGTGAGTGTGTGTGCGGATAGGGGCTAATTACATTGAGTGTGTGGGGAGAGTGGCTGATTACAGTGAGTGTGTTGGGGGAGAGGTTCTGATAAGACTTAGTTTGTGTGGAGATGGGCTGATTACAGTGAGAATGTGTGGCAAGAAGGGCTTATTATAGTGAGTGTGAATGAGGAGGGGGCAGATTACAGTGAGTGTGAATGGGGAGAGGGTCTGATTACAGTGTGTGTGTGGGGAGAGGGGCTGATTATAGTGAGTGTTTTGGGATAGGGTCTGATTACAGTGAGTGTGTGTGGGGAGATGGACTGATTGCAGAGAGTGTGTGGGGAGAGGGGCTGATTACAGTGAGTCCGTTTAGGGAGAGAGGCTGGTTACAGTAAGTGTATAGGGAGAGGGGCTGTTTACAGTGAGTGTGTGTGGCGAGAGGGTCTGATTACTATGAATGTTTGGGGAGAGGGACTGATTACAGTGAGTGTGTGTGCAGATAGGGGCTAATTACATTGAGTGTGTGGGGAGAGGGGCTGATTACAGTGAGTGTGTGGGGAGAGGGGCTTTTTAAAGTGCGTTTGTAGGGAGAGGGGCTGATTACAGTGTGTCTGAGGGTGGAGAGGAGCTGATTACATTGAGTGTGTGGAGGGAGAGGGGCTGATTACTGTGAGTATGTGGGGAGAGGGGCTGATTACAGTGAATGTGTGGGGACAGGGGCTGAATACCGTGATTGTGTTTGGGGCCACGGGCTGATTACCGTGAGTGTTTGGGTGGAGAGGGGCTGATTACAGTGAGCATGTTGGCAGCGGGGCTGATTACAGTGAGTGTGTGGGGAGATGGCCTGATTACAGTGAGTGTGTTTGGGGAGAGGTTCTGATTAGAATTAGTTTGTGTGGAGAAATGCTGATTACAGTCAGTGTGTTTGGTGCCAGGGGCTGATTACAGTCAGTTTGTTTGGGGAGAGGGGCTGATTACAGTGAGTGTGTAGGTTGAGGGGATGATTACAGAGAGTGTTTGTGAGGAGTGGGGCTGCTTACAGTCTGTGTGTGGGGAGAGGGGCTGTTTACAGTGAGTGTGTTTGGGGAGAGGGGCTGATTACAGTGACTATGTGTGAAGAGGGGCTGATTTCAGTGAGTGTGTAGGTTGAGGGGATGATTACAGAGAGTGTTTGTGAGGAGTGGGGCTGCTTACAGTCTGCGTGTGGGGAGAGGGGCTGTTTACAGTGAGTGTGTTTGGGGAGAGGGGCTGATTACAGTGACTATGTGTGAAGAGGGGCTGATTTCAGTGAGTGTGTGGGGAGAGGGTCTTTTTAAAGTGCGTTTGTAGGGAGAGGGGCTGATTACAGTGATAGCGTGTAGGGAGAGAGACTGATAACAGTGTGTCTGAGGGTGGAGAGCATCTGATTACAGTGAGTGTGTGGGGGGTGAGGGGCTGATTACAGTGAGTGTGTGGGGGGAGGGGCTGATTAAAGTGATTGTGTGTAGGGAAAGGGGCTGATTACAGTAAGTGTAAAGGGAGAGCGGCTGTTTGCAGTAAGTGTGTGTGGGGAGAGTGGCTGATTACAGTGAGTGTGTGGAGATAGGGGCTGATTACAGTGAGTGTGTGGGGATAGGGGCTTTTTAAATTGCATTTCTAAGGAAAGTTGCAGATTACAGTGTGTCTGAGGGTGGAGAGGAGCTGATAACAGTGAGTGTTTGGGGGGAGAGGAGCTGATTACAGTGAGTATGTGGGGAGAGGGGCTGCATAGAGTGAGTGTGTGGGGACAGGGGCTGATTACCGTGATTGTGTTTGGGGCCAGGGGCTTATTACAGTGAGTGTGTGGGGGGAGAGGGGCTGATTACAGTGAGTGAGTGGGGAGAGGGCCTGATTGCAGTGAGTGTGTGGGGAGTGTGGCTGATTACAGTGAGTGTGAGGGGAGAGGGGCTGATTACAGTGAGTGTGAGGGGAGAGGGGCTGATTACATTGCGTGTGTTTGGGGCCAGGGGCTGATTGGAGTCAGTGTGTTTGGGGAGAGGGGCTGATTACAGTGAGTGTGTAGGGTGAGGGGCTGATTGCAGTGAGTGTGTGGGAGGAGTGGGGCTGATTACAGTGAGTGTGTTTGTTGAGAGGGGCTGATTACCGTGACTATGTGGGAAGAGGGACTGATTACGGAGAGTATGTTTGAGGGGAAAGCGGATGATTACATTTAGTGTGTGGGGAGAGGGGCTGATTACCGTGACTATGTGTGAAGAGGGTCTGATTACAGTGAGTGTGTTTGAGGGGAGAGCGGATGATTACCGTGCATGTGTGTGGGGAGGGAGGCTGATTACAGTGTGTGTGTGGGGAGAGGGGATGATTACAATGAGTGTGTGTGGGGAGAGGGACTGATTATAGTGAGTGCGAAAGGGCAGACGGGCTGATTACAGTGAGTGTGTTTGGGGAGATGTCCTGATTAGACTTAGTTTGTGTGGAGATGGGCTGTTTACAGTGAGTGTGTGTGGGGAGAGGGGCTGATTATAGTGAGTGTGAATGAGGAGGGGGCAGATTACAGTGAGTGTGAATGGGGAGAGGGTCTGATTACAGTGATTGTGTGGGGAGTGGGGCTGATTATAGTGAGTGTTTGGGGACAAGGTCTGATTACAGTGAGTGTGTGTGGGGAGAGGGACTGATTACAGTGAGTATGTAGGGAGTGGGGCTGATTACAGTGAGTGTGTGTGGGGAGAGTGGCTGATTACATTAAGTGTGTGGGGAGAGGGTCTGATAACAGTGAGTGTGTGGGGAGAGGGTCTTTTTATCGTGCGTTTGCAGGGAGAGGGGCTGATTACTGTGAGTGCGTATAGGGAGAGGGGCTGATTACAGTGTGTCTGAGGGTGGAGAGGAGGTGATTACAGTGAGTTTGTGTGGGTTGAGGGGCTGATTACATTGAGTGTGTTGGGAGAGGGGCTGATTACGGTGATTCTGTTTTGGGCAGAGGGGCTGATTACAGTAAGTGTGTGGAGATAGGGGCTGATTACAGTGAGTGTGTGTGGGGAGAGGTTCTGATAAGACTTAGTTTGTGTGGAGATGGGCTGATTACAGTGAGTGTGTGTGGGGAGAAGGGCTGATTATAGTGAGTGTGAATGAGGAGGGGGCAGATTACAGTGGGTGTGAATGGGGAGAGGGTCTGGTTACAGTGAGTGTGTGGGGAGAGCGGCTGATTATAGTGAGTGTTTGGGGACAAGCTCTGATTACAGTGAGTGTGTGTGGGGAGAGGGACTGATTGCAGTGAGTGTGTAGGGAGAGGGGCTGAGTACAGTAATTGTAAAGGGAGAGGGGCTGTTTACATTGAGTGTGTGTATGGATAGGGGCTAATTACATTGAGTGTGTGGGGAGAGGGGCTGATTACAGTGAGTGTGTGGGGAGCGGGGCTGATTAGGGTTAGTTTATGTGGAGAATTGCTGATTACAGTCAGTGTGTTTGGGGCCAGGGGCTGATTACAGTCAGTTTGTTTTGGGGAGAGGGGCTGATTACAGTGAGTGTGTAGGGTGAGGGGATTTTTACAGTGAGTGTGTGTGAGGAGTGGGGCTGCTTACAGTCCGTGTGTGGGGTGAGGGGCTGTTTACAGTGAGTGTGGTTGCGGAGAGGGGCTGATTACCGTGACAATGGGGAAGTGGGACTGATTACAGTGAGTATGTTTGAGGGGAGAGCGGAAGATTACAGTGTGTGTGTTTGGGGAGAGTGGCTGATTACATTTAGTTTGTGGGGAGAGCTGCTGATTACCGAGACGATGTGTGAAGAGTGGCTGATTACAGTGAGTGTGTGTGGAGATAGGGGCTGATTACAGTGAGTGTGTGTGGGGAGAGGTTCTGATAAGACTTAGTTTGTGTGGAGATGGGTTGATTACAGTGAGTGTGTGTGGGGAGAAGGGCTGATTATAGTGAGTGTGAATGAGGAGGGGGCAGATTACAGTGGGTGTGAATGGGGAGAGGGTCTGGTTACAGTGAGTGTGTGGGGAGAGCGGCTGATTATAGTGAGTGTTTGGGGACAAGCTCTGATTACAGTGAGTGTGTGTGGGGAGAGGGACTGATTGCAGTGAGTGTGTAGGGAGAGGGGCTGAGTACAGTAATTGTAAAGGGAGAGGGGCTGTTTACATTGAGTGTGTGTACGGATAGGGGCTAATACATTGAGTGTGTGGGGAGAGGGGCTGATTACAGTGAGTGTGTGGGGAGCGGGGCTGATTACAATGAGTGTGTGGGTTGTGAGGGGCTGATTACATTGAGTGTGTGGGGAGAGGGGCTGATTACAGTGAGGGTGTGGGGAGAGGGGCTTTTTCAATTGCGTTTGTAGGGAGAGGGGCTGATTACAGTGTGTCTGAGGGTGGAGAGGAGCTGATTACATTGAGTGTTTGGAAGGAGAGGAGCTGATTACAGTGAGTATGTGGGGAGAGGGGCTGATTAACGTGAGTGTGTGGGGACAGGGGCTGAATACCGTGATTGTGTTTGGGGCCAGGGGCTGATTACAGTGAGTGTGTTGGTACCGGGGCTGATTACAGTGAGTGTGTTTGGGGAGAGGTTCTGATTAGGGTTAGTTTATGTGGAGAAATGCTGATTACAGTCAGTGTGTTTGGGGCCAGGGGCTGATTACAGTCAGTTTGTTTTGGGGAGAGGGGCTGATTACAGTGAGTGTGTAGGGTGAGGGGATGATTACAGTTAGTGTGTGTGAGGAGTGGGGCTGCTTACAGTCCGTGTGTGGGGTGAGTGGCTGTTTACAGTGAGTGTAGTTGGGGAGAGGGGCTGATTACCGTGACAATGGGGAAGTGGGACTGATTACAGTGAGTATGTTTGAGGGGAGAGCGGAAGATAACAGTGTGTGTGTTTGGGGAGAGTGGCTGATTACATTTAGTTTGTGGGGAGAGCTGCTGATTACCGTGACGATGTGTGAAGAGGGGCTGATTACACTGAGTGTGTGGGGAGAGGGTCTTTTTAAAGTGCGTTTGTAGGTAGAGAGACTGTTTACCGTGTTTCTGAGGGTGGAGAGGAGCTGATTACAGTGAGTGTGTGGGGGGTGAGGGGCTGATTACATTGAATGTGTGGGGATAGGGGCTGATTACAGTGAGTGTGAGGGGGGAGGGGCTGATTAAAGTGATTGCGTGTAGAGAAAGGGGCTGATTACAGTAACTGTAAAGGGAGAGCGGCTGTTTACAGAAAGTGTGTGTGGGGAGAAGGGCTGATTACAGTGAGTGTGTGGAGATAGGGGCTGATTACAGTGAGTGTGTGGGGAGAGGGGCTTTTTAAATTGCGTTTGTTAGGAGAGTTGCAGATTACAGTGTGTCTGAGGGTGGAGAGGAGCTGATAACAGTGAGTGTTTGGGGGGAGAGGAGCTGATTACAGTGAGTATGTGGGGAGAGGGGCTGATTACAGTGAGTGTTTGGGGGGAGAGGGGCTGATTACAGTGAGTGTGTGGAGATAGGTGCTGATTACAGTGAGTGTGTGGGGAGAGGGGATTTTTAAATTACGTTTGTTAGGAGAGTTGCAGATTACAGTGTGTCTGAGGGTGGAGAGGAGCTGATAACAGTGAGTGTTTGGGGGGAGAGGAGCTGATTACAGTGAGTATGTGGGGAGAGGGGCTGATTACAGTGAGTGTTTGGGGACGGGGCTGATTACTGTGATTGTGTTTGTGGCCAGGGGCTGATTACAGTGAGTGTGTGGGGGGAGAGGGGCTGTTTACAGTGAGTGTGTTATTAGCGGGGCTGATTACAGTGACTGTGAGTGAGTGGGGAGAGGGCCTGATTGCAGTGAGTGTGTGGGGAGAGGGGCTAATTACCGTGAGCGTGAGGGGAGAGGGTCTGATTACAGTGTGTGTGTTTGGGGCCAGTGGCTGATTAGAGTCAGTGTGTGTGGGGAGAGGGGCTGTTACAGTGAGTGTGTAGGGTGAGGGGCTGATTACAGTGAGTGTGTGGGATCAGTGGGGCTGATTTCAGTCCGTGTGTGGGGAGAGGGGCTGATTACAGTGAGTGTGTTTGTTGAGAGGAGCTGATTACCGTGACTATGTGGGAAGAGGGACTGATTACAGTGAGTATGTTTGAGGGGAGAGCGGATGATTACATTTAGTGTGTGGGGAGAGGGGCTGATTACCGAGACTATGTGTGAAGAGGGTCTGATTACAGTGAGTGTGTTTGAGGGGAGAGCGGATGATTACCGTGCATGTGTGTGGGGAGAGAGGCTGATTACAGTTTGTGTGTGGGGAGAGGGGATGATTACAGTGAGTGTGTGTGGGGAGAGGGGCTGATTATAGTGAGTGCGAATGGGCAGACGGGCTGAATACAGTGAGTGTGTTTGGGGAGAGGGGCTGATTACAGTGAGTGTGTGTGGGGAGAGTGGCTGATTACATTGAGTGTGGGGGAGAGGGTCTGATTACTGTGAGTGTGGGGGAGAGGGTCTTTTTATCGTGCGTTTGTAGGGAGAGGTGCTGATTACTGTGAGTGCGTATAGGGAGAGGGGCTGATTACAGTGTGTCTGAGGGTGGAGAGGAGATGATTACAGTGAGTTTGTGTGGGGTGAGGGGCTGATTACATTGAGTGTGTTGGGAGAGGGGCTGATTACGGTGATTCTGTTTGGGCCAGGGGCTGATTACAGTAAGTGTGTGGGGGGAGAGGTGCTGATTATTTTGAGTTTGAATGGGCAGAGGGGCTGATTACAGTGAGTGTCTGTGGAGATCGGGGCTGATTACAGTGAGTGTGTTTGGGGAGAGAGGCTGATTACAGTGTGTGTGTGGGTAGGGGCTGATTACAGTGAGTGTGTGTGGGGAGAGGGACTGATTATCGTGAGTGTGAATGGGTAGACGGGCTTATTGCAGTGAGTGTGTTGGGGGACAGGTTCTGATTAGTCTTAGTTTGTGTGGTGATGGGCTGTTTACAGAAAGAGTGTGTGGGGAGAAGGGCTGATTATAGTGAGTGTGAATGAGGAGGGCCAGATTACAGTGAGTGTGAATGGGGAGATGGTCTGATTACAGTGAGTGTGTGGGGAGAGGGGCTGATTATAGTGAGTGTTTGGGGATAGGGTCTGATTGCAGTGAGTGTGTGTGGGAAGAGGGACTGATTGGGTGAGTGTGTGGGGAGAGGGGATGATTACAGTGAGTCCGTGTATGGAGAGGGGCTGATTACAGTAAGTGTAAAGGGAGAGGGGCTGTTTACAGTGAGTGTGTGTGGCGAGAGGGTCTTATTACGTTGAGTTTGTGGGGAGAGGGGCTGATTACAGTGAGTGTGTGTGCGGATAGGGGCTAATTACATTGAGTGTGTGGGGAGAGGGTCTGATTACAGTGATTGTGTGGGGAGTGGGGCTGATTATTGTGAGTGTTTGGGGACAAGGTCTGATTACAGTGAGTGTGTGTGGGGAGAGGGACTGATTACAGTGAGTATGTGGGAAGTGGGGCTGATTACAGTGAGTGTGAGTGGGGAGAGTGGCTGATTACATTAAGTGTGTGGGGAGAGGGTCTGATAACAGTGAGTGTGTGGGGAGATGGTCTTTTTATCGTGCGTTTGTAGGGAGAGGGGCTGATTACTGTGAGTGCGTATAGGGAGAGGGGCTGATTACAGTGTGTCTGAGGGTGGAGAGGAGGTGATTACAGTGAGTTTGTGTGGGTTGAGGGGCTGATTACATTGAGTGTGTTGGGAGAGGGGCTGATTACGGTGATTCTGTTTAGGGCCAGGGGCTGATTACAGTAAGTGTGTGGGGGGAGAGGGGCTGATTATTTTGAGTTTGAAAGGGCAGAGGGGCTGATTACAGTGAGTGTGTGTGGAGATAGGGGCTGATTTCAGTGAGTGTGTGTGGGGAGAGGTTCTGATAAGACTTAGGTTGTGTGGAGATGGGCTGATTACATTGAGTGTGTGTGGGGAGAAGGGCTGATTATAGTGAGTGTGAATGAGGAGGGGGCAGATTACAGTGGGTGTGAATGGGGAGAGGGTCTGGTTACAGTGAGTGTGTGGGGAGAGCAGCTGATTATAGTGAGTGTTTGGGGACAAGCTCTGATTACAGTGAGTGTGTGTGGGGAGAGGGACTGATTGCAGTGAGTGTGTAGGGAGAGGGGCTGAGTACAGTAAGTGTAAAGGGAGAGGGGCTGTTTACATTGAGTGTGTGTATGGATAGGGGCTAATTACATTGAGTGTGTGGGGAGAGGGGCTGATTACAGTGAGTGTGTGGGGAGCGGGGCTGATTACAATGAGTGTGTGGGGTGTGAGGGGCTGATTACATTGAGTGTGTGGGGAGAGGGGCTGATTACAGTGAGTGTATGGGGAGAGGGTCTTTTTCAATTGCGTTTGTAGGGAGAGGGGCTGATTACAGTGTGCCTGAGGGTGGAGAGGAGCTGATTACATTGAGTGTTTGGAAGGAGAGGAGCTGATTACAGTGAGTATGTGGGGAGAGGGGCTGATTACCGTGAGTGTGTGGGGACAGGGGCTGAATACCGTGATTGTGTTTGGGGCCAGGGGCTGATTACAGTGAGTGTGTTGGTACCGGGGCTGATTACAGTGAGTGTGTTTGGGGAGAGGTTCTGATTAGGGTTAGTTTATGTGGAGAAATGCTGATTACAGTCAGTGTGTTTGGGGCCAGGGGCTGATTACAGTCAGTTTGTTTTGGGGAGAGGGGCTGATTACAGTGAGTGTGTAGGGTGAGGGGATGATTACAGTTAGTGTGTGTGAGGAGTGGGGCTGCTTACAGTCCGTGTGTGGGGTGAGGGGCTGTTTACAGTGAGTGTAGTTGGGGAGAGGGGCTGATTACCGTGACAATGGGGAAGTGGGACTGATTACAGTGAGTATGTTTGAGGGGACAGCGGAAGATTACAGTGTGTGTGTTTGGGGAGAGTGGCTGATTACATTTAGTTTGTGGGGAGAGCTGCTGATTACCGTGACGATGTGTGAAGAGGGGCTGATTACAGTGAGTGTGTGGGGAGAGGGGCTTTTTAAATTACGTTTGTTAGGAGAGTTGCAGATTACAGTGTGTCTGAGGGTGGAGAGGAGCTGATAACAGTGAGTGTTTGGGGGGAGAGGAGCTGATTACAGTGAGTGTGTGGGGGGAGAGGGGCTGATTACAGTGAGTGTGTTATTAGCGGGGCTGATTACAGTGACTGTGAGTGAGTGGGGAGAGGGCCTGATTGCAGTGAGTGTGTGGGGAGAGGGGCTGATTACCGTGAACGTGAGGGGAGAGGGTCTGATTACAGTGTGTGTGTTTGGGGCCAGTGGCTGATTAGATTCAGTGTGTGTGGGGAGAGGGGCTGATTACAGTGAGTGTGTAGGGTGAGGGGCTGATTACAGTGAGTGTGTGGGATCAGTGGGGCTGATTTCAGTCCGTGTGTGGGGAGAGGGTCTGATTACAGTGAGTGTGTTTGTTGAGAGGGGCTGATTACCGTGACTATGTGGGAAGAGGGACTGATTACAGTGAGTATGTTTGAGGGGAGAGCGGATGATTACATTTAGTGTGTGCGGAGAGGGGCTGATTACCGAGACTATGTGTGAAGAGGGTCTGATTACAGTGAGTGTGTTTGAGGGGAGAGCGGATGATTACCGTGCATGTGTGTGGGGAGAGAGGCTGATTACAGTGTGTGTGTGGGGAGAGGGGATGATTACAGTGAGTGTGTGTGGGGAGAGGGGCTGATTATAGTGAGTGCGAATGGGCAGACGGGCTGAATACAGTGAGTGTGTTTGGGGAGAGGTTCTCAATAGACTTAGTTTGTGTGGAGATGGGCTGTTTACAGTGAGTGTGTGTGGGGAGAGGGGCTGATTATAGTGAGTGTTTGGGGACAAGGTCTGATTGCAGTGAGAGTGTGTGGGGAGAGGGGCTGATTACAGTGAGTGTGTGTGGGGAGAGTGGCTGATTACATTGAGTGTGTGGGGAGAGGGTCTGATTACAGTGAGTGTGGGGGAGAGGGTCTTTTTATCGTGCGTTTGTAGGGAGAGGTGCTGATTACTGTGAGTGCGTATAGGGAGAGGGGCTGATTACAGTGTGTCTGAGGGTGGAGAGGAGGTGATTACAGTGAGTTTGTGTGGGGTGAGGGGCTGATTACATTGAGTGTGTTGGGAGAGAGGCTGATTACGGTGATTCTGTTTGGGCCAGGGGCTGATTACAGTAAGTGTGTGGGGGGAGAGGTGCTGATTATTTTGAGTTTGAATGGGCAGAGGGGCTGATTACAGTGAGTGTCTGTGGAGATCGGGGCTGATTACAGTGAGTGTGTTTGGGGAGAGAGGCTGATTACAGTGTGTGTGTGGGTAGGGGCTGATTACAGTGAGTGTGTGTGGGGAGAGGGACTGATTATAGTGAGTGTGAATGGGTAGACGGGCTTATTGCAGTGAGTGTGTTGGGGGACAGGTTCTGATTAGTCTTAGTTTGTGTGGTGATGGGCTGATTACAGTGAGAGTGTGTGGGGAGAAGGGCTGATTATAGTGAGTGTGAATGAGGAGGGCCAGATTACAGTGAGTGTGAATGGGGAGATGGTCTGATTACAGTGAGAGTGTGGGGAGAGGGGCTGATTATAGTGAGTGTTTGGGGATAGGGTCTGATTGCAGTGAGTGTGTGTGGGGAGAGGGACTGATTGGGTGAGTGTGTGGGGAGAGGGGATGATTACAGTGAGTCCGTGTATGGAGAGGGGCTGATTACAGTAAGTGTAAAGGGAGAGGGGCTGTTTACAGTGAGTGTGTGTGGCGAGAGGGTCTTATTACGTTGAGCTTGTGGGGAGAGGGGCTGATTACAGTGAGTGTGTGTGCGGATAGGGGCTAATTACATTGAGTGTGTGGGGAGAGGGTCTGATTACAGTGATTGTGTGGGGAGTGGGGCTGATTATAGTGAGTGTTTGGGGACAAGGTCTGATTACAGTGAGGGTGTGTGGGGAGAGGGACTGATTACATTAAGTGTGTGGGGAGAGGGACTGATTACAGTGAGTATGTGGGGATTGGGGCTGATTACAGTGAGTGTGTGTGGGAAGAGTGGCTGATTACATTAAGTGTGTGGGGAGAGGGTCTGATAACAGTGAGTGTGTGGGGAGATGGTCTTTTTATCGTGCGTTTGTAGGGAGAGGGGCTGATTACTGTGAGTGCGTATAGGGAGAGGGGCTGATTACAGTGTGTCTGAGGGTGGAGAGGAGGTGATTACAGTGAGTTTGTGTGGGTTGAGGGGCTGATTACATTGAGTGTGTTGGGAGAGGGGCTGATTACGGTGATTCTGTTTAGGGCCAGGGGCTGATTACAGTAAGTGTGTGGGGGGAGAGGGGCTGATTATTTTGAGTTTGAATGGGCAGAGGGGCTGATTACAGTGAGTGTGTGTGGAGATAGGGGCTGATTACAGTGAGTGTGTGTGGGGAGAGGTTCTGATAAGACTTAGTTTGTTTGGAGATGGGCTGATTACAGTGAGCGTGTGTGGGGAGAAGGGCTGATTATAGTGAGTGTGAATGAGGAGGGGGCAGATTACAGTGGGTGTGAATGGGGAGAGGGTCTGGTTACAGTGAGTGTGTGGGGAGAGCGGCTGATTATAGTGAGTGTTTGGGGACAAGCTCTGATTACAGAGAGTGTGTGTGGGGAGAGGGACTGATTGCAGTGAGTGTGTAGGGAGAGGGGCTGAGTACAGTAAGTGTAAAGGGAGAGGGGCTGTTTACATTGAGTGTGTGGGGTGTGAGGGGCTGATTACATTGAGTGTGTGGGGAGAGGGGCTGATTACAGTGAGTGTGTGGGGAGAGGGGCTTTTTCAATTGCGTTTGTAGGGAGAGGGGCTGATTACAGTGTGTCTGAGGGTGGAGAGGAGCTGATTACATTGAGTGTTTGGAGGGAGAGGAGCTGATTACAGTGAGTATGTGGGGAGAGGGGCTGATTACCGTGAGTGTGTGGGGACAGGGGCTGAATACCGTGATTGTGTTTGGGGCCAGGGGCTGATTACAGTGAGTGTGTTGGTAGCGGGGCTGATTACAGTGAGTGTGTTTGGGGAGAGGTTCTGATTAGGGTTAGTTTATGTGGAGAAATGCTGATTACAGTCAGTGTGTTTGGGGCCAGGGGCTGATTACAGTCAGTTTGTTTTGGGGAGAGGGGCTGATTACAGTGAGTGTGTAGGGTGAGGGGATGATTACAGTGAGTGTGTGTGAGGAGTGGGGCTGCTTACAGTCCGTGTGTGGGGTGAGGGGCTGTTTACAGTGAGTGTGGTTGGGGAGAGGGGCTGATTACCGTGACAATGGGGAAGTGGGACTGATTACAGTGAGTATGTTTGAGGGGAGAGCGGAAGATTACAGTGTGTGTGTTTGGGGAGAGTGGCTGATTACATTTAGTTTGTGGGGAGAGCTGCTGATTACCGTGACGATGTGTGAAGAGGGGCTGATTACAGTGAGTGTGTGTGGAGATAGGGGCTGATTACAGTGAGTGTGTTTGGGGAGAGCTTCTGATAAGACTTAGTTTGTGTGGAGATGGGCTGATTACAGTGAGTGTGTGTGGGGAGAAGGGCTGACTATAGTGAGTGTGAATGAGGAGGGGGCAGATTACAGTGGGTGTGAATGGGGAGAGGGTCTGGTTACAGTGAGTGTGTGGGGAGAGCGGCTGATTATAGTGAGTGTTTGGGGACAAGCTCTGATTACAGTGAGTGTGTGTGGGGAGAGGGACTGATTGCAGTGAGTGTGTAGGGAGAGGGGCTGAGTACAGTAAGTGTAAAGGGAGAGGGGCTGTTTACATTGAGTGTGTGTACGGATAGGGGCTAATTACATTGAGTGTGTGGGGAGAGGGGCTGATTACAGTGAGTGTGTGGCGTGCGGGGCTGATTACAATGAGTGTGTGGGGTGTGAGGGGCTGATTACATTGAGTGTGTGGGGAGAGGGGCTGATTACAGTGAGTGTGTGGGGAGAGGGGCTTTTTAAATTGCGTTTGTAGGGAGAGGGGCTGATTACAGGGTGTCTGAGGGTGGAGAGGAGCTGCTACATTGAGTGTTTGGAGGGAGAGGAGCTGATTACAGTGAGTATGTGGGGAGAGGGGCTGATTACCGTGAGTGTGTGGGGACAGGGGCTGAATACCGTGATTGTTTTTGGGACCAGGGGCTGATTACAGTGAGTGTGTTGGTAGCGGGGCTGATTACAGTGAGTGTGTTTGGGGAGAGGTTCTGATTAGACTTAGTTTATGTGGAGAAATGCTGATTACAGTCAGTGTGTTTGGGGCCAGGGGCTGATTACAGTCAGTTTGTTTTGGGGAGAGGGGCTGATTACAGTGAGTGTGTAGGGTGAGGGGATGATTACAGTGAGTGTGTGTGAGGAGTGGGGCTGCTTACAGTCCGTGTGTGGGGTGAGGGGCTGTTTACAGTGAGTGTGGTTGGGGAGAGGGGCTGATTACCGTGACAATGGGGAAGTGGGACTGATTACAGTGAGTATGTTTGAGGGGAGAGCGGAAGATTACAGTGTGTGTGTTTGGGGAGAGTGGCTGATTACATTTAGTTTGTGGGGGGAGCTGCTGATTACCGTGACGATGTGTGAAGAGGGGCTGATTACAGTGAGTGTGTGGGGAGAGGGTCTTTTTAAAGTGCGTTTGTAGGGAGAGAGACTGATTACCGTGTGTCTGAGGGTGGAGAGGAGCTGATTACAGTGAGTGTGTGGGGGGTGAGGGGCTGATTACATTGAATGTGTGGGGATAGGGGCTGATTACAGTGAGTGTGAGGGGGGAGGGGCTGATTAAAGTGATTGCGTGTAGAGAAAGTGGCTGATTACAGTAAGTGTAAAGGGAGAGCGGCTGTTTACAGTAAGTGTGTGTGGGGAGAGGGGCTGATTACAGTGAGTGTGTGGAGATAGGGGCTGATTACAGTGAGTTTGTGGGGAGAGGGGCTTTTTAAATTACGTTTGTTAGGAGAGTTGCAGATTACAGTGTGTCTGAGGGTGGAGAGGAGCTGATAACAGTGAGTGTTTGGGGGGAGAGGAGCTGATTACAGTGAGTATGTGGGGAGAGGGGCTGATTACAGTGAGTGTTTGGGGGGAGAGGGGCTGATTACAGTGAGTGTGTGGACATAGGGGCTGATTACAGTGAGTGTGTGGGGAGAGGGGCTTTTTAAATTGCGTTTGTTAGGAGAGTTGCAGATTACAGTGTGTCTGAGGGTGGAGAGGAGCTGATAACAGTGAGTGTTTGGGGGGAGAGGAGCTGATTACAGTGAGTATGTGGGGAGAGCGGCTGATTACAGTGAGTGTTTGGGGACAGGGGCTGATTACCGTGATTGTGTTTGGGGCCAGGGGCTGATTACAGTGAGTGTGTGGGGGGAGAGGGGCTGATTACAGTGAGTGTGTTATTAGCGGGGCTGATTACAGTGACTGTGAGTGAGTGGGGAGAGGGCCTGATTGCAGTGAGTGTGTGGGGAGAGGGGCTGATTACCGTGAGTGTGAGGGGAGAGGGTCTGATTACAGTGTGTGTGTTTGGGACCAGTGGCTGATTAGAGTCAGTGTGTGTGGGGAGAGGGGCTGATTACAGTGAGTGTGTAGGGTGAGGGGCTGATTACAGTGAGTGTGTGGGATCAGTGGGGCTGATTTCAGTCCGTGTGTGGGGAGAGGGGCTGATTACAGTGAGTGTGTTTGTTGAGAGGGGCTGATTACCGTGACTATGTGGGAAGAGGGACTGATTACAGTGAGTATGTTTGAGGGGAGAGCGGATGATTACATTTAGTGTGTGGGGAGAGGGGCTGATTACCGAGACTATGTGTGAAGAGGGTCTGATTACAGTGAGTGTGTTTGAGGGGAGAGCGGATGATTACCGTGCATGTGTGTGGGGAGAGAGGCTGATTACAGTGTGTGTGTGGGGAGCGGGGATGATTACAGTGAGTGTGTGTGGGGAGAGGGACTGATTATAGTGAGTGTGAATGGGCAGACGGGCTGATTATAGTGAGTGTGTTTGGGGAGAGGTTCTCATTAGACTTCGTTTGTGTGGAGATGGGCTGTTTACAGTGAGTGTGTGTGGGGAGAGGGGCTGATTATAGTGAGTGTTTGGGGACAAGGTCTGATTACATTGAGTTTGTGTGGGGAGAGGGGCTGATTACAGTGAGTGTGTGTGGGGAGAGTGGCTGATTACATTGAGTGTGTGGGGAGAGGGTCTGATTACAGTGAGTGTGGGGGAGAGGGTCTTTTTATCGTGCGTTTGTAGGGAGAGGTGCTGATTACTCTTAGTTTGTGTGGTGATGGGCTGATTACAGTGAGAGTTTGTGGGGAGAAGGGCTGATTATAGTGAGTGTGAATGAGGAGGGGCAGATTACAGTGAGTGTGAATGGGGAGATGGTCTGATTACAGTGAGTGTTTGGGGATAGGGTCTGATTGCAGTGAGTGTGTGTGGGGAGTGGGACTGATTGGGGTGAGTGTGTGGGGAGAGGGGATGATTACAGTGAGTCCGTGTAGGGAGAGGGCCTGATTCTAGTAAGTGTAATGGGAGAGGGGCTGTTTACAGTGAGTGTGTGTGGCGAGAGGGTCTTATTACGTTGAGTTTGTGGGGAGAGGGGCTGGTTACAGTGAGTGTGTGTGCGGATAGGGGCTAATTACATTGAGTGTGTGGGGAGAGGGGCTGATTACAGTGAGTGTGTGGGGAGAGGGGCTTTTTAAAGTGCGTTTGTAGGGAGAGGGGCTGATTACAGTGTGTCTGAGGGTGGAGAGGAGCTGATTACATTGATTGTGTGGAGGGAGAGGAGCTGATTACAGTGAGTATGTGGGGAGAGAGGCTGATTGCAGTGAGTATGTGGGGACAGGGCCTGATTAGACTTAGTTTGTGTGGAGAAATGCTGATTACAGTGAGTGTGTTTGGGGAGAGGTTCTGATTAGACTTAGTTTGTGTGGAGAAATGCTGATTACAGTCAGTGTGTTTGGGGCCAGGGGCTGATTACAGTCAGTTTGTTTGGGGAGAGGGGCTGATTACAGTGAGTGTGTAGGTTGAGGGGATGATTACAGTGAGTGTGTGTGAGGAGTGGGGCTGCTTACAGTCCGTGTGTGGGGAGAGGGGCTGTTTACAGTGAGTGTGTTTGGGGAGAGGGATGATAACAGTGAGTGTGTGGCGGGAGAGGAGCTGATTACCGTGACTATGTGGGAAGAGGGACTGATTACAGTGAGTATGTTTGAGGGGAGTGAGGATGATTAAAGTGTGTGTGTTTGGGGAGAGGGGCTGATTACATTTAGTGTGTGGGGAGAGCTGCTGATTACCATGGCTATGTGTGAAGAGGGGCTGATTACAGTGAGTGTGTGGGGAGAGGGTCTTTTTAAAGTGCGTTTGTAGGGATAGTGGCTGATTACAGTGATAGCGTGTAGGGAGACATACTGATTACATTGTGTCTGAGGGTGGAGAAGAGCTGATTACAGTGAGTGTGTGGGGGGTGAGGGGCTGATTACATTGAGTGTGTGGGGAGAGGGGCTGATTGCAGTGATTGTGTGGGGGGAGGGTCTGATTAAAGTGATTGCTTGTAGGGAAAGGGGCTGATTACAGTAAGTGTAAAGGGAGAGCGGCTGTTAACAGTAAGTGTGTTTGGGGAGAGGGGCTGATTACAGTGAGTGTGTGGAGATAGGGGCTGATTACAGTTAGTGTGTGGGGAGAGGGGCTTTTTAAATTGCGTTTGTAAGGAGAGTTGCAGATTACAGTGTGTCTGAGGGTGGAGAGGAGCTGATAACAGTGAGTGTTTTGGGGGAGAGGAGCAGATTACAGTGAGTATGTGGGGAGAGTGGCTGATTACAGTGAGTGTTTGGGGACAGGGGCTGATTACCGTGATTGTGTTTGGGGCCAGGGGCTGATTACAGTGAGTGTGTGGGGGGAGAGGGGCTGATTACAGTGAGTGTGCTGGTAGCGGGGCTGATTACAGTGAGTGAGTGGGGAGAGGGCCTGATTGCAGTGAGTGTGTGGGGAGAGGGGCTGATTTCAGTGAGTGTGAGGGGAGAGGGGCTCATTACAGTGTATGTGTTTGGGGTCAGGGGCTGATTAGATTCAGTGTGTTTGGGGAGAGGGTCTGATTATAGTGAGTGTGTAGGGTGAGGGGCTGATTACAGTGAGTGTGTGGGATCAGTGGGGCTGATTACAGTCCGTGTGTGGGGAGAGGGACTGATTACAGTGAGTGTGTTTGTTGAGAGGGGCTGATTACCGTGACTATGTGGGAAGAGGGACTGATTACAGAGAGTATGTTTGAGGGGAGAGCGGATGATTACATTTAGTGTGTGGGGAGAGGGGTTGATTACCGTGACAATGTGTGAAGAGGGTCTGATTACAGTGAGTGTGTTTGAGGGGAGAGCGGATGATTACCGTGCATGTGTGGGTGGAGAGAGGCTGATTACAGTGTGTGTGGGGGGAGAGGGAATGATTACAGTGAGTGTGGGTGGGGAGAGGGACTGATTATAGTGAGTGTGAATGGGCAGGCGGGCTGATTACAGTCAGTGTGTTTGGGGACAGGTTCTCATTAGACTTAGTTTGTGTGGAGATGGGCTGTTTACAGTGAGTGTGTGTGGGGAGAGGTGCTGATTATAGTGAGTGTGAATGAGGAGGGGGCAGATTACAGTGAGTGTGAATGGGGAGAGGGTCTGATTACAGTGATTGTGTGGGGAGTGGGGCTGATTATAGTGAGTGTTTGGGGACAAGGTCTGATTACAGTTAGTGTGTGTGGGTAGAGGGACTGATTACAGTGAGTATGTGGGGAGAGGGGGTGATTACTGTGAGTGCGTATAGGGAGATGTGCTGATTACAGTCTGTCTGAGGGTGGAGAGGAGGTGATTACAGTGAGTTTGTGTGGGATGAGGGGCTGATTACATTGAGTGTGTTGGGAGAGGGGGTGATTACGGTGATTCTGTGTGGGGCCCGGGCCTGATTACAGTAAGTGTGTGGGGGAATAGGGGCTGATTATTTTGATTTTGAATGGGCAGAGGGGCTGATTACAGTGAGTTTGTGTGGAGATAGGGGCTGATTACAGTGAGTGTGTGTGGGGAGAGAGGCTGATTACAGTGTGTGTATGGGTAGGGGCTGATTACAGTGAGTGTGTGTGGGGAGAGGGACTGATTATAGTGAATGTGAATGGGCAGACAGGCTGATAACAGTGAGTGTGTTGGGGGAGAGTTTCTGATTAGAATTAGTTTGTGTGGAGATGGGCTGATTACAGTGAGAATGTGTGGGGAGAAGGGCTGATTATAGTGAGTGTGAATGAGGAGGGGGCAGATTACAGTGAGTGTGAATGGGGAGAGGGTCTGATTACAGTGAGTGTGTTGGGAAAGGGGCTGATTATAGTGAGTGTTTGGGGATAGGGTCTGATTACAGTGAGTGTGTGTGGCGAGAGGGTCTGATTACATTGAGTGTGTGGGGAGAGGGGCTGATTACAGTGAGTGTGTGTGCGGATAGGGGCTAATTACATTGAGTGTGTGGGGAGATTGGCTGATTACAGTGAGTGTGTGGGGAGAGGGGCTTTTTAAAGTGCGTTTGTAGGGAGAGGGGCTGATTACAGTGTGTCTGAGGGTGGAGAGGAGCTGATTACAGTGAGTGTGTGGGGACAGGGGCTGATTACCGTGATTGTTTTTGGGGCCATGGGCTGATTACAGTGTGTGTGTGGGGGGAGAGGGGCTGATTACAGTGAGTGTGTTGTTAGCGGGGCTGATTACAGTGAGTGTGTTGGTAGCGGGGCTGATTACAGTGAGTGTGTGTGGGGAGAGGGCCTGATTACAGTGAGTGTGTGGGGAGAGGGGCTGATTAGAATGAGTGTGAGGGGAGAGGGGCTGATTACAGTGTGTGTGTTTGGGGCCTGGGGCTGATTAAAGTCAGTGTGTTTGGGGAGAGGGGCTGATTACAGTGAGTGTGTAGGGTGAGTGGATGATTACAGTGAGTGTGCGTGAGGAGTGGGGCTGCTAACAGTCCGTGTGTGGGGAGAGGGGCTGTTTACAGTGAGTGTGTTTGGTGAGAGGGGCTGATTACCGTGACTATGTTGGAAGTGGGAATGATTACAGTGAGTATGTTTGAGGGGAGAGCGGATGATTACAGTGTGTGTGTTTGGGGAGAGGGGCTAATTACATTTAATGTGTGGGGAGAGCTGCTGATTGCCGTGACTATGTGTGAAGAAGGGCTGATTACAGTGAGTGTGTGGGGAGAGTTTCTTTTTAAAGTGCGTTTATAGGGAGAGGGGCTGATTACAGTGATTGCGTGTAAGGAGTGGGGCTGACTACAGTGTGTCTGAGGGTGGAGAGGAGCTGATTACAGTGAGTATGTGGGGGGTGAAGGGCTGATTACAGTGAGTGCGTGGGGGGAGAGGAGCTGATTACCGTGAGTATGTGGGAAGAGGGACTGATTACAGTGAGTATGTTTGAGGGGAGAGCGGATGATTGCAGTGCGTCTGTTTGGGGTGAGCGGCTGATTTCATTTAGTGTGTGGGGAGAGGGGCTGATTAACATGACTATGTGTGAAGAGGGGCTGATTACAGTGAGTGTGTTTGAGGGGTGAGCGGATGATTACCTTACATGTGTGTGGGGTGAGTGGCTGATTACAGTGAGTGTGTGGGTGGAGATAGACAGTTTACATTCAGCGTGTGGGGAGAGGAGCTGATTACTTTGAATGTGTGGGGAGAGGGTCTGATTACAGTCAGTGTGTGGGGAGAGGGGCTGATTATAGTGAGTGTTTGTGGGGATAGGGACTTATTACAGTGAGTGTGTGTGGGAGAGTGGCTGATTACAGTGTGGGTGTGGGGGGGGTGGGGCTGATTAGTGTGAGTGTGTGTGGGGAGAGGGACTGATTACATTGAGTTTGAATGGGCAGAGGGGCTGATTACAGTGAGTGTGTGTGGTGATTGGGCTGAATACAGTGAGTGTCTGTGGGGAGCGAGGCTGATTACACTGCGTGTTGGGGGAGGGGCTGATTACAGTGAGTGTGTGTGGGGAGAGGGACTGATTATAGTGAGTGTGAATGGGCAGATGGGCTGATTAAAGTGAGAGTGTTTGGGGAGAGGTTCTCATTAGACTTAGTTTGTGTGGAGATGGGCTGATTACAGTGAGTGTGTATGGGGGTGGGGCTGATTATAGTGAGTGTGAATGAGGAGGGAGCAGATTACAGTGAGTGTGAAAGGGAAGAGGGTCTGATTTCAGTGAGTGTGTGGGGAGAGCGGCTGATTATAGTGAGTGTGTTTGAGGGGAGAGTGGATGATTACCGTGAGTGTGTGTGCGGAGAGTGGCTGATTACAGTGAGTGTGTGGGTGGAGATAGACAGTTTACATTCAGCGTGTGGGGAGAGGAGCTGATTACTTTGAATGTGTGGGGAGAGGGTCTGATTATAGTGAGTGTGTGTGGGGATAGGGGCTGATTACAGTGAGTGAGTGGGTAGAGGGACTGATTGCAGTGAATGTGTGGGGAGAGGGGCTGATTACAGTGAGTGTGAGGGGAGAGGGGCTGATTACAGTGTGTGTGTTTGGGGTCAGGGGCTGATTAGAGTCAGTGTGTTTTGGGAGAGAGGCTGATTATAGTGAGTGTGTAGGGTGAGGGGCTGATTACAGTGAGTATGTGGGATCAGTGGGGCTGATTACAGTCCGTGTGTGGGGAGAGGGGCTGATTACAGTGAGTGTGTTTGTTGAGAGGGGCTGATTACCGTGACTATGTGGGAAGAGAGACTGATTACAGAGAGTATGTTTGAGGGGAGAGCGGATGATTACATTTAGTGTGTGGGGAGAGGGGCTGATTACCGTGACTATGTGTGAAGAGGGTCTGATTACAGTGAGTGTGTTTGAGGGGAGAGCGGATGATTACCGTGCATGTGTGTGTGGAGAGAGGCTGATTACAGTGAGTGTGTGTGGGGAGAGGGGATGATTACAGTGAGTGTGTGTGGGGAGAGGGACTGATTATAGTGAGTGTGAATGGGCAGACGGGCTGATTACAGTGAGTGTGTTTGGGGAGAGGTTCTCATTAGACTTAGTTTGTGTGGAGTTGGGCTGTTTACAGTGAGTGTGTGTGGGGAGAGGGGCTGATTATAGTGAGTGTGAATGAGGAGGGGGCAGATTACAGTGAGTGTGAATGGGGAGAGGGTCTGATTACAGTGATTGTGTGGGGAGTGGGGCTGATTATAGTGAGTGTTTGGGGACAAGGTCTGATTACAGTTAGCGTGTGTGGGTAGAGAAACTGATTACAGTGAGTATGTGGGGAGAGCGGCTGATTACTGTGAGTGCGTATAGGGAGAGGGGCTGATTACAGTGTGTCTGAGGGTGGAGAGGAGGTGATTACAGTGAGTTTGTGTGGGATGAGGGGCTGATTACATTGAGTGTGTTGGGAGAGGGGCTGATTACGGTGATTCTGTATGGGGCCAGGGGCTGATTACAGTAAGTGTGTGTGGGGAGAGAGGCTGATTAAAGTATGTGTGTGGGTAGGGGCTGATTACAGTGAGTCTGTGGGGAGAGGGACTGATTATAGTGAGTGTGTGTGGGGAGAGGGGATGATTACAGTGAGTGTGTGTGGGGAGAGGGATGATTATAGTGAGTGTGAATGGGCAGACGGGCTGATTACAGTGAGTGCGTTGGGGGAGAGGTTCTGATTAGACTTAGTTTGTGTGGAGATGGGCTGATTTCAGTGAGAGTGTGTGGGGAGAAGGGCTGATTATAGTGAGTTTGAATGAGGAGGGGGCAGATTACACTGAGTGTGAATGGGGAGAGGGTCTGATTACAGTGAGTGTGTGGGGAGATGGGCTGATTATAGTGAGTGTTTGGGGATAGGGTCTGATTACAGTGAGTGTGTGTGGGAGAGGGACTGATTGCAGTGAGTGTGTGGGGAGAGGGGCTGATTACAGTGAGTCCGTGTAGGGAGAGGGGCTGATTACAGTATTTGTAAAGGGAGAGGGGCTGATTACAGTGAGTGTGTGTGCGGACAGTGGCTAATTATATTGAGTGTGTGGGGAGAGGGGCTGATTACAGTGAGTGTGTGGGGAGAGGGGCTTTTTAAAGTGCGTTTGTAGGGAGAGGGTCTGATTACAGTGTGTCTGAGGGTGGAGAGGAGCTGATTACAGTGAGTGTGTTGGGACAGGGGCTGATTACCGTTATTGTGTTTGGGGCCATGGGCTGATTACAGTGTGTGTTTGGGTGGAGAGGGGCTGATTACAGTGAGTGTGTTGGTAGCGGGTCTGATAACAGTGAGTGTGTTGGTAGCGGGGCTGATTACAGTGAGTGTGTGGGGAGAGGGGCTGATTAGAATGAGTGTGAGGGGAGAGGGGCTGATTACAGTGTGTGTGTTGGGGGCCTGGGGCTGATTACAGTCAGTGTGTTTGGGGAGAGGGGCTGATTACAGTGAGTGTGTAGGGTGAGGGGATGATTACAGTAAGTGTGCGTGAGGAGTGCGGCTGCTTACAGTCCGTGTGTGGGGAGAGGGGCTGTTTACAGTCCGTGTATGGGGAGAGGGGTTGTTTACAGTGACTATGTGGGAAGTGGGACTGATTACATTGAGTATGTTTGAGGCGAGAGCTGCTGATTACAGTGTGTGTGTTTGGGGAGAGGGGCTAATTACGTTTAACGTGTGGGGAGAGCTGCTGATTACCATGACTATGTGTGAAGAGGGGCTGATTACAGTGAGTGTGTGGGGAGAGTTTCTTTTTAAAGTGCGTTTGTAGGGAGAGGGGCTGATTACAGTGTGTCTGAGGGTGGAGAGGAGCTGATTACAGTGAGTGTGTGGGGGGAGTGGAGCTGATTACATTGAGTATGTGGGCAGAGGGGCTGATTACAGTGAGTGTGTGGGGACACGGGCTGATTACCATGATTGTGTTTGGGGCCATGGGCTGATTACAGTGTGTGTGTGGGGGGAGAGCGGCTGATTACAGTGAGTGTGTTGGTAGCGGGGCTGATTACAGTGAGTGTGTGGGGAGAGTGCCTGATTACAGTGAGTGTGTGGGGAGAGGGACTGATTAGAATGAGTGTGAGGGGAGAGGGGTTGATTACAGTGTGTGTGTTTGGGGCCTGGGGCTGATTACAGTCAGTGTGTTTGGGGAGAGGGGCTGATTACAGTGAGTGTGTAGGGTGAGGGGATGATTACAGTGAGTGTGCGTGAGGAGTGGTGCTGCTTACAGTCCGTTTGTGGGGAAAGGGGCTGTTTACAGTGAGTGTGTTTGGGGAGAGGAGCTGATTACCGTGACTATGTGGTATGTGGGACTGATTACAGTGAGTATGTTTGGGGGGAGAGGGGATGATTACAGTGTGTGTGTTTGGGGAGAGGGGCTAATTACATTTAATGTGTGGGGAGAGCTGCTGATTACAATGACTATGTGTGAAGAGGGGCTGATTACAGTGAATGTGTGGGGAGAGTTTCTTTTTAAAGTGGGTTTGTAGGGAGAGGGGCTGATTACAGTGATTGTGTGTAAGGAGTGGGACTGATTACAGTGTGTCTGAGGATGGAGAGGAGCTGATTACAGTGAGTATGTGGCGGGTAAGGGGCTGATTATATTGTGTGTGTGGGGAGAGGAGCTGATTACCGTGAGTATGTGGGAAGAGGGACTGATTACAGTGACTATGTTTGAGGGGAGAGCGGATGATTACAGTGCGTCTTTTTGGGGTGAGCGGCTGATTTCATTTAGTGTGTGGGGAGAGGGGCTGATTAACATGACTATGTGTGAAGAGGGGCTGATTACAGTGAGTGTGTTTGAGGGGAGAGCGGATGATTACCGTACGTGTGTGTGGGGCGAGTGGCTGATTACAGTGAGTGTGTGGGTGGAGAAAGACAGTTTACATTCAGCGTGTGGGGAGAGGAGCTGATTACTTTGAATGTGTGGGGAGAGGGTCTGATTACAGTCAGTGTGTGGGGAGAGGGCCTGATTATAGTGAGTGTTTGTGGGGATAGGGGCTTATTACAGTGTGGGTGTGGGGGGGTGGGGCTGATTAGTGTGAGTGTGTGTGGGGAGAGGGACTGATTACATTGAGTTTGAATGGGCAGAGGGGCTGATTACAGTGTGTGTGTGTGGTGATTGGGCTGAATACAGTGAGTGTCTGTGGGGAGAGAGGCTCATTACACTGTGTGTTGGGGGAGGGGCTGATTACAGTGAGTGTGTGTGGGGAGAGGGACTGATTATAGTGAGTGTGAATGGGCAGATGGGCTGATTAAAGTGAGAGTGTTTGGGGAGAGGTTCTCATTAGACTTAGTTTGTGTGGAGATGGGCTGATTACAGTGAGTGTGCATGGGGAGAGGGTCTGATTACAGTGAGTGTGTGGGGAGAGCGGCTGATTATAGTGAGTGTGTTTGAGGGGAGAGCGGATGATTACCGTGCGTGTGTGTGCGGAGAGTGGCTGATTACAGTGAGTGTGTGGGGGGTGAGGGGCTGATTACAGTGAGTGTGTGGGTGGAGATAGACAGTTTACATTCAGCGTGTGGGGAGAGGAGCTGATTACTTTGAATGTTTGGGGAGAGGCTCTGATTATAGTGAGTGTGTGTGGGGATAGGGGCTGATTAGTGTGAGTGTGTGTGGGGAGAGGGAATGATTACATTGAGTTTGAATGGGCAGCGGCGCTGATTACAGTGAGTGTGTCTGGGGGTGGGGCTGATTATAGTGAGTGTGAATGAGGAGGGAGCAGATTACAGTGAGTGTGAATGGGGAGAGGGTCTGATTACAGTGAGTGTGTGAGGAGAGGGGCTGATTATAGTGAGTGTTTGGGGACAGGGTCTGATTACAGTGATTGTGTGTGTGGAGAGGTACTGTTTACATTGAGTGTGTGGAGAGAGGGGCTGATTACAGTTAGTGCATGTAGGGAGAGGGTCTGCTTACAGTAAGTGTAAAGGGAGAGGAGTTGATTACAGTGAGTGTGTGTGAGGAGTGGGGCTGATTACAGTCAGTGTGTGGGGAGAGGTGCTGATTACAGTGAGTGTGTGGCGGGAGAGCAGCTGATTACCGTGACTATGTGGGAAGAGGGACTGATTACAGTGAGTATGTTTGAAGGGAGAGCGGATGATTACAGTGCGTATGTTTGGGGAGAGCGGCTGATTACATTTAGTGTGTGGGGAAAGTGACTGATTACCATGAGTATGTGGGACGAGGGGATGATTACAGTGAGTTTGTTTGAGGGGAGAGCGGATGATTACCGTGCGTGTGTGTGGGGAGAGTGGCTGATTACAGTGAGTGTGTGGGGGGTGAGGGGCTGATTTCAGTGAGTGTGTGGGTGGAGATAGACAGTTTACATTCAGCATGTGGGGAGTGGAGCTGATTACTTTGAAAGTGTGGGGAAAGGGTCTGATTACAGTCAGGGTTTGGGGAGAGGGCCTGATTACAGTGAGTGTGTGTGGGGAGAGTGGCTGATTACAGTGTGAGTTTGGGGGAGGGGCTGATTAGTGTGAGTGTGTGTGGGGAGAGGGACTGATTACATTGAGTTTGAATGGGCAGAGGGGCTGATTACAGTGAGTGTGTGTGGTGATAGGGGCTGAATACAGTGAGTGTGTGTGGGGAGAGAGGCTTATTACAGTGTGTGTGTGGGGGGTGGGGCTGATTACAGTGAGTGTGTGTGGGGAGAGGGTCTGATTATAGTGAGTGTCAATGGGCAGATGGTCTGATTAAAGTGAGTGTGTTAGGGGAGAGGTTCTGATTAGACTTAGTTTGTGTGGAGATGGGCTGATTACAGTGAGTGTGTATGGGGGTGGGGCTGATTACCATGAGTATGTGTGAAGAGGGGCTGATTACAGTGAGTGTGTTTGCGGGGAGAGCTGGATGATTGCCGTGCGTGTGTGTGCAGAGAGTGGCTGAATACCGTGAGTGCGTGGGGGGTGAGGGGCTGATTACAGTGAGTGTGTGGGTGGGGAGAGACAGTTTACATTCAGCGTGTGGGGAGATGAGCTGATTACTTTGAATGTGTCGGGAGAGGGTCTGTTAACTGTCAGTGTGTGGGGTGAGGGCCTGATTACAGTGAGTGTGTTTGGGGATAGGGGCTGATTACAGTGAGTGTGTGTGGGGAGAGTGGCTGATTACTTTGTTGATGTGGGGGGAGGGGCTGATTAGTGTGAGTGTGTGTGGGGAGAGGGACTGATTATATTGAGTTTGAATGGGCAGAGGGGCTGATTACAGTGAGTGTGTGTGGCGATAGGGGCTGAATACAGTGAGTGTGTGTGGGGAGAGAGGCTGATTACAGTGTGTGTGTGGGGGGAGGGGCTGATTACAGTGAGTGTGTGTGGGAAGAGGGACTGATTATAGTGAGTGTGATTGGGCAGATGGGCTGATTACAGTGAGTGTGTATGGGGAGAGGGGCTGATTATAGTGAGTGTGAATGA
Organism: Carcharodon carcharias; assembly: GCF_017639515.1. Taxonomy (NCBI): domain Eukaryota; kingdom Metazoa; phylum Chordata; class Chondrichthyes; order Lamniformes; family Lamnidae; genus Carcharodon; species Carcharodon carcharias. The sequence goes on from NC_054491.1 coordinate 43,602,130, forward strand.
GGAGGGGGCAGATTACAGTGAGTGTGAATGGGGAGAGGGGCTGATTACAGTGATTTTGTGGGGAGAGGGGCTGATCATAGTGTGTGTTTGGGGACAAGGTCTGATTACAGTGAGTGTGTGTGGGAAGAGGGACTGATTATAGTGAGTGTGATTGGGCAGATGGGCTGATTACAGTGAGTGTGTATGGGGAGAGGGGCTGATTATAGTGAGTGTGAATGAGGAGGGGGCAGATTACAGTGAGTGTGTGTGGGGAGAGTGGCTGATTACAGTGTGTGTGTGGGGGGAGGGGTTGATTACAGTGAGTGTGTGTGGGGAGAGGAGCTGATTATAGTGAGTGTGAATGAGGAGCGGGCTGATTACAGTGAGTGTGAATGGGGAGAGGGGCTGATTACAGTGAGTGTGTGTCGAGCGGGGCTGATTATAGTGAGTGTTTGGGGACAGGGTCTGATTACAGTGAGTGTGTGTCGAGCGGGGCTGATTATAGTGAGTGTTTGGGGACAGGG